>NC_139959.1:12119022-12231522 GCF_963454915.1 Gymnoscopelus microlampas | reverse complement strand
TACTTCCTTTATCTCAGTTTAGATAAGTGTGTTGTTATGACAGTGCCATTCTTTCCTCGGTGGAAACTGTACAGATGTCATCAGAGCAGGAATGCCAGGTGTAGCCTACCTGGCCGTCTACGTCAGCACGCATGGCTTGGCTTGGATATACCAAACGATATTGGTGGCTCCCCCCTCACATTATAGGCTATCTTTACCCGTCCCAACAGCTGGGTGAGCCCTGCAACCAACCAACCAACCAACCAAGCACACTTATACATCTTGCTAAGAAAAGCGGCTTCATTAACATTGCCACAAAGAGCTGGAGGAGTTGGAGAGAGTTGGAGCTGCAGCACCATGGCGGTTTGCAACACCAATGCAAACCAAGGGACTGAGTATGTGACAATGGACACGCTGGAGGAACTACTGGACCAGCAGAAGAGCTTTTATGAGGACTTGTTGAAGAGGCAGGAGAATGCATTTAGATGTGTTTCTCAAATGATTCGGAACTCTGCAAATAAAAAAGTGGAGCCAGTGTTGGGTGAGTTACAAGAACTCAACCTTTTATTGTTGTTAATTGTATAATATATACTATTACCGTACTTGCACTTTTAATAATTTTGGCTCTTTGTAAACTTGATATTTGCTATTATTACTTGTTGTCTATGGAAGGGATGCACGATTAATTGTTCATGATATCAGTATTGGCCGATATTTATTGGCATCTGCTAAATAATTGCCATATTTGTAGCCAATATTGTATTTGATTATATTAATGTTTAATGTGAATGTAAAACAAAAGTATTTTGTGATGATTGAAGACTGGAATAGTTTTCTGGAGAAGCTTTCAAAATGGTCTAACAACGGTGTAGAGCAAACAAGTTGGAAAAATGTTTTCTGCAGTTAAGTTTGGACTAATATGTGAATCAGTAGGCCTAATAAATCAGTTAATAAGAATGCACAGTTTTTTTATATATATATTTTTTTAGTCTGCATCTGCACCCAGAATCACAGTTACTGTATAACCCTACTGAGAATTTGTATTGCAATATCTGTGTCAATATCAATCGATTTTTTATCAATGATCACTTAATTGGTAATCGGATATCGGCCATCATTTTTGTACTTTGCATCCCTAGTCTGTAGTGTTTGTTGTACTGTCATCATGTCTACATTTATTTTTCCCATATTTTTTATGTTGCACAAAAATGACCCTCCTAGGACAATAAAGGTTTATTGGATTGAATTGAATTGAACTGAATGGAGTCTGATTGTGAATTTCTCTCAAAATGACATTGATGATCTAAAACCAAAAGGCCCAACAAAGTGAGTCCAAGTACATATCCAAGCAGGGTAATGAACTGAAATCAGGACACGCTGCAAAGGGATACGATGAGGAGACAACCTAGAGAGAATCAATGCTGGAAAAATAATCGTGTGATTAATGGACTTGGATCGGATAAAGCTGATGAACCTTGGGCTTAAACTGGATGCCTCTGTGGAAAGTGTGAGATCTTACAGGAATTAGCTGACCTTGTATTGAACTGTACTTTCATGTGCTTTTTTCTGCAAACTTCTAATAAAGTATTCAATCCATCAATCAATCATGGAAAGCCCAGTGGTGATGGTGAAATACAGAGATCAGTGGTGATCAACTTGTTGCGTTTTAACCCATTAAAGCCGGGAAAGCATCGGTGTCATTTTAGATTTTTGCGTTGGCTATTCAAAAATAGCAGATATGCAAGATCACAGCGCGTCACTTCGTGCCGCAATCTTATGCATCTGTTATTTTTGAACATATTTGAAAGCTGATTTAGAAGGCATTTGTAGAATTGGCCTCAGGTCTTAATGGATTAAGGACAAACGTGCCAATCCTGGGTAGGGCAAGATCTACAGTAACCTGAAGCACACACACACACACACACACACACACACACACACACACACACACACACCTGATGGTTCCTGGTATTGATAATTTCTGGTTGGAGGTCCTTTTTGCTGATAGAGATTTTTGTTGGCTGTATCTATAGGCTCCCAAGTGTGTAATATATATGAGAATTAGTTCTGTGCTGATGAAGGTAACAGATATCGCTAAAGAAATATCTGTCCCCGGTGACTTTTAATATAGATTGGCTGTTGGACTCATGCCTATTGAGAAAAAAAGTTTAAAAGCACTGCACTCATTTTTAATTGAACTCAGATGGGGAACAAAAGTGCAGTGTATTGCTATTATGCTGGGCAAACATCTGTAACCTGTATTGATTACATATATATTTGCTAATAACAGCACATCATGCTCTGAGTCTATAAGGGTACGGTCACACCTAACTTCGATTCTGCCTATCTGGCCGTCTTTTTGCAATGGTTGTCAATGGGAAAGGAGCATTTTCTTGTGGAAATCCACGCAACGGCAACAAAACACTTTCCATTTGGAAACCATTGCAAAAAGATGGCCATGAAAAAATCTGCAATAGATTCCTCCTTTAGGAAGTAAAAAATGTCAAATATACTGTGTAATGAGAAAAAGTTAAGCAGAAAGAATACAACATTATCAAAACAAAATTCAGGAGAAGAAGAGTGATAGTAACAAACTTGAAACCTGAGTGAAATAATGGGTTCGGCCAAGAATTGTATCGTGTGCTGTAAACCTTTTTTTTGTGCGTCTCCTTTCCCTCCAGATGACGAGGAGGCTCTTAACTCCATCATGAAGGACCTGGCAGTTCTGGGACGTTGCTATGTGCAGCAAAACAGCCACAAGCCCAAGAACAGAACTCTGCTCTACAAACAGGTAGGCCCTGGCTACAAACATCACTCTCCTTGACACGTTCCACTCCACATGATCCACAGCTATACAGCCTAGTCATCATCACACGCAACCCGGAGGAATCACGTTAACCCGCTAAGATCGGGAACGCATCTGCGTAACCGGTTAAAACATTATTTTATACTTTGGCTATTCAAAAATAGCAGATCTACAAGCTCATAGCACGGCACCTATGAGCTTGTAGATCTGCTATTTTTGAAAAATCATGAAAATTTGTGCAAATCTTTGAATATGTATATTTTTTAAAGCGAACATTTTTAAGTCAAATCTTTGTTTCTGGGGGGTCCCTGGAACAACATATTTTGATATGGGGGGTCCACGGCCAAATGCATATCATTTTGGGTGGCCCTTGACATGATAAAGTTTGAGAACCACTGATTAAGTTTTTTCAAAAAACTGTTAGGATTTAGAAGACATTTGTAGAATCCCCAGAAGCAAAGATTTGAGTTACAAATGTTCACTTTAAAAATATATATATTTATTATATTATTTCTAATATTTATAATATAATATATATTCAAAGATTTGCAAACATTTTCATGATTTTTCCCCCAAAAAATCTGATCTACAAGCTCATAGTGCGGCACTCGGTGCCGTGCTATGAGCTTGTATATCTGCTATTTTTGAATAGCCAAAGTATAAGATAATGGTTAAAGTGGTTAAAATCTAAAACGACAGATGCTTTCCCCGTCTTAATGGGTTAAATGAATGATACAGTACATGTTTTGCTTGTAATGTTGTGCCGCACGTCCCCCAAATGCCCTTTGCTGTCAAAAACATTACAGTACCTCAACAACGCTATATTTGGTTTGAGCCTCTGCTGTCTGGCTGACTGTGACAACTGACAATGAAGGTCGTACCTTAGTTTTAAACAACACAACACACACAACCTGGGGGAAAGCATTGTTTGAAAATGTTGTTTGTTTTATAACATCATCTCGGGTGGAAAACCTCATATGTCCAAAACTGTTACTTTTCAGGATTCAAATACAAAAATATAGCTGCAAGCAGCAATGAGCGGTTTCGAGAATAATGGCAGACTGGCAGACTGTGACAGAGTGGCAGACTGGCAGACTGTGACAGATTGGCAGACTGGCAGACTGGCAGACTGTGACAGAGTGGCAGACTGGCAGACTGGCAGACTGTGACAGACTGTGGCAGACTGGCAGACTGGCAGACAGACAGACTGTGGCAGACTGGCAGACTGGCAGACAGACAGACAGACAGACAGTGACAGAGTGGCCGACTGGCAGACTGGCAGACTGTGACAGAGTGGCAGACTGGCAGACTGTGACAGAGTGGCAGACTAGCAGACTGGCAGACTGTGACAGAGTGGCAGACTGGCACTGAGACAGACTGTGACAGAGTGGCAGACTGGCAGACTGGCAGACAGACAGACAGTGACAGAGTGGCAGACTGGCAGACTGTGACAGAGTGGCAGACTGGCAGACTGTGACAGAGTGGCAGACTGGCAGACAGACAGACTGTGACAGAGTGGCAGAGTGGCAGACTGGCAGACAGACAGACAATGACAGAGTGGCAGACTGGCAGACAGACAGACAGTGACAGAGTGGCAGACTGGCAGACAGACAGACAGACAGACAGACAGACAGACAGTGACAGAGTGGCAGACTGGCAGACAGACAGACAGTGACAGAGTGAGAGAGAGAAAGAGAGAGAGAGAGAGAGAGAGAGAGGAAAGAGAGAGAGAGAGAGAGGAAAGAGAGAGAGAGAGAGAGAGAGAGAGAGAGAGAGAGAGAGAGAGAGAGAGAGAGAGAGAGAGAGAGAGAGAGAGAGAGAGAGAGAGAGAGAGAGAGAGAGAGAGAGAGAGAGAGAGAGAGAGAGAGAGAGAGAGAGAGAGAGAGAGAGAGAGAGAGAGAGAGAGAGAGAGAGAGAGAGAGAGAGAGAGAGAGAGAGAGAAAAAAGAAAGAGAGAGAGAGAGGGAGAGAGGGAGAGAGAGAGAGAGGCAGTGAGAAAGAGAGGCAGTAAGAGAGAGAGCGAGAGAGAAGAAGTGAACATGCATTAATTAACAAAGTCATGATTTTTGTTCAGTAAATTATATTTGGACCGGTTAAATTGAGGTTTGAACCAGGGACCTATAGACTTGTGGGTAGACAGTGTAAAGGATAAGGATAATTCCAGGTCCGTTCATGAAAGTCCTTGCGGTCTTGTTTCCAATGAGGGCCTGTGAGCAATTAGGGGTTAAGAGTCTTGCTCAGGGACAAATTTCATTTCATCGACACATTTGCTGGCCTGGCCTGGAATCGTACCTGGGGCAACCAGGGCCTCTGGCTCCCTAGGTGGGCTCACTAACCACTCAGCTATGGCCACAGTACAGACTGAGCCATTGGATAGACAGAATTGGATTTCATATGTGGTAAGTTATCATACAGCATGGGTTGCTTATTATATACATACAAGCTCATAACGCGTCACATTGTAGATCGGCTGTATGTGGTTACTGTAGGTGTTGTATTAATAATTACATCTGCAAAGTAACAAGTAACTAAAGCTGTCATCTGCTGTAATTGCAGTAGAGTAGAGTAGTAAAGTAAAAGTACCTAAAAATTGTACTGTGCATGTGGCAGGTGTGATTGGTGATGAGTGAGAGGGGTGGATCCAATCCATGGGAATAGGGGGAATTCCAAATGATGATCACCTCAACGCATTGTTGGGGACAGGGATCGAACCAGCGACCTATGGATTCACAGGCTGCCTCTCTTCTCATTGAGCTAGAGATATGGCCTCCCTGATGGTGTCTGTTGACACTCTCACACTCTACTGGTGGAGCTATTGAATCGACAGCATCAGATAGTGAGAAAGGAGAATCCAACAACACAAAACAAAAGGGCAAATGAATTACGTCATACATTGAAAATAACTACTTTCAAGTATGCATTTCTCGTTATCTTTAACAATTGCACATGCATTGATACAGTCATGTTGTGTGCAATGCAATTGAGTTGAGGTCTGCATGAGGTGAGATTTGAACCAGCGACCCTGTGGTATCAAGGCAGATGATTAAGCCATTGGGCCAACAGACCCGAACTGATGAAAAAGGAGTTCACACACATGACACACTTTCACGCAAATTGCTCAGAAATGCTGGATTTAAATGTTTTTCAAACTGCTCAAAATTGCAGACAATCTAAGGGCGGAGCTTACTGGTCAAAGTGATAGATATGTTCCTCATTGATACAGTCATGTTGTGTGCAATGCAATTATAATGAAGTCTACCTGAGGTGGGATTCGAACCAGCAACCCTGTGGTTTCAAGGCAGATGATTAAGCTATCAAGCTATTGAACCTACACACCTGAACTAGTGAAAAGGGAGTTCAAACACATGACACACTTTCACGCAAATTGCTCAGAAATCCTGGATTTAAATGTTTTTCAAACTGCTCAAAATTGCAGACAATCTAAGGGCAGAGCTTACTGGTCAAAGTGATACATGTGTTCCTCATGAGTCAAGGCACATGTGTAAGCAGGTTTAACGGCTGTCGGCCAAACGAGGCATGACTTTTGCCTGTTTAAAGTTTGCATTTTCAAAAAATTGCTATAGCGCCCCCCTTTGACCAATTGGAGTAAGATTGGTTTCAGTGATACTTGGAATGACCTTCTACAATATTGCAAAGTGTCAAACAAATGCGAGTCTGCATGTATGTTTTAGGGGCAGATGAATAATTGTCATAAAACTGCAATTTTCATTGGCTTATAAAAAGCTTAACGTTTTCACTTATGGAAAATCTGCTTGCTCACGTCTGTCGGCATTGGTCATTCATTGATACAGTCATGTTGTGTGCAATGCAATTGAGTTGAGGTCTGCATGAGGTGAGATTTGAACCGGCGACCCTCTGGTATCAAGGCAGATGATTAAGCCATTGGGCCAACAGACCCGAACTGATGAAAAGGGAGTTCACACACATGACACACTTTCACGCAAATTGCTCAGAAATAGTGGATTTAAATGTTTTTCAAACTGCTCAAAATTGCAGACAATCTAAGGGCGGAGTTTACTGGTTAACAATTGCACATGTATTCATTGATACAGTCATGTTGTGTGCAATGCAATTATAATGAATTCTACATGACGTGGGATTCGAACCAGGAACCCTGTGGTTTCAAGGCAGATGATTAAGCCATTGGGCCAACAGACCTGTACTAGTGAAAAGGGAGTTTACACAAATGACACACTTTCACGCAAATTGCTCAGAAATCCTTGGTTTAAATGTTTTTCAAACTGCTCAATATATTTCGGAATGGAAACTAGTGGAAAATAGTCGATCTACAAGCTCACAACGCGTTGCTATCTAAAAAGGTGTGAGATTGTAGATCGTCTATTTTCACAAGAAAGTATGTCATACATAAAAAACAACTACTCTCAAAAGCATTTCGTGTTATTGTCTAACATTGCACATGTCTGAATTAACAGGGTCATGTTTTGTACAATGCAATTTAAATGTGAACTGTAATAAGTGGGATTCGAACCAGGGACCTTTGGCACATGAGACTCACACATACTGGTGGAGCTATCCAATACACAGCCTTAGACAGTGAAAAGGGAGAATCCAACAAAACAAAACAAAAGCGCGAATGAAGTACGTCATACATTGAAAATAACTACTTTCAAGTATTCATTTCTCGTCATCTTTAACAATTGCACATGTATTCATTGATATAGTCATGTTGTGTGCAATGCAATTATAATTAAGACTACCTGAGGTGGGATTCGAACCGGCTACCCTATGGTTTCAAGGCAGATGATTAAGCGATCAAGCTATTGAACCAACACACCTGAACCTGTGAAAAAGGGCCTCAAACATGTATTTGACACAGTTTCATGCAAATTGCTCAGAAATCCTGGATTTAAATGTTTTTCAAACTGCTCAAAATTGCAGACAATCTAAGGGCAGAGCTTACTGGTCAAAGTGATACATGTGTTCCTCATGAGTCAAGGCACATGTGTAAGCAGGTTTAACGGCTGTCGGCCAAACGAGGCATGACTTTTGCCTGTTTAAAGTTTGCATTTTCAAAAAATTGCTATAGTGCCCCCCTTTGACCAATTGGAGTAAGATTGGTTTCAGTGATACTTGGAAGGACCCTCTACAATATTGCAAAGTGTCAAACAAATGTGAGTCTGCATGTATGTGTTAGGGGCAGATGAATAATTTAAAAAAAGCTGCAATTTTCATTGGCTTATAAAAGCTTAACGTTTTCACTTATGGAAAATCCGCTAAGTTACGTTTGTCGGCATTGGTCCAAAGTTCATGTGTATACAGTTTCGTACAGATTGCTCATAAATCCCAGGAGAAGTGATTTTTTTACTGCTTTTTACTGCTTTTCATAGAATTCGAAATGGTGGGAGATCTAAAGGTCAGAGGTCAAAAGTCAAACAGCGAAAGTTGTTAGGCATGAGGAGACGCATGTGTGTATCGAAGTTTCATGGCTGTAGGTCGAACAGGGCATGAGCTGTACCTGTTCAAAGTTGGCATATTTCAATTGAGTGCTACAGCGCCACCCTTTGGCCAATGGTTGTGAGTTTCGGGTTTTCGCCGTTTGGCATAGCCCTCTACCATATTGCCGAATTTCATAAAAAGTGACCACGCGGTTAGGCCAGAACTGGCAAATACGGCGGAAGAATAATAATAATAATAATGAAAGCCAAGGAATGCAATAAGGCTTCGAGCCTATTGGCCTCGAAACCTTAAAAACAGCAAAAGGTAGCAGATCGACAAGCTCAAAACACGTCGCTTTTTATGCTTTTGTGTGACGCTGTACGTAGTATGCTCAAGTAGATCAGTGGTTTTCAACCCTTTTCACCTCAAGGACCATCATTTATTCGGCATTTGAGCCACGGACCACCATTTGATGAGATTTAGACTCTCAGACCCAAAACTTACAATATTTGATTATCGTTGGATAAGATTTTGTCCACAATTCCATGCTGTGTTGCATAGGAGAGACATAACATGTAATTAAATAATGCAGATCTAACTCTTGAGAGTGCAAAATGAAACAAAATGGACCAGTAAGGGTCCATTTGGTTTCATTTTTACACTCTCAAGAGTTAGCTATAAGGATCCATTTGGTTACCAACACTCCATCATTTAGCTGGGGACCACATGAAACCCCCTCAAGGACCACTGGTGGTCCCCGGACCAATGGTTGAGAACCACTGAAGTAGGGCATTAATTTACAAAAATATGTGGAGATAAGAGGTGTCTAGCCTGGTCGCGCCCCAAGCCGCTGTGTGGGCGCTTTGCAGAAACCAAAAGGTGGAAGAGCCAATCGGCGTCTGCGCTCAGGGGGCCCTGTCATTGACTAGACGCCGATTGGCTCTTCTACTGTTTGGTTTCTGCAAAAACGCTCACACAGCGTTTTTGGGCCACAGCGCTCCATGGGGCCAGACTGGTCTCTGCAGAAGACCCATGATAATGTGAATTCACGTGGGAGGTTTTCTGCCTGACAACAACGATATGTTAGTTTGAGCCCAGGCATTAGTGTTAAGGTGTGTTTGGTTCCTCCCACTATATGTGTGGGTCGGCAGGGGCGGATTTAAGAAGTTAGGGGCTCCAAGCAAAGCTCTGGTTCGGGGCCTATTTTGCGCGCGCGAAAGAATGCGAAGAAAAAAAAATGAATTAAGAAAAAAATAAAAAAGGGGGGAGGTGGGGGCTCCCCTGCCTTGGGGCTCCAAGCAAGTGCTTGGTATGCCTAGTGCAAATATCCGCCCCTGTGTGGGTGTGTATAACATTCATGCTAGGAATGGAAAGTACATTGATTGACACCGATGAAGGTATGGTCACACACAACCGTGATGGTATGGTGAGGGAGTGGCCAGTGCATGTTGTTGGGCATGTCCAAAGTTCAACTACAAGTAATCCACACAACGGCACAGGGCGTATTTTCACTAATGCCGCTAGAAGCCCCGCCCCTTCACTCGCATAGCAATGGTGGTCACGTTTCAGCGTGATGCATGTTTGTTTGTCTGTGCAAACACACACACACACGTGCACAGGCTAGGGTGCATTGCATGTGCGTACAGCCAGGGGTGTCATTGTGATTTTTTTTAGTGGCAGGTGACGGTATTTTAATGACGTCATGTGCACGCGCACATGCACACCGCACGCATTTTATTTTACCTTAAATTAGGAAATAATATGTTTGTATAGGACATTAGAAAAATGAGTTTTAGTCTTTGTAAACTAATACAAATTCAAGGAATGCCATGAATTATAGAGCTGAAACTAAAAGTTTGCTTTGAACGAGGATCTTTCTCTTCTTCGACGGTGGCATTGTCGCGTGCAGATAGGATACTGACAGCAGCCCTACTGAAGCCAACATGCTGTGTTGCTTACCGTGTAGCCTATAGATGCAAGGAGTGAGGAGTCTGAGGATACATTTTCACACTCACTTGTAAATCTGTTATGCAAAGTAGCCATTTGGGTACTTGGCTCATGAATCTACGGGGGGGGGGCACGTTCTAGCGCTCTAAGGATAGTCTTTGACAATTTCACACCTCCAACATTTAATGATTTAATCCTGCTCACTCATCCAGCCGCTCCTTTAGAAGTTTCCTTCCGTGTGGTTTCATTATGAAACCACAGGTCTGTCAGAGGAATGATAATTGGGCATTCCTCTTTAAAGCGTTTATGACGAGACATAAACATGCAGAGCGATAACGGAGAGAGAGACAAACTCCTCCTCGGTGACTTCACTTTGAGGTAATCCTCTGATTGTCACCCTGTGAGTCCATGACCTCATGCTGGCACACATGAAACCTTCTCCCTGTCGTCGCTGTGGGAGGGAAACCTTGTATGTTCAAAACGGTTACTTTTCCGGAAACGGAAAATAAGAACCAGTTATTATTTAGTCACAAGTTCTTGTTAATTATTTTCAGTGGTTAAATATTCATTAAAAAAAAACACACAGATAGAATTAACCACTTTCAACCTGGGGTCTCTATTTTGGGCATGCCATTATAGGTAGGGTTGTCCGATATTGGCTTTTTTACCGATAACCGATATACCGATATTGTCCAATTCTTAATTACCGATACCGATATCAACCGATACCGATATATGCGGGGATTATTGTGATTAGGGTAAGCTCAAATTTCATATCACACACACCATATACAGTAAGAACTCCTGTAACTTATTTATAAAGCAAAAAAAAAAAAAAAAAAAATCAAAAACCGATACCGATATTTTCCCGATATCAATTTTTATGCTAATATCGGCCGATAATATCGGACATCCCTAATTATAGGAAAATGTTTAAAAACAGTATAAAATGTGGCATCAATTCATGAAGTAACTGAGAAAGGTGAAATTATGGAGATACAAGGTATCTGTTCAACAGTGACAATATTACTTTTTCTCTTTTCTTTTCTTTTTTAAAGGAAAAGTCTTTAATTATTTTCGTGCTGCCTTCCTGTCCCGTCGTGTCAGGTTTGAAGGATGTTGTCATTGTCCTCGCTTCACGAGGCCACCAGCCATTGGTTTGATTTACAAAACAAATGGAGAGGCCACTATAAAGAGATCCAAAGTGCATCTGTCTTTTTTTAAATCTCAAAACAATGCACAATGCCCGATAATTACAGTTTAAAAATGCTATTTTGACGCACATTAACACACAAAAAAAGTGTTATTGTCATGTCTGCAGTTCATGAGAACTTTTCTCAGGCTCCTCCACTCCTCTTGACAACTCCTCCGCCATCCATATCCCAAATTCCGCCACGAAACGCTTGAACTTTCCACCACTATAACTCCTCTCTGTTGTTCTTTTCCCTCTCAACAGGATTTAAGAGTCAAGTTGGAGCATGAGAGAGAGAAACGGTATGTTGGAACTTTCTTATTATTTTTTCGACTCCTCTTTCCAAAGTCTTAACTCTCTCTGTTCAGATCTGTATTTTTTTCCCCATTTTTCTTTTTTTCTTTATGCTTTGCCGTGCATGGGAGTCGGTGTGGATGGGAAATCTCAGTGAAACACATGCCAGAGCTCCATAAAAGAGAGGGAAAAAAATTCCTTGCTTTGACATTTTAGCCGAGGCCTTGCTTGCGCTTCAGACTCGGATGGGCAGTTAGAGAGAGGAAAAGGGAGAGAGAGAGCCAAGGAAAAAAGGTATAAGAGAGAGTCGGAGAGAAAACTCCAAGCGTTTGAGCTCAGTGTCAAGACTCCAAGGCACGTACCATATTAATGCTTAGTGTATTCTACACACACCACTACTCTCTCTCTCTCTCTCTCTTGCTCGCGCTCTATCTATCTCTCCTTCACACTCCACGCACAACACAGTCACATCTCTCCTCTTCTCTCCTGCTCCATGGCTGCAGCCACACACACACACACACAGAGAGAGAGAGAGAGAGTCACTCAGGAAGCAGAGCATGTACGCTCTTCTTACAGTAACTCCGTCTGTCTGGAGACATTGTTATGGGCTGCTTTTTGCACCAAGGTGCCTTACCATTTGTTTACCATGTCGGAGCACTTTGAAACAGAGGAGCCCAGGCGAGCGAAGAACAAGAAGCGTAGACAGTGCTGCTGGGTGAACAGGCCGTGCTCTGTAGCTGTGTCCCGCTCCACACATATGTACTGGATCACTAACTGGATCACTACTGGATCGCTCCAAAACTCTCAGTGTCCGTTTTATTGTTCAATCTTGGTTGATTTGAAATCAAATCAACTGTGCTCCACATGTATAGCTACTGATTGGTTATCTGAATTATTATGTCTTTGTTTTCATTAATGTATTGTGTCTGATTTGATTTTGATGATATTAGTATATATAAAGATTTATTTTCTTTTTTTTTGTTTTAGATTGGTGATGTTACTCTATTTCAGAAAAGCTTCCTGTGGACAGGTGTTGAAAATTAGCACTCGTCCATGTCCATAACAAATAAACAAACAACAACCAAATAATAATACATCGATCGAATGTATATAGCGCTTTTCATGGTACTCAAAGTCACTTTCCAACAAAACAAAATAAACAAGTTTATTAAGAGAAAACTACGTAGTTAAAAGGCAGAAAACTAAGCAAAGAAAAAAACAGACAGGCAGAAAGGGAGATTTGAATTAGGCGGGGAAAGTAAGTCTGAAAAGGTGGGTTTTGAGGGAGGCTTTGAACAGAGCAAGGGGTGGGGGGCGGCTTTGATGTGAGGCGGGAGTGAATCTTTCCACTCTCAGGTAAATGAACAGTATGGATTTTTACTGTGCGGCTGTATTGGTACTGCTGACTGTGATTGAATCTTCTCGGGTCCTTTTCAAGCTTTTTGCTGAGCATCCAGGGGAGAAGTTTGCAAAGATGTGGACTCATCCCTCTGACTATCTCTTGCCTGAAGTGACTCGGTTGTGTGCCGGTGTCGCATAACGAAGATGTACAAGCTCACAAAGCATCACTGCACAGTTGTGAGCTTGTAGATCTGCTATTTTCGGTTCTGCAAAACACCCACACACAAATAAGTATAACCGAGGCTTCTGGATCAACTCAAACTCGCAGAGTTGACAGACAAACCAGTCTAACAACACACAAATGAAGCGGAAAACACAGAGCTTTTCTTAGCGGCAGAAATAAACTGAAACAAAACAAGGCATCAGAGCAAAAAAAGAAGACAAGTAAGCAGTGTTTACCTGCGTAATTTGTCTGGTTTCATGGCAGCAGAGATGTGAGGAGAGACATTGGGATCAGTGCGGGGCTGTGATCACAAAGCCATGGGCTCTTTAGAGAGAGAGAGAGAGAGAGAAACAGCCTGCGTCGGCTCTCTGCAGCAGAATACGGAGTCACACTGGGCCTCTCCTCTGTTTCACAGCCTTAATTGGCTACTGCTGCGCTGTGTGGAGGAGACTATGTTTTCATGTCCCTGCCTCCCCTCCATCTCTTTGCACACTCGCTCATCTTTCACTCATTCTCTCTCCCGTCGCCATTCCACTCTTTCTTTTCATTTGTGTTTTTTAGCCGTTCTGTGAGCCCGTCGGCCAGTTGTTCAGACAGGTTTTGGATAGCGGTGAGGTTTTGCTTGGCTCGCTGCCCAGTGGAGAGAAAGGAGAGAGAATCTCTCTTGCCTGAACGTGCTGCGTGCGTTAACCTCAATCTGACCTCAATCCGCGTAGCTATTATTGCAGGTCACTAAATAAAAGCTATTATCATTTTTGTGAAAGGTGTTTCGTTTGAGTATAGGGGATAAGGTGATAGAAGTCACTTTAGTCAGGATATGGTTGGCTCCGTCTCATCTGTCAGCGCTGGTATCCATGGTGAAATCTTAACTGGACGGGCTCTCTCTGTGCATTGGCAGGCGTTGAAGGTTTGGCGCAGGAAATAGGAGTTGGGTCTTTTTCTCTTCCCCTGGCCCTGATTCAGAGTCCCTCGCCAGAGAGTAAAGGAACAGAGTCAGACCTTTATCTGTGTGTGTGTGTGTACAGGAGTGTGTGTGTGTGTGTGTGTGTGTGTGTGTGTGTGTGTGTGTGTGTGTGTGTGTGTGTGTGTGTGTGTGTGTGTGTGTGTGTGTGTGTGTGTGTGTGTGTGTGTGTGTGTGCGCGTGTGCGTGCAAGAGAGTAAAGAGAAGAGGGTTAGAGGATGGGTATGTGTGATTTCAAGCTTTTTACAGTCCAAATGTGTGTGTGTGGGTGGGTGGGTGTCGTGTGCACGCACGAGCGCAAGCGCGTTTATCGCAAGCTGTAATAACTGCCTCTGCATGCTTGCACAGAGGAAGGAAAGGCATATCATTCAGAGCTACAGCCCCCTACCCCCCCCCCCCCCCCAAACACACACACACACACACACACACACACACACACACACACACACACACACACACTTGTACACTCGCCTCTCCCCTCCATCTATCCCCCATCCCCTGCTCTCTATCAGTACCATCACCATCGCTAGGCATAAACAGAGATGGGGAGAGCATTTAGCCATTCTACTGCTATAGCCCTCTGATCTCCAGAATTCCCCCCCCCCCCTCCTCCTCCTTTCCCAGAATCCTTCCCTCAAGTGGAGGCCAATGAGAAGCCATTAAGATAGGGACTTAATGTGGCCTGTGATGAGGAAATGATGGGGATGAAAACAAACCCTGCTTTATCAGGACGGTCCTGAGAGATAGCAGAGAGAGAGATAGGGATGGGGAGGTACATGCGATATGTGAAACAAAGTCGGAGGAATTAATGCTGAGTCGCGAGTACTCTCTCTTTTCACATGCTGTGTTAGCGCTGAGGATGGCTATGTCCATCCATCCACCAAACAACATATCACTGAAAAACTAGAGTACCAGTTGGCTGGATTGATGTCATTTACTTTTCTGTAAGGATGTTGGCCGGTTTAAACCTAGCTAGCCAGGCTTTTAGGCTCTTTGGCCGTGTTGTGTGTGCACCAAGATGTTTTTTCCCCGTTGAAAACACCCATAATAAAATGAAAACACCCACCAGATAAAAATGGCCGATGTGAACCAGCACTCAGCGCGGAGCAGACGTTCAGCACCTCGTCGCGCTGCTGCTGTTTCCATCATATCGTAAATACGAGGCGCTACCATTGAAAACTTTCAAACAATTCAAAAGCATACTCTGTGCTTAAGGGAAAGAAACACTTTGGTGGACACGACACAGCCCCTTAATCTTATTTTACTTTCTCCCATGCTGTGTCTGTCACTCTCTGTGTGTGTCTGTTGCTGCCTGTCTCTTTCATTCTGTCTCTTTTTAAACATGGAGAGAGGGGAAAGACACACTTCCTGATGCTCTCGCTGCTTTTTTTTCCTTTCTCCCTCCTTTTCCTCTCAGGAAGTTTCCCTGTGTGTGTGTGTGCTGGCTTAGATGAGAGGCACCCACACAAACTCATTAGGACATACACTACTTTTACACAAACATACATACAGCGCGCACACACACACACACACACACACACACACACACACACACACACAGACACACACACACACACACACACATTACAGATAGTTGGTGACTGATAAAGTCATAGACACAGCGACAGATGAAGGCCAAGCATGCACAGCACACTCACTCATACACGTACACATTCTGCCTACATAGATAAGCATGCATATGTTGACATGCACGTACATCAGAGAGGTCGCTCTGGTCCCTCCTTTTCCTCTCTGTGTTGATTAAAAGCCACTTGGTTTTCTCCTCTCGTGACCTTAAACACTCGCAGCCGCAGCACAAGAATGTACAGTATGTGCACTGCACTTATCAATCAATCACATTTTATTTATATAGCACATTTCATACAGCAAGTGCAACCCAATTCGCTTCACAGAACAAAAAATAACAATGTGAAGAAAATGTAATAAGAATAGAAATAAAAAAGGAATAATGCTAAAACCTAGGTAAAGGCAATGCTAAAAAGGTGTGCTTTAGATTTCTTTTGAACTGCTGTTCCACTTTGTAGGACCATAGTAGCTTGAAGGCTGCTTCTCCGCGCCTTTTTTAGTTCTAGTTTTAGTTTTATCCTCTGGAACATTTAAGAGACTAGTGCCAGAGGACCTGAGAGCTCTACCAGGCACATACTGTACCCAGAGAGCATTGCAGATAAGCAGGTGCATTTCCATTTAGTGAGTTAAAAAACAATAAAAGGACCTTAAAATCAATTCTAAAACTAACAGGGCAACCAGTGGAGTGACTTTAAAATCTGGTCTTAGTCAGTACGCGTGCTGCTGCGTTCTGAACTAGTAAGTAACCGGACAACTTTTTTTTTTGGCACATCAGATAGGAGAGCTTTACAGTAGTCTATCCTGCTAGTGATAAAAGCACGCATTAGCCTTTCTGTGTCGGCCTGGGAGAGAAAACAGCGTACTCTAACATCGGACTCTAGTTTGAACTCTATTAGTGCTGCTCTACTCCCCTGTATGCTGATGATGAACCAATGTTACAGTCATTGCCGAAATGATAGTCAGTCAGTCAGCTCACCACAGAAATCTAGACATGGGATCTTAACCTCAGCCGTTTCAGTCACAGGATGCTGGTCACGAATTACACATCTGAAGGTCCTTTCAGACTGTGGGAATTTTGGTCTCTTTTTGATAATATAATGACCCATAAATGCAAGCTCTGATGTTGTGAAACCTGTTTAAATTGTTGGGCTACGTCCACTCCAAACAGACAAGGTTTCACAGGTTGGAAAATACTGAACTATATGAATACTTTCCATGTGAATATATTTTCATACTGTTAACCCATTATGACCGGGAACGCATCTGTGTCACTTTTAGATTTCTTTAGGCTATTCAAAAATAGCAGATATACAAGCTCATAGCGTGGCACTCTCGGTGCCGCGCTACGAGCTTGTAGATCTGCTATTTTTGTAAAATCGTGAAAATCTGTGCAAATATTTGAATATATATATATTTTTTGAAGCGCTAGGATTTAGAAAAAAATGTTTTAATCGGCCTCAGGTCTTAATGGGTTAATGCATCACGCTGTGTAAAGGTCTGAACTGTGAGCTCTGTTCTCTCTCTGTGACCTCTGATCCATGACCCTGTACTGTATGTGTCCCATCCCACCCAGTATCATCCCGTTCCAGAGGCCGTTGAAGATCAAGGAGCTGCTCCAGAAGGTGACCGAGGCCTTTGGTCAGCAGATGGACCTGTTCTACAACACTGACAAAGAGGTACAGCCCTATTTAATACTATTTCCGTACAACAGTGTTGCACAACAATAGCCAAAGTAGCGGTCCATTTGGCTTCATTTGTAGCCATTTGTAGTTATAACCCCCCAAAAAAAACTAATGTAAGAAGGACTGAAAATATCAGATCTACAAGCTCACAACTTGTGACATCGGGATATGTCGTGAGCTTTTAGATCGGCTATTTTCACTAGTTTGGGTCCCGGCGGGGAGACCCAAACTAGAAATGTCTCTTTTGGATCTCCAGCTAAAACATTTGGGAACCACTGGCTTAATGCATACCAAATTAGGGGGCAGCCCTTGAAATGAGAGGGTTTGAGAACCAGTGTTTGACCTTTTGACCCCTTTTGTCCTCCCCCAAGTTGCTGCTGCCTCTGAAGACGCAGGAGGACCTGGACCGGGCCGTGATGATGACGGGCTGCAGCACAGGGGTCAACAACCTGCTCAGGATACTGCTCAAGACCCCCAAGAACAACCATGTAAGAAACACACACACACGCACACACACACACACACACACACACTGGACGGATGCTTTCAGAACACACAGATTGGGCACAGTTCGCTTTACAGGATACAAAAGCATCAAAAGTAGCAGATCTACAAGCTCGAAACGCTTGTTGATGCTTCTGTGTGACGCTGTAGTATGATCGAGCAGGGCATTGATTTACATAAAAACACAAAGAGATAAAACATGGAGATAAGAGGTTTCTGCCCGACAGTTACGAAATGAACAAACACTTCAGATACATTCAATTGAACAATATACTTTCCTTCTACTTTGTATTGGAGGATTAAGCTGTGTCAGTGGATGAAGCACTTGAACGAGAGATGGATAGCATTTCTGTTATGTCTTTGAAATTTGCATACTCAAAAGTTTGTGTATTTCACAGGCCTAATATGAATGTATGTAATTTGTCACAAATATTTCTGAGAGCAGTGTTGTTTTCAAAATACTATGTGCTAAAGAACTAGAGAAATATAATCTGTAAATCGCATTTCCCCAAAGAACCCCCTGTAGCAATATTATTTAGCTTATGTTGGTCATTTCAACGTGAGAACTTGCAAGTTAATAGAATTAGATTACAGTAATATAGGAAGTCTGTATCTTCCCCAGAGGAAGTTCTGGGCTAATTAAGAAAGCTATCCAGTTCACATCACAAGAGTTTTTGACATTAGTGGCCCCCATCTAAGGTAATCAAAAGCGTTAGAACATTAGTTATGTAAAACGTCTCAGATTTTTATCTTGACATTTGTTGCAGATAGAAATGTCTGAGAAGTGCATTTCCATACCATTGATTTCATACTAACTACATGCCGCGCTTGTAGATCTGCTTTTTTTTCTTTTTCGTGCAAATATGTGCAAATCTTTTAATATATATTTTGTAACTCAAATCTTTGCTTCTGAGGGGTCCCTGGAACTAAATATTTTGAGATGGGGGGTCCGTGGACAAATACATATAATTTTGGGTGGTCCTTGACATGAAAAGGTTTGAGCACCATTATAGCAACATACGTTTTTCAGAAACCTTTTAGAAGGTATTTGATTTTGACACAATTGTTTTTGGGGTATTTGTATACATTTTTGCTGTATGTTTTCCCCCATCCCTGAACGCGAGAAGATATATTCCCTGCAGGCGATTAGGAACAAACAAACAGGCGCTGCCTGAGATCACTCATTCTGATTTAGACTGTGTGTGTTTTTTTTTTAATGACTTCACTGTAACACGGCTGTTAGTGGTCTAGCGGAATCAGTGACCCAGACGACACTCACTTCCTCCACTGATTGACACAGTGATGCAAGTGGACGATGATGTAATGCTGACTTACTTCCTCTACCCCCACCCCCCCACCCCCCCTCCCAACCCCCCCTCCCAACCCCCTCATTCTCTTTCACTATACTGTCCCCGGGACGCCCGCCTGTCACCCCTCTGCGCTTCTTCCTGTGTTTCACTGCAGTACCTACAGGTGAACAGCAGGGACAAACAGAGCGAGATGAGGTCGTCCCGGTCACTAGGAGATCTGAAGGGCTCTCTGCTTAAAGGCTCAGAGAGGGTTCGCAAACACTCCACAGGTGAGTCAGCGTTGCTCTTTGACACACAAGCGCGCGCACACACGCACACACACACACACACACACACACACACACACACACACACACACACACACACACACACACACACACACACACACACACACACACACACACACACACACGGGACTCCACAATCTGGACTCCACAAGCACTCTGGCGCTGCTTCCTTGTGTGAGTGCTTTGCCGTGATGCTGCACCAATCAAAACGCCATTACGGCTCTATCAAGCGCTCATTATGCTCCATTTCTACCAATCTGTTTGCTCACATGCGTGTGAAAACGGGCTGACACACGGTCACACCGCGGCAACTCTTGAGCCTGAAAGAGAGACGATAAGCAGCAACAGAGCAGGGAGCCGGGAGGGAGCCGGTTGCTGCTGACGTCCAGGGTCTTCTTAACGCACACATCCAGGTGGGAAATAACCTGCCTAGGTCTCCGGGGTGCATCATACACCGCGGTTAGTTTACAGAAAGAGACGGCGGTGCCATAGTGATGAGAATGTTAAAGGAGTAGTTCACCCCAAAAAAAACATATTTTCTATCAATTACACAATAAACACCCCATGAAGCCTTGAATTCATGGCGTTTATTAGTTTTCTTGTTGCATTCCTAAGCCAATAATTTGATGACATCAAATTATTGGCTTAGGAATGCGTAAAAAAAATCTCCATGAATTCGAGGCTTCATGGGGTGTGTAATTGATCGAAAATAAGTCATTTTGTGGGTGAACTTCCTTTAACCGATTCTGGGACATCGCCTTCATCACCTTGTGACCGTAAAGAGAATGCAAATTTGGAGGCCAAACAAGCCGGCGGCGACCTCCTTGACGAATAGAGAAGCGTTATAGGCAAAGCAAGGGCGAGAGTCTTCTCTCACAAGCACCAAGCAGGTGGCATTAAGCACGCTTTGAATTGTTTGGGCCAGTGGTTCTCAAACGTTTTAATTTCAAGCACCCCCATAACTCTGAGAGTGTTCCATTTGTACACTCTCAGAGTTACAGACCTTTTTTTTTAAGGGTCCGTTTGGAACCCCCTCAAGGATCCCAAAATTGTTAGATGGATATCTAGAATTCCACTGTACACAAATAAACAGAGATCTAATAGTGTGCCAGCGCGGATATACATACATGTGTGTGTTATATTCAGCCGGGTTAGAGGCCTGCTCATAGTGCTGTTGTCCAGTCCTGGCATATATCATGGTAACAATGGTCCACTGTGCTGTGTGTGTGAAATCTCAGCCTTTTCCGTCCCTTCATGCCGCGTGCAAGTCGTTTCACAGCCCTTATCTTTGAGAGGAGTCCTGAAAGGTCAACGTTTTCAGATCGTAAAGCAACCGCTGGCATTATATGCACAAAACATGCTCGCACACACACGACAACAACAGTTTGAGCAGCTTGCGGATCCCCTGTACCGTGGGGTGTAATAATGGTGATTTTTTTTTTTACTAGCGGAACGCTATTTTAATGACTGCATGCGCACGGCATGCGCACGTCATGCCAGCGGCCCAGGCCATGGGTGTAGTTTTTAACTTACTTTGAATTATAGGAGCTGAAACTAAAAAGTTAGCTTTGAACGAAGTATATTTCTCTTCTTCGACGATGGCTGAGGCATTCTTGTCGCGTGCAGATAGGATACTGGCAGCACCGGGCAGCAGTGCTGTAGCCAAAATGCTGTGTCGCTTATATACCGTGTATGTGAGGAGTGTGGGGACTGAGGAGAGAGGATACATTTGGACACTCGCCTGTGAACCCGTTATGCAAAGTACCCATTTGGGTACTTGGCTCATGAATGAATCGAGATTCGAGGTGAACGAGTTCTAGCGTAAATACGCACGTTCTCATCCATGCATGTGCGTGCGCGTGATCCTGCCCGAAAAAAATGGCGGAACGGCGTGGTGTTGCGTGAAGCGTCGACCAGCGCACCCCTGCCTGTACAAGGGCTGGTGAATTAATATTTGAATATCGAATATTCCTCGAATATGGGGAAACTTATTTTTAAATGTTTATTTGACAGGGACAATACAAAAAACAATGTATCACGTTATAAAAACAAACAAAATATATGTTTAATTGGATCCCAGCACTCGATACATTGTTTTTTGTATTATTTCTGTCAAAAAATAATTTGAAAAAAAAAAATATTTTTTTATAATTATAATAATATTCGAATATATTCGAATATCTGCCAATTTTTAAGACCAATATTTGAATATCATTTCTGAGGAAAGTTGACAGCCCTAGCCTGTACCGCACTGCATTTCCACTTTTCCAGTGGTCGAAACAAAAATGCTTTGTACTGTACAACCAGTACCTTGTGTGTGTAGCTGTAGGTGTTCACGCACGCATATGCTGTCACTGCTGCTGTGTAGCTTTTTTTTTACAAAATGACCTGCTGTCCCCTCGCCCCGCCACGGGTCACTCACCGAGATGGGAGATCCGGAGTCTGCGTCAGTGTTGCCAGATTCTGTGAGAGAAACAAGCAAACAACCAGGTCTAGGAAAACCAGCCCAAAAGAACCGACTATGAGCCACATGAGCACTTTTAACATATACATCAGCTATTTGAAAATAGCAGATCTACAAGCTCACAACAGCGACGCGTTGTGAGCTTGTAGATCACCTATTTTCAAATAAAACCTTGCGGGGAAATTATAATAAGCAGATCTGGCAACCCTGGTCTGCGTCGAGAGAGAGAGAGAGAGAGAGAGAGAGAGAGAGAGAGGTGGCAGACAAGAGAGGTGACAGCAGCAGCGCGGTCGCAGTAGACGCGCTTGATTGGAGATGTCATGTGAGCCTGAGTGCCTCTCTTTGACGTATAGAGACAGCAGGACAGGGTATGGATAGAGGTGGCTGTAAGTGGGGGGGTCGGGGGGGAGGAGAGGGGAAAGTGAGTCAGCGGGCAACCAATGAAAGCAGAGAGAAAGCAGGTAAAAGAGCTGAGCCCTCAGTTTCAATTAGACGGCTTCACTCTACATATGCACTGTTTGCGGGTCTTTTTCTACACTCTCAGAGGTAAATTAACTCTCACTCAATATTTTACAGTGTAGTGCAGTGGTTCTCAAACCTTTTCATGTCAAGGACCCCCAAATTGACACTTATTAGCCTTGCGGACCCCCATTTGAAAAGATATGCCAGGGACCCCCATAAAGAGAAGATTTGTACGGCTCTAGCAGTGATTCTCAGCCATTTTCATTTCAAGAACCCCCAGTTTGACATGCAGGAGTACGGACCCCCATTTCATGGCATTTATATCACTGGGACCTCGATTTATATTGTAAAATCAATGTTAATTTAACTCTGAGAGTGTACAAATGGAACCAAATGGACCCGTTAGGGTCCATTTGGTTCCATTTGTACACTCTCAGAGTTACAGGCCCATAAGGGTCCATTTGGTTCCTAACTATCCATCATTTAGCTGGGGACCCCCTGGAACTCCCTCAAGGACCCCTGGGGGTCCCCGGACCCCACTTTGAAAACCAATGGTGTAGTGTACCATCATGTAGCTCCTGTCATTGGAGCCAGCAGCCATTGTCAGACATACAGCACCAGACATATTCAATACTGTTGGCTCTTTCCCTGTGTCAAGGACAAATGCTCCCTCTTTCTCTCTCTCTCTCTCTCTCTCTCTCTCTCTCTGTCTGCCTCTCTCTCTCTCCCTCTCTCTCTGTCTCTGTGCCTTGTCTCGGCCGGTATGAGCGTTTGTCACAGTAATTGAGGTCAGAGGTGACACACCGGTGCGGTTTGGTAAATCATCTCCTGTCGACCCGCCGCCATTGAACCTGTACCCATGAATAACACCGTGAGGCCATTGTCTCCCCCTCCTCCGTCCCCCACGGCTCATCTCTTCATCACACATCACATTCCTTCTCTCTCTCTCTCTCACTCACACACACACACACACACACACAAAAACTCCCTTAATGCTGTCCTCCTTTTGCCTGATTTACACTTAGTTGTACAATGTGTCGTATTTTTTTCGGCATGCAGCTAAGTGTATTATGTATCATATTGACGTCACCACCGTCAAAATAATGGCTTAAGTCATATTTTAGTTTTTCTAAAAACATAATAAACTGAACCAAAATATAGAATATCCCATTTGGACCTGAGACCGATTCTAAAAACGGCTACTAAATCCTGACCTACGTTTTCTGGAAAAAAATATATAACTGTTGTTATATACTGTATATAGCAACAACTACACACACAGATGTTCCTGGCTTGAAGATGATCCAATAGAAAAATATATAATATGGCAGCATACCAAAAAATACCATAAAATAATTGTTGATCATGGGTGGGTTGGGTTTAGTACCTCCACTAACGTTCTTCCCCTTTTCACCCCTCACCCCTCACCCCCCTCCCTCCCTGTCTCCTCACCCCCCATGCAGGCTCCCTCCACACGGGGCGCACCTCGCCTCCCCCCGGCAGCGTACCGGAGGAGCAGCAGCAGATTGCCCGTCAGGGCTCCTACACCAGCATCCACAGCGAGGGAGAGTTCATACCCGAGGTACTAGACCAGAATGTAAGCCCTATGTGCTTTGTTGTATGGCGAATAGCGAAAAAAACTGATCAACAAGCTCACAATGCGTAACAATGTGTCGTAATGTGACGATGTTGCGAGTGTGTAGCAATTTCGAAAATGCTTTGACATTTTCGGAACAGATTCACCTACAACATAGGGACGCCAGGTTGAATGTAGATAAGAAATGGGGGAAAAAGTCATAAGCGCTCTCTTTTATTTCCCCTTGCACCTCGCTCCTTACAAACTGGCTTTCAATAAAGGAGAGATCAAGTTGTTACAAACTAAAAGTTGTATAGAATAAAAGATAAAACATTTTGCCGATTAGACTCTGTTAACATTTAATGTATTAGATTAGCTTTTGATATGGAGATCGTAGAGTCTAGACGCTGGTGGTGGCAGTGCAGATGAACCTCCTTCCTTCTCAACTCTAGACAATTGAGATTTTACGTTGCTTGCTGAAAAGACAATGACAGGATCATTCAGACGCAGTGATATTTAAAGGCAGAGCCCAATCGCAGATTGGCTGGAAGTGCTCACACTTCAAGCTGTGAATGAAAGGATGTTTGTGAAGCATCCGCAGCAATAAAGATGAAAGTGTGAGAGAGAGATCATCCTTATTGAACGTAATCTTTAATAATAAATAATAATAAATTTTATTTGTAATGCGCTTTTCATTCACAAGGAATCTCAAAGTGCCACAGGTAAAACATCATCAATCATATAAAGTTAAAAAGCACGGTTTAAAAACAGATATGACTAAACAACAATTCAACATGAAAATGCCCTCTGAAACAAAAACGTTTTCAGGCCTATTTTAAAAGAGTCCAGGGTCTGTGGTGCTCTCAGGTCAATAGGAAGGCTGTT
Organism: Gymnoscopelus microlampas; assembly: GCF_963454915.1. NCBI lineage: Eukaryota > Metazoa > Chordata > Actinopteri > Myctophiformes > Myctophidae > Gymnoscopelus > Gymnoscopelus microlampas. The sequence goes on along the minus strand of NC_139959.1, from coordinate 12,206,605 downwards.
CCATAGGCGCGGCGCTGCCGAGCAGAAGGCCCGGTCACCCATAGTACGTAGATTTGTACTAGGGACATCGAGGAGGAATCTGCTGGTAGATCTGAGGGTGCGGGTGGAATTTTGTGGGGGCCTAATTAATTTCTGTAGGTAGGGAGGGGCATGTCCGTTTATGCAGTTGTGGGTGATCAGCAGGACCTTGTAGTCGATCCTAGCTGACACGGGGAGCCAGTGCAGTGAAAATAGGACCGGTGTTATGTGGTCATGCTTACGCATGAAGCTACATTTCTGTCCCAAGTGTCTTCATGCGTATAGTGACCCTCAATATCTCTGTGTTATTACATCTGTCAGATGCTGGGGCCCTTCGGGAGTGCAGATAATTCACTGTCGAGCAGCTGTCAATCAATAGATCAAGCACTGGACAGGTGAGCCATCATCTTCTCTTCTCATGTTATGCATGTTGTAGTTTGTGGCAAGGAACTATGACGCGGGGCAGTGTTTGTGAGCCTATAGTGCTGTTTACCTGAACCTGAAACTGTGAGGTTTTGTCTGCTCGAGACTCGCTTGAAAACGTCCTTAAATTGGTGGTTGTTGGTGTGTTAGGCAAACACAGAGGAGGTAGCGCACCGCACACCTGTGTTGATGAGGTGCTGACCACGGCAGGTAACAGTATTGACAAAAGGATGAGACCGCACAGCTCTTAGCCACGATGAAAAGGGTTTATTAAAAAGAAACTAACGTTTTGACAGTAAAGTCAAGTCAAGTGAGTAGAGTCTTCCTCAGGGTCCTCTGCGGTTATTGGTGTGTTATTAACACCAGGGGTGTGTGTACTGGAGGTGGGGCGTGGTGGAGCGCCACTCCGCTAGTTGTTTGAGCTGCACGCACACCCGCACATGCACGGACATGCACGTGCGTACCCATGAGAGTGCGTTCACACATTCACACACCTCTTACCAAAGCTGCCGAGTGTCAACAGTGTGAATTAACATAGGAATGACCCTGGCTGGATGCATATCAATGCATGGGACAACAGCACAACACTAAAGTATCCCCATTATGCAAGTAAATTGAATAAAATCCGATATATATTGTGGGTTAATAAATAGGCCTACAGAGGTTATTTCAGTCCGCGATCGCGTGTGTATGTGCAAGCGTGTGCACGTGACGTAGTGCTCCACAAGTTAAAAGATACAGGTTGGTTAACACACACACACACACACACCACTAAGGGCTCGTGGTGAAGTTTATAAACAGTGTTAAAGGCCAGTCTAGCTCCCTGACCCTTACGGCTGCCTGCCGCCTCAGAGGAAATGGAATCAGGTCGCTTCGCTGTTACCATGGCAACAGAGCCCTTATCTGGACGCCTGGATTCCACCGTTATCGTACTCCACAGAGAGAGAGAGAGAGAGAGAGGGAATGAGTAGTGGAGAGAGTAGAGTGAAAAAAAAAGCATAACGAGTTAGAGTGAAAGAGAGTGAGATGAGAACACGAGGAGTGAGTGTGAGGAAAAGAATGAGAGAGAGAGAGAGGCGGAAACAGCTCTACCTGTGCGAGGCTTATCTGGACTCCAGTGCTGCAGAACAATGGCAGGAAGCGAGCACATGGAACTTTTTTCCCTCTGCACGGGCATGTGTGTGCCTCTTATCCTGGGTCTCGTGCCCCGCGCCGCCCCGCGGTCAGCAGAGACGTCACTCTCTGCTGGGTCGTGGGGTCGCCGGGCCGGCTGCAGACAATCAGAGCCAGTAAGCGGGGGGGGAGGGGGGGGGGGGCGTGTGGGGTAAATGTTAATGTAATGTGTGCTCATACACACACGCGCGCACACACACAAACAAACAGTACACTGCAGAATCCGGAGCGTTATTTTAACTTTAACTTTTAACTTTTGATCCTCACAGCTCTGTCTTTACACACCAATAATGCATCCCAACACGTTTGCTTTGACATGACAAGCATCCATTCCGGTATTCAACCATCATCTTAAGGCTTGATTTATACTCTATTGCAGTGGTTTTCAACCTTTTTCATGCCAAGGACCCCTAAATTGATATACATTTGAGCTTGTAGATCTGCTATTTTTGAATAGCCAACGTATACAATATGGATAAAGGGGTGAAAATGGATTAACACCTTTTGCTGGGGACCCCCTGGAACCCCCTCAAGGCCCACTGTTGGTCCCCGGACCACTGGTTGAGAACCACTGCTCTATTGTGTAAGGGTGTGGCGAGCTTTCACATACGTACGTAAGTATGTGAAAGTATACTGTGACAAAAATTCCACAAAGGAGTGGGATCCAGAGATCTGTTTTTATTTGGCAAGCGACACTACTACTACGGAGTTAGGATTGAGGAACCCGGAATCGGTTATATCACACTGTCAGAGCTGGTACAGTATGTGGACTTCACGTCTGCTATACAATTACAATACCGATGGTTCTCAAACTATGTCATTTCAAGGACCAACCATTGTGGGTCCATTTGATTCCATTTGTACTCTCTCAGAGTTACAGACCTGTAAGGGTCCATTTTGAACCCCCTATAGGAATCGTGAAAGGTAACTGTTAAGGAATCGGACCGTTTTTTCCTATCGATTAGTCACCCCATGGAAACTTGAATTCATGGATATTTAGGGTTTTTGTCACATTCCTAAGCCAATAATTTGATGATCAGTGGACCGGTAGGCAGTGGTTCCGGCAGGAGACACAAAGGAGACTCTTTGTGTCTCCTACCGGAACCGCTGCCGGTCATCAAATCATTGGCTTAGGAATGCGACAAAAAACTAAAAAATATCCATGAATTCAAGTTATTTTGGGGGTGAACTATCCCTTTTAAAAGCCTAAAGGATCCCAACCCTATACACGGAGTATGAATCAGGCTTTTACTACTTCTTTGGTCCTTTTCAGCATCGCTGACACTTTGTCCACCGAGCATGTCTAGACATGTGAAATAGCTTGCCGTAAATCCCGCGGCGACAAACGGGACGTATCGCACGAGAATGAAAGCGTGGCAATTTGCATGTTTCTTCCAGGCTTTATTGTTGTTTCAGTGCTCCAGGCAATGGCAAAAATTTAGGCCAGAGGCTTCTACACACAGCCTCTGCTTTATAGATAAGGGAATTTACTGGCTTAAATAGCCGCCCATATTTCAACCCTGTTTTTTTTCTTCTCTCTCTCTTCCCCATCTTGTCTTGTCATTTCAGTCCTCCGTTCTCGCAGAACAACCGCGACAACAATTACCTGAACCTCAACTATGAATACAAAGGTAAGACGAGAAGGAACAGCTTGCAGCCGAGGGTCTCTTTCTTGTTGTCATCTCTTGAGTGTTGAAATGAAACATTTCTTGTGTCCAGTAAAATATGCATAATTTGCTGTGTGCGCGTATGAAAGCACAGTTGGTCACGGTTAATTATAAACAGACGCTGGATGATGTGCTGAACTCCAGCGGGGTGAAGTAACTACCGTAATTTTCGCACTATAAGCCGCACCTGAATATAAGCCGCAGCAGCTAAATTGAATGATTTGTACATATATAAGCCGCACTGGACTATAAGCCGCGGGTGTAAAATCCCTAGATTTAGGAGGTCCCCTAGTGGCCGTTAGCTATAAAAATCCATAGATAAGCCGCACCGTTATATAAGCCGCAGGGTCGAAAAATGGGGAAAAAGTCGCGGCTTATAGTCCGAAATTTACGGTAAGTACATTTACTTGAGTACTGTACTTAAAGGTAGGGTAAGTCATTTTCTTTGGTTAAAATAAGTGTTAAATAGCTCTATATTCTGATAGTAATCATTGCTATAGAGTGTTTGTTAAGTAACAGGAGTTTCCTTGTCTCTCCAGCTCTTTATTAAACAGAAAATGCATTTTCGTTTCAGTTTCAGTTTCATTTCAAATTTTATCCAATCAGGACAGAGAACTCAATCAGGATATAGATTAAACAAGTGAAATTGGAAGTGATGACACTAAGAAATGAGCAGGCAAAATTGGAACTGGAACACTATAAAAATGAAGCTTAAAAATGGGTACTTTCTCCTGATTGGCTGAGATTTTGACACCTACCGAAAAATGAATTTTCTGTTTATTAAAGAGCTGGAGAGACGGGGAGACTCCTGTTACTGAACAAACACTATATAGCAATGATTACTATCAGAATATAGTGCTTTAACCTTTTAACAAAATACTTTTTGTTTTAACCAAAAAATGACCCTACCTTTAAGTTCAATTTAGATGTATTTCCAATTTTCTGTACTTTTACTTCTACTCCACTACATCTCAGAGACAAATATATATATATTTTTAAATCATTTTTATCCCACGATTTTGTAACCCTTATTTTTCACCCGGTGCCAATTTTCTAAGTGATCCTGGGCGCTACACTCCCCTCACCAGCCTAGGGAGGCCAGGGCCGAGCTCATGCCTTCAGAGACAAATATTATACTTTTACTTCGCTACAATTATTTGAAAACTTTAGTTACTGGTTACTTTGTCCTTTTTTTTTTAGCAAAACAAGGCACAATAGGTTCAAATTGTGTTGACAGTGCTGCTGGGTGGTATTCTTCCAGAGCTTAATTAATACTAATAGCAAATGCTTTCATGAGGAGGGGGATGCAAAATGAAGTGCTATTAGTGATGTCTATTTAATGGCGATAACAATACGTAACAAACAATTGTTACAGGATGTTACAGAGTTGAAATAATGCACTTTTAGAGATGAAATGGAGTCTGTTTATAAGCAAAAGGAGTGAACATTTTTAATACAACAAGACGGGGTCTAATAACGTCATGGATTCCCTGTTGTGGCTTCCCTTCTTGCTTAAGTTTTTTTTGGGGGGTTCCCAATCACATCCCATCTCTCCTGAGACCCCCTCCCCAATCCCCTCCCACATCCCAGACCCCTCACACTGTAAGGGCCCATTTTTAAATGAACACTCACCACGGGCCCTGTGCGTCATCGTCTCCTGGAGAACACGTATCAAAATGGGGCCATACCAATCCCAGTGGACAGAAAGACTACAGTCTGGGAGCACTAGAGACCACAGCTAGCTTTCTCTCCCAATCTGTCCTCATTGTTTTCTGTTTTTTCTCCAGCATACAGCTATTCCCAAGGAGTGCTGTTTACGTCGACTAAAACTATGCCGAAAAAAATTTGTCGACTACCTTTTTTGACTGACGAAAACTAAATAAAAACTAAGCTACGATGACAAAAACTAAGACTAAATATATTGACAATTTTGTCAACAAAGAAAAACTAGACTAAAATTAGTGAGGGACTAGTGGAGAAGAGATCCAGTAGAACTAAAAGACAAGTCATTTTATGCTTGGTTTACGCTCGGGTCTCTGAAAATAGAAGATCTGCGATGCGTTGTGAGCTTGTAGATCGGCTATTTTCAGCATGCAACCAAGTGTAAAATCAGCCATTACGACGCCATCAAGGCAGCGCCAAAATACATTTTAGTCGACTAAATCAACTGTTGATTTAGTCGACTATAATCTTATGATATTTAGTTTAAAACTAAGTGGAAATTTATTCAAAAGACTATGACTAAAACTAAATAAAAAAATGCTGTCAAAATCAACACTGCCATTCCCAACCTGTGGGCTGTACTGGGGCCCACTGGTGGGGCCGTCATGATATTGCAAACGGGTCCCCAAATAATTGGCAAAAACACTACGATGTTATTGATAATATAGCATTAATATATGATTACACACATTTTTTTTTCTTTAACCACTTGAACCCCGGCATGCCTACTCTGGGGGGAACATTTGGGAAAAACAGCAGATCTACAAGCTGAGCTATTTTCAGCGAAGACATTTGGTGTAGATGGAAAAAAGCAGTCACAAGTACAGTTGTAACTGAGGTCCTTTTTTTTTACTGAGAATAGTGTTTAACCCATTAAAACCGGAAAAGCATCTGTGTCATTTTAGATTTGAACCACTTTAATCATTATTTTATACTTTGGATATTCAAAAATAGCAGATATACAAGCTCATAGCGCATCACTTTGTGCTGCGCTATGAGCTTGTAGATCTGCAATTTTTGAAAGATCTTGAAAATCTTTGCTCCTGGGGGTCCCTGGAACAAAATATTTTGAGAAGGGGCTCCGCGGCCAAATACATATAATTTTGCGGGTCTTTGACCTTGACATGAAAAAGTTGTAGAACCACTGATAAAGAAACATAAGTTTTTCAGAAAACTGTTAGGATTTAGAATACATTTTGTAGAATGGACCTCGGGTCTTAATGGGTTAAGTGGTTAAAACCTTGAAGAATGTGTTTCCATGGTGATACCTATTAATAGGAACTTAGGTTAGTTCCTTTGATCCAAGCCTGCAACTCAGTCGATCGATTGATCATTAGAATAAACATGCTCTGAAAATGCACGCACCCCACCCATACCTGACCGCTTAACATGGTCAGCCATGTTAAGTGGCCAGATGGGTGGGCCCTGGGCCATCAACACTTTGGTGGGCCCTGATCCACTGCAGCCCATTATGAACGTAAAGTAGATAGGTATATATCATACATAATAGAAGCAGCCTCCAACAGTCGTTCTCAAACTTTTTCATACGAAGGACCCCCAAATTGATATATATTTGGCCCCATACCCCCCCCCCCCCCCCCCTCACACTCTGAAAATGTTTTGTGCCAGGGAGACCCCCAGAAGAGAGGATTTGTGTTAAAAAAACAACAACTATTCAACATTTTTCCAACACTCAAAAATAGCAGATGTACAAGCTGTGAGCTTGTACATCTGCTATTTTTGAACAGCTAACATATAAATGGATAAAGTGGTTAAGAAGATTGTGATGCTATGTTAACCACTTTTGCTGGGGACCCCTTGGAACCTTCCCCCCAAGGACCCCACTTTGAGAACGGCCCAGAAGAAGACATCATTCAGTCTCGTGCTGGTGCATGTGTGTCTGTCTGGTTTCACACATATTGTGCCTTTTTGTTATTTCAAACACTCGCTCACACAAACACTCGTGCACACGCACACGTACGCGCACACACACACACACACACACACACACACACACACACACACACACACACACACACACACACACACACACACACACACACACACACACACACACTGATGTTAAGCTATGTGTGTGTGTGTGTGTGTCGCTTCCTGCTCGAGGAGAGCTACAGTATTTGTTTACCATTCCCTGTGAGTAGATTTTTCCTTCTCCATCCCACGCTGCCAAAAACACACAAAATAACCCCGTCTCCCTGGGATACGGCCGCAAAAACACTGCGAGGGGAGGCAGTCATCTGACAGAACAGCTGCTTTCAATTGCAAGTGGCTCCACTCAGCTCTCCCATTTAGTGTGTGTGTGTGTGTGTGTGTGTGTGTGTGTGTGTGTGCGTGCGCGCACGTGCGCGTGCGTGTCAGCCCTCATTTGCGTCAGCAGGGCTCTCTCCACCTGCCTTTCGTTACTGTTCCACTGGGTCCACCAGGGCTTGTGCTTGTGCTCGGCTCACACATGTGTCTCAATCCTCTAATAGCCGCCTTCCGCTGCGTTTGCAATCTGAAGTCATTTCTGACATGACGTTAGAGACGGATAGAAGTGAAAACGAGGTTCCGTGTGTCTCTCGTGGGGCCGACACATGCTTTCTGAAACACGCCACACGGCACTCCTTTTCTAGGTGGTGGTGTTGCTAATGGCGTTTCTGCACGCCTAAAATAAACAAGTCTCCGTGGAACCGTGGTTGTTATCTCTTTACATCTAAATGAACATGAGATGAGTTATCTGCAATGTGAGAGTCGTCCATTAACGCCAGACAATTGCATGTCATATTCCCCCCCACCCAGCTGACAGCTCATGCCTCACTGCTCCCCCTACAGGTCGACATGGGAAAGGAGGGACTTTCCCTCGCCAGTTCCAGTTGCCGAATCGTTGCAAGGACTATAGTGACGGTAAGACACCATTATACACGATATACACATGTGCTGATGTGAGCTTGTAGATCGTCTATTTTCAAAAAGCTGAGGTAGCCTGTATATAATTAAAGTCTAGTTCAACTGATTTTTATGCCATTTTAAATAATTTAGCTGGGGGACCCCCTGGAATCCTTTCAAGGACCCCTTGGGTTTCCTGGACCCCATTTTGAGAACCACTGTACTAAGGCTCTGCAGATACACACACACACACACACACACACACACACACACACACACACACACACACACACACACACACACACACACACACACACACACACACCCTCACTCAGTCACTCCACTATCTCACTCACACACACCCACGCACGCACGCACGCACACATACACACAGAGTACATGCACAAATACACACAGAGTACATGCACACACATACACACACATACACACACACTGCAACCACTCCCACGTCGTTACATTACAGGCAGTCAACTTTAAGTGGTTGATGTGCTCGTTGAACTCCTTGCACAATTAGCGGGATGACATTTATTGCCTACTCGGCATTAATGCTGTGTTTTCTTATCCTGTCCCACCTGATAACGGATTGGAATTTAAATGGACGATCGGGCGCTTTTGCAACTGTGCACTTTACTTTACTGGATTTATTTGCTGTCGGGCAGAAACCTTTCGTTTTTGTGTTTTTTTGGTTAATGAATACCCTACTTGGTCATACTACAGTGTCACACGAAAGAAGCACACATAGCCGAGCTCACAATGTGATGTGAGGCATTGTGAGCTTGTAGATCTGCTATTTTAGCTACTTCTGAATTATTATTTTGTATTAATATTATTATTATTTTTTTTTAAGTGAAAAGTGAAAGTGGTTGAGTCTGTCTGTAAAGTGGGTTAAAACTAATTAAACTAATGAAAAGTTTTAACAAGAGCTTGTGACTAGATAATAACTACATTGGATCTAATTGGAACACAGGCACATATATTTTTACATTTCCTGAAACGTAACAGTTTTGGACATTCCACCGACAGCAACGATTTGGTACATTAAAGCTGCCAACTCTGTAACTTTCTTGTCCTACGCCCGGATTCAAACAAGTGCTGAAAGTTTACCTCTGAGCTAATAGAGCATGCCTGCTTGCTCAGGGGAGAAATTGAATTTTGACCTTCGGGCAGAACCGCTTGTCAACCGAGTCACGTCAAAAACAGGCCACGGGCTCTAAATGTCTCAATAGAAGAGCAGGGAGGCCATATGCAACCGCCCCAGTTGTATAAGTTATATTGCACTCCATACGTACAGTATATGCCTATATATGGATGTACAGCATCAGTCGGATCAGCACTTCTGGACAACCGACCTGTCCGACCGGCTCGGCGCAGGGATTCGAGTCGTCTGCGTCGTGAGCGCCGATTTTGAAGTCGGGTCGGACAGGGCGGTTCTCGAGATGCGTGAAGTATAGACAGACATACATACAGAGATGTCATGCATTTATTGTAAGATTAATATTCTCTACCATACAGATTGGGCAAAAATAACATTGTATTCACACACACAAACAAAGATACATAGTACAGCTTTAAGTGTTGGCTTGCTGTCCCTGGCAAGCAGGCAGCTGCTGCTAGGAGTTGCTTACTCAGAGGCTAACCTTGGCTAGCAGTGATTTACGTTTCCCCTGCGTAGCACTGAGCCTTGTATAAAAACACAGCGTGCTCGCAGCTTCCTGTCTGACAGGAAGTGGAGCGGGAGCGGAGAGAAGCACTCTCTGCTGTTGCTGGCCTTTGGTCTTGGCCAGTGGTGGATGGTAACTGACGTACATAATTTGCTCTCAAGTACTGGACTTAAGTACAATTTTGAGGAACTTTTGACTTGGCTTGAGTGTTTCCATTTTTCAAAGCTTTATACTACATGTCAGAGGCAATGTTTGTACTTTTTATTTCACTACAAATATTTGACAGCTTCGGTTACTAGTTACTTTGCAGATTCAGATTATCAATACAAAACCCTATTTTATACTTGGTCTATTTGGAAATAGCAGATCTGCAAGCTCACAAAAGATCTGAAAAATGTTAGTACTTTTACTTTTGTAAAAGTTTGAATACAGGCCTTTTACTTGTAAGTATTTGTTGTGTTGTAGTTTTTCTCCTTTTACTTAAGAAATCTGAGTACTTCTTCCACCACTGGTCTTGGCCAATGTGTCTCTCTCTCTCTCTCTCTCTCTCTCTCTCTCTCTCTCTCTCTCTCTCTCTCTCTCTCTCTCTCTCTCTCTCTCTCTCTCTCTCTCTCTCTCTCTCTCTCTCTCTCTCTCTCCCCCTCTCTCCCTCAAGAAGACCTGCGACTGCGTAATATGTTTATGTATCATAATGCATGTCAACCGGTGTAAAATATGTCCCCTGTAAAAAAGAATAACATGCCGTGGCCGGCGTGTCTATAAAACACATGTACAGTATGTTGCAGGAATTTTACTGTGTGTCTGTGTGTGTGTGTGTGGGTGTGTGGGTGGGCTGGTGATTAAATGGAATGAGTGTGTTGAATGAGTGCCTGTCCATGACTATCACATTTAAATACGTGTGTACCGTAGATCAGTGCCACTCAAGCATTTTCACGTCAAGGAACCCCCCACATTGATATGTATTTGGCCAAGGACTCCCATCTGAAAAGGTTTTGTGGCAGGGACCCCCATAAGAGAAGATTTGGCTAGATATAGCAACATTTTTCGAAAAGCTAAAAGCCTTAAACTGTTCCTCATTTAGCTGGGGGCCGCCAGGAACCCCCTCTACGACCCCCGGAGGCTCCCCGGACCTCACTTTGAGAACCACAGCTGTAGCCCAGTTGTTCTCATAAAGAAGGGGTACAGGGACCCGCAGGGTTCCTTGAAGGGGTTCCAAATAGATCCTTACTGGTCTGTAACTCTTCTTGGGGGTCCTTGAAATACAAAAAAGAGTTTGAGAACCACACACTGCTATATAGATAATGAGAATTCACATCCCACGTTGTCATGTCCATGGTGTTCCCAGGTCGTAGGACCTTCCCACGGAGCTTCATGCCCCAGGAGAACCTGTTCCAGCTGGTTCCCTCCAGCCGCACGCGCAGCTACAACGGAGACAGCACTCTGCAGTACAGTGACCTGCGCACGCTGGGCCGCGCCGCCGACAAGAGCTGCTCGCGTAGCGCGCCCAAATGTGAGTAGAGACCCAGTGTTGTTTATGTCATATGCAATGTGTCATATTTTAGTCACCTGAAATGTTTACTTTTAGTCTAGCTTTAGTCGACTAAATATCATAAGATTTTAGTCGACTAAATCTACAGTTGATTTAGTCGACTATGGCGGGCCGTGATGGCATCGAAATGATTTTCACTTAGCTACATGCCGAAAATAGCCGATCTACAAGCTCACAACGCGTCGCGCTGCGACGCGTTGTGAGCTTGTAGATCAACTATTTTCGGTCTGTGACACCCGTGCGCACCAATGATGACTTGTCCTAGTTATACTGGATCTCTTCTCCACTCGTCCCTCCCAAACATTTTTAGTCTAGTTTTTATTTGTTGACGAAATTGTCAGTATATTTAGTCATAGTTTTAGTCATCATAGCTTAATTTTTGTTTCGTTTTCGTAAGTGAAAAAAGCTAGTCAACAGACATTTCTCCTCATAGTTTTAGTCGATGAAATTGACACTGTTTTTAACGCCATGAAGCCGTTAAACTGGCATAGGTGGACGGAGAGTCATTCAAATGCACGTCCATCCCCGACTCTGTGCCTTCCTTTCCTATTGTACGCTGGTTGTGTGTTGTATTTCATCGGTGAAACATCCATTCCTACTGAATCTACGGGTCGTGTTGCCAGAAATCAACTATGTTATGAAATTTAACACAGCTCAGCCACTCTGTCTGATTGCGGTTGACATGTCGGACGCCTGCGTCTGTCTCTCTCTCTCTCTCTCTCTCTCTCTCTCACTCCCACACACAACATTCCCGTCTTAACTTCCAGCCATCGGTAACCTCTGATAATCCCGCCAACAAAGTCTCATGGATGCCTTCGGCATGCTTGGATGAGAGTTGCTTCATGTGGAGGGAACCTTTTTAAGGTTTTGACAAGTCGTCGCTGAGGTCTGCAGTCTGCTGCCGAACACATTTTGAATGGGTTGTTTGGGGTTTTCCCCCTCCTTAATAGTGTCATCCGAGAGGGCTCTGCGGTGGGAATTACAAATGACCCTGTGGTGGGTTTTGACGTCTAGTCTCGGTGAAGTTTACTGCGTTGAGTTAAGAGTCGGGTCTTGCAGCGGTTGTCGACGCCTGCCTGTAGGTTTAGTGTTTGTCTTTACCAGTATATCACGGTGGTTTTCTTTTCTCTGACTCTGTGGATTTGGAAACACAAATGAATTAGTGGTGGAGTTGTCAGCGTCTGGTGTTGTGTTACTTACAGCTCCACGGGCGCCGGTGAACTGGCGACAGGGAAAGCTGCTGGGGCGAGGGGCGTTCGGGGAGGTCTACCTCTGCTATGACGCTGACACAGGCCGCGAGCTGGCCGCCAAGCAGGTGCCCTTTGATCCCGACTGTCAAGACACCAGCAAGGTGAGAGAGAGCGTGTAGAGGACAGCCTACATCTGTTTGCAATATGTACCTGGCTGCACATAGAGTGTTTAGCAGAAGGTGCTTTCCAAATATCTCACTCCAACCCTTCTTTCTCTTTATGTCTGTGTGTTTATTATCTTTGTCTGTCTTTGTGTGTCTCTCTCTCCCTCTCCCTCTCTCTCTCTCTCTTTCTCTCTCTCTCTGCCCCCCTCTTTCTTTCTGTCTGTTGGTCTACTCTCTCTCTCTTTAGGAGGTGAATGCTCTGGAGTGTGAGATACAGCTCTTGAAGAACCTGCACCACGAGCGAATCGTCCAGTACTACGGCTGCCTGCGGGACCTGGAACAAAGGAAACTCACCATCTTTGTGGAGTTTATGCCCGGGGTGCGTATTCTTCTTGGGCAGGGCACATATTGTTTTTATGAAATAAATATTTAAGTCGTTTTATGACTCTCTGCATCACCACACCACGCACTGCAGTTTGTGTTTCGTATTAAATATTGTTCCCTGGTGATTGAACGAGGGCTGCGTTTAGTTTGTATAACCCTATAAGTAGAGGTAATACTCGTGCAATCCCACCACATCTGCAGAAGATAAATGTTGAAATGTCACCGGCTCTCTCAACAAACATGCCCTCAGTCGTTGGAAGTCGGCACAACAGCTCAGTTTATGAGGTAATTTTCCCCTTAAAACGAGCGTCTTAACGAGACGCTGTCGCCCGCGGCACCCTGTCGCTGGTCCTGTTTTCCCTTTCTTTCCTTTTTTTTTAATCGGCAGCATTAAGTGTCTTAGTCACACATTGTCTGGAAATTGGAAATGTTTATATTTCGCCGCAGTTTGCTGGCAGAGGGGAGCGGGGGCGGACAAGGGTCCTCAGCCAAGTCTGGTTGTTCCGCTGTGTGGGCCGCTTGAGCCCAGGGCCTGGCCCTGGCCGCTGTGTTCACCCGATAAGCAACGGGACAGGGCCCTGGAGGGGCGCCGACAGTCCCTAAGAGGGCTGTGTGTGAAGTAATTGAGCTGTACTTGCGCCGAGAAAAAAGCTGAACAAGTGTGGAGGGAGAAGTTGCGATACGGGGACGGACGGGGCCTTTCTTTTGTTTTCACGGCCCAGGGCCCAAAAGTGCGTCACAGGTGTTACTGGATCACAGGTCTCTGCTCGGGGCCAGTTTCCCCGCAAGGAGATGAAAACAGGAAATCAAGGGAAATGCTGGACTGTTGGAGGCACTCAAGGCTCAAAACATGGACTTTGGTTGAGGCATGGTTGGGGGGGTATTTTTAAGTATCTTGTTTTGTTGTTAAAACTTGGCTCCAAAGCCGCTCAAAAGCCGCTCTAAAAACTAAACGAAACAAAAAACATCCCGTTTGCAAAATTGTCAATGTTGCTGATGTCCAAGCATGCGATGCTTGAACAAAACACAAGAAATGTCTCTGGGAAAATCTTGGAAAGCTGGCATTTAACCATTTTTAATTCCAGTAAACATCTCACCCCAGAGCCTCAAAAACAAAACATCCCAAAGTCCTCTACCATAGAGCTGTCACCATGTGAAATAAATAACACAAAGATGTGGAAATGTACAGAAGAGATGCACTTTTTCCACCTTTTCCACCGCCTCTCTCCGACTCCCCGTCTGACCCTTTCTTCCTCGCTCTTTTTAATCAGCGTGTCTTTCTCTCCAGGGTTCTATAAAGGACCAGCTGAAGGCCTACGGAGCCCTGACGGAGAAGGTGACGAGGAGATACACCAGACAAATCCTCCAGGGAGTCTTCTATCTGCATAGCAACATGATTGTCCACAGAGACATCAAAGGTAACCTCAAACCCACAGTGAAAATGAAATGATTGGATTTCACATGCGGTTTTGAACCATGGCCAGAGGGTGTGCATTACACCCACACATGGTCGAGGTAAATGGACTATAAAGCGTCTATACTGTAGGGTTACTATAGACTCGCCTGACAATATAGTATTAGCATGAGCGACAATTGTGTCGTTAGCATGCTGTAGGGCAGAGAGTGGTTGTGGCCGGTGGCTCAGGTGGTAGAGCATGGGAATCAAAAGTACAAAAATCTTCATCACAGTACATGTAGTCCATGTAGTCCATGTAGTTCATCACAGTCCATGTAGTACAGTAAATACAGTAGTACTGTATTTGTCCTTGACAACAGCCATGTTTTTATGGTGTTGCTCCTCAGAGGCAAGCCGTAGACTCTAGAAGGTCTGTCTGTCTGTGTGTCCAGGGCTAATCTTGCAAATCGCTGGACCAGTCGGTACCAAACGTGTGCACCCTGCCAGTAAGCCACTTAGTTTTTCACATATAGTTTATACTTTTTCTTTTTTTGTATCAAAACCAAAGTGATGAGTCAGTGAACTCACAACATGTTTTGACCAAATACAAGGTTCTTGTTCAGGCAAAACTAATGTTTTTGTAAAGTTGTTTCCAAGGCACACCAAAGCCTGCTCTTATAAAGTACATTAAACATACGATTGTCAGCAATTTAAAACAGGAGTTACTCTGTGCAGTATGTTTAAAAAAGAACATTTAACTAAGCCTTTCTCATATAATTGCATTGACTTTTCTTTTTCTTTTAAGTTATTGTATTCGGGGCATTTTCAAGCCTTTATTTAAGTGACATTAAAGCCACAGTGCAGAGAGACAGGAAATGGCAGGAGAGAGAGAGAGACGGTAAAGGACGTGCCTCGGGGCAGACTCGAACCCGGGGTTTCGAGTTCGGGTCCAGAGCCACAGGTTGCGCACTGCTTACAGTAGGACAGGTGTTCTCAACCTTTTCAGGCTGTGACCCCCCCAAAATAATAACTTTTGAACTGGGGACCCTGACAAGCACTTGGAATTGTAAGAGTTGAGGCATTACATTTAGTTTGACTCGGTTCCACATGATAAATACTGTGAAAATAGCAGATCTACAAGCTTGTAGATGGGCTATTTTCACAATTTTTGCCTCTTTCTTATATTATTTGACAATTTGGCCAATGTTTGACCAGTTTTTATAGTATAGTTTGTTGATTACTTTCGATGCAGTAATGGTCTTTTTTCTTTTTCTTTCTCCTTTTTGAGGTATTCAAAATGTCTTAAAAGTCATTAAACTGTCACTTCACTGTAATCTGGGGACCACCCCCCCCCCTAAATCATGTGGGGACCCCCACAGGTTGAGAATTACTGCTGTAGCAGACAGGTGTGCATTTGGAAACAGCCACAGGCCCTACGTCACACAGATTCCTTTCCCTTCCAGAATGACATTACCTCATGGTTATTTATATGGTCGGTCGGTATACTGGGAAAATGTACTGTGGAAAAAAAAGGTTGCTATTTAAAACTCCAGAGGCCGTTTTTGGATGCATACGTTATTAGGAGGGCCGTTTTATGCTGTTGAAACGGACTCTTTGGTCTAAAAATGTCTCGACACCGGATGGAAAGGCCTTTTGATTTGGCTGCCCGCAAACGTTGGACCCGCCGATTTTCGTTGAACCCACAGGCCAAGGAGAAGGAAACACTGTCTGGTGAGCAAGATGGTATATATGCTTCTCTCAAGACAGAGGGTGACTCTGTGAGCATGTCTGCGGGTGGGATTTTCCACTTACTGTAGCGACGTGCTTTATGTGTAATTTATGGTACAGTGTGTGTGTGTGTGTGTGGTGCACGCGCACACACTCGCACTCATCCCTTCCTCACTGCACTGGGTTTGTCTGCACACATTTAACCCTTTCAATCCCGGGAACGCATCTGTGTCATTGAATTTTTAGATTTGAGCTATATAACCATTATTTTATACTTTGGCTATTCAAAAATAGCAGTTCTACAAGCTTGTAGATCTGCTATTTTTGAAAAATTGTGAAAAGTTATATTTTTTAAAGCGAACATTTTGAACTCAAATCTTTGCGTCTGGAGGTCCCTGGATCAAAATATTTTACAGATGTTGAATATATATATTCAAAGATTTGCACACATTTTTCAAAAAGTAGCAGATCTACAAGCTCACAAGCTGCTATTTTTTAGTAGCCAAAGACATGTTAAAATGACACGGTTGCGTTCCCGGTCTTAATGAGTTAATGGAGCTGTCAGCATGTACAGTATTTGCATAGCACTCTGCGTCACCACCATAAGCTCTCTCAATGTACAGCAAAGAGTGTGATAGGCTGTAGACTAGACACTCCCCAGAGAGCCAATGGAAACCTAGAAATGCTTTATTTACTGGAGGGTTGACGCGGCTTTTTGTGAACCAGGCTGAGCATGTGAGAAAAAACAAGAATTGGTTTAGTTTGGAATCCAGCGTACATTCTAGTCTAAGTGGTTATAATATCAAAGTGGGATCCTGCAGGGACCGTCTTGGTTCTTTGAGGGGGCTCGGAACGGACCCTTTACAGTTCTGTAACACTGAGAGCGTACAAAGGGATTAAGGGATCCATTTGGTTTCCTTTGTACACTCAGAGTTGAAATTAAAAAGTTTTAGAACCACTGTTCTAGTCTCTCTCACTCTTTCTTTCACTCTCTCTCTCTCTCTAAATCCTTTCAGCCCTTTGATGGGTGTGGAGGGCGAGCGGTTGGCGTTTATTAGTCACTGATCAAACAAGTGGAGGTCCTGGAGGAAGCAGCGTACACGTTATGATGGAAAACTACTGAGAAATGGAGGAGTCGGGGTGTCCCTGTCAATACAGTGTGTTGACACGTGCACACTCACAGATACTGTAGATGAGGCATTTTCCCCACTTGAGGGTTAACCCATTAAGACCTGAAGCCGATTCTACACATGTCTTTTAAATCCCAACAGTTTTCTGAAAAAAAATTATGTTTCTATATCAGTGGTGCTCAAACTTTTTCATGTCAAGGACCCCCAAACTTATATGTGTTTGGCCACCGACCCCCATCTCAAAATATTTTGTTTCAGGGACCCCCAGAAGCAAAGATTTGAGTTAAAAATGTTTGCTTTAAAAGAATATATATATTGAAAATTTGGACACATTTCCTGATTTTTCTAAAAAAAATGTTTGAATAGCCAAAGTGTAAAATAATGGTTTTCAGCTCAAATAAAAAATGACACAGATGCGTTCCCGGTCTTACAGGGTTAAAGGCTCTTCCAACGGATCCCGTGGAAGAAATTTTCCACAATGCTCTCTGTTATTGTTCCTTTACTATGCACTCGACCATAGCGAGGAGGAAAAGTTTAGATATTATGTCCTGTCCTGTTACCCTGAAAACAGCTTTTAAGCTCCGTTGCGGCCACCGTACTACACTTTTTGATGTGAACGAGGAATGTGACAATGCAGAGAGAAGATCAAAGTATAGCCGCACAGTCATAGCTTCAGTGTGCCAATATCTTTGTATCAAACAAAGATATTGGCAGTGTGCAGTGCACCGCGGCTAAGAGCTACTTTGATCTTCTCTCTCGGACTTGCACCTGCAGCCCAGCGCCTCCATAAGGGATCAGTGTGCGTTTGCACTCCTCTGAACGAATGTGACAATGCCAGCATACCGTTTTTCATTCAGTAAAAAGTGTCCATTAAAGACACATTTTACCTATCACAATAAAAAAAAGTCCAACAGAAATGAAATGGAATGATTACACAAAATGAAAATGTTTGGACAGTCCTCAGGGTGCTCTCAAATAAATAACTGGCCCCTTTTTTTTGTATTCCTGTCCTCTTCAGGTGCTAACATCCTGAGAGACTCCACGGGGAATGTGAAGCTGGGAGACTTTGGGGCCAGCAAACGCATCCAGACCATCTGCATGTCTGGAACAGGCATCAAGTCCGTCACTGGCACCCCCTACTGGATGAGCCCGGAAGTCATCAACGGGGAGGGCTATGGACGGAAAGCTGATGTATGGTAAGCATGTGGGTGGAAGAAGAAGTACTCGGATATTTTACTTAAGTAAAAGTAGCGATACCACAAAAAAAAAAGTACTCTGTTACAAGTAAAAGGCCTGTGTTCAAAATGTTACTTGAGTAAAAGTAATTGTCATCAAAATATACGTAAAGTACCAAAAGTAAAAGTACTAAAATGTTTGAAAATAGCAGATATACAAGCTCACAGCTTGTAGATCGGATATTTTCAAATACTGTAGCCTATGCATAAAGTAGGGCTAAAGTATGTTTTATAATGTAGTGGAGTAAAAGTACAATATTTGCCTCTGAGATGTAGTGGAGTAGAAGTAAAAGTACAGAAAATTGGACATAATCCAGTAAAGTAAAAATACCTCAAAATTGTAGTTAAGTACAGTACTTGAGTAAATGTACTTAGTTACTTTACACCACTGATGGTAAGCACGTGGAAACAACGCTCATTTGAACAAGGAATAACGTTTCGTTGTCAGTACAACCAGAATATGTTTTTATTTATGCCTTGTCATGTCTTTGCCAGGAGTGTTGCCTGCACCGTGGTGGAAATGCTCACCCAGAAACCTCCGTGGGCCGAATACGAGGCGATGGCGGCCATCTTTAAGATCGCGACGCAGCCCACGAAGCCCATACTTCCCGACGGGGTGTCCGAGGCGGGCAGGGACTTCCTGCGGCAGGTGTTCGTGGAGGAGAAGTGGAGGCCGACCGCCGAAGTGCTGCTCAGCCACCCTTTTGTCCAGGGTGGCTTCTGAACCTTTTTTTTAAGGATCCCCGCCCTGCCATCGAGGCAGTCGAGGCCTCCGCGGTCTCCATAGCGCCTCCTGCCTCCCCTTCTCTCTGGCCCCCCCCCCCGCCCCCCCCCCCAGGGACCCCCGTCACTCAAGGCTCGAGCGAGCGAGCCCCGCACCACTCTTGACTTCGCGTCCCCCTTGACAATCACCAGTTTCTGCCTTGCCCAAGGACCGAAGCCCCCTGCCTCCCTCCTGTCCTTCCCTTTTCCTTCCCAACTGGCTTAGACGTGGTCACTCATAAAATGGAGGCCGGGGTGGACTGTTTCTCCGGCCTGTCCTTGTTCTCCAAGGCATCACCGTTTATTCCCCCAGGGAGGGGGAGGGGAGGGGAGGGGAGGGGGGAGGGGGGGCATGGTGGGCGAGAGAGCACACCTAGCAATCCGGCTGGCTGATAGGACTGTAAGGTAGGCCTCTTCGCCCGTGTAGGAAAAGTCACCCTAAGTACTCAGAGAACGCAACGACGTCTCTGTGTTGACAAATGAACCGCTTTCAAGAACTTATTAGTGGGTCTTAACACATCGGGTGCCAGCGTTTTATTAAAACAGATTACTTTGAGTGCCAGAGATCTCACCGTTTGTAACGCTGTGCTGTTTATGGCTATGGACTCCACTGCGAGTACCCACACGCAAACAATGGATGCGTGTACGACGATCGATGGTCCTGGCTAACGCCTGGAAGAATAACATCTCTCACACAAGTCGCCATTACGGAGTAATCGGCCATCGAAAATGACTCGTTTTCCCCACTGTAAAAAGTTAAGGAGATACGGAGGTTTTTATCTAGGAGATAGAACGGGAGCGGACGGGGAGCCATGTTTTTTGGCACGGTGATCCATCTGTCCCTTCCTTCTCAGAGTCACCGCGGGTGATTCCAGAGCTGCGCTACCCCCCCCCCCCCCCCCCTTGTGGAAAAAAAGAAAAAAAAGACTGATAACACGTTTTTTACCGTGTTCGGCACCTAAGCGCTACACTCTGAACACACGTTTTTTACCGTGTTTGGCACCCGATGTGTTAACTATACTACGCTCAAGCAACTGCCAATAAACGTGTAGGATTTTAGCCTGGCACTATGTGATTGTGATTCACTCGTGATTGTCTTCGACCAAATTTGATCACGTGATGTTACATGTACTGTAAAGTCATTCATAATCCTATAAGTTAGCTATGAGTTGAAAAATTCTGATCATAAAATAGTTTTTTATGACGGACAAAGACAATAACGTGTACAAAGTCACCTTTTACCAGAGGGGGATTTCCAGTCCACCATGACCTGAAATATGTAAATGTATTTTTGTCAACGCCTTACAATAAGAGTTTGTAAGTGAGAATGTCCTTTTTTTTTTACTACAGGGTTTGACGTCGCCCTGCCTAGACTCATAGCACTCACAGCCCAGTTTGGAAGGAGTACATTGTCAGCCATTGCACTTTTGATATCATGCATTGAAGCATTTCCAACAGGCAGGATAATCAAATGAGTAAATTGATATTTTTATATTTGACACTTTTTTTGTTTTATTTGTGTCGTTTTTTGTTCAAAATGTTGAGAATACCAAAATGTTTGCATTATAGTTGGTGAGGTTGATGTCTAGGCAATACCAACAACACTACTGCTGGGAGTGAAGCCTAGTTTATATACTTCATCGATACACCATTGTCGTATGATGAAGTATACAGTAAATTAGGCTTTAGTCCAGTCGTTCTCAACTCTGGTCCTGGGGACCCATATTAACTCAAGTAGTTAATTACATTCGCCCAGTGTCCCTGATGAGCTGGCTAGAATGAAAGCCAGCAGTATTCCTCTGGGTCTCCACTCCAGGACTTAGAGTTGTAGAACCACCAACTCATTCAATCTGGGAACGCATCTCGTGTCATATTAGATTTCTTTGGCTATTCAAAAATAGCAGATATACAAGCTCAAAGCGTGGCACAGAGTGCCTAGTGCTATGAGCTTGTAGATACGCTATTTTTGAAAAATCGCGAACATTTGTGCAAATCTTTGAATACACATATTTTTTTAAACAACATTTTTAACTCAAATCTTTGAGATGGGGGTCCGCGGCCGAATACATATCATTTTGGGGGTCCTTGGCATGAAAACGTTTTGAGCACCACTGATATAGCAACAATATTATAGTTAGGATTTAGAAGACGCTTTACAAATAGATATATTCAAAGATTTTGCACACATTTTCACGATTTTTCAAAAATAGCAGATCTACAAGCTCATATCGCTATTTTTGAATAGCCAAAGACAGAGATGCGTTCCCGGAATTGAATGGGTCAAGCTTCCTTTGTAGTGAGCCCTGTTCCATACAGAAGTGGCCAAAGAGAAATGGAATAAGTTAAAAAAGAGACACATGGTGTAAATCAGCAGTTGTAGGTTGATTTAATTGACAGTATTAAAACTTAAGATTTTGTCGTTGTTGTTGTTGTCACTCAAGAGCCCAATGGCCATATCGGTGTCATGGCAGCTTTTGTGCACAGTAGACCAAATCAGTTGTATTAACATTGAAATGTAATGCCTATGAAAGAGTATGCTGAGAGATTGCATCCAGAGAGCAGTGTCTCATAGAAAGCAGTGTCTCGTCGAGACGGTGTTTTTTTTTTATAGGTTCAACTTCAACATGCATCCATTCACCCCA
This sequence comes from Gymnoscopelus microlampas, assembly GCF_963454915.1. NCBI lineage: Eukaryota > Metazoa > Chordata > Actinopteri > Myctophiformes > Myctophidae > Gymnoscopelus > Gymnoscopelus microlampas. The sequence goes on along the minus strand of NC_139959.1, from coordinate 12,184,854 downwards.
TTGCCTTGTTTTGGCTTTGCTTTCTACAGCAGTGGTTCCCACATTGTTTTCTCACTCAACAGTAAACAAACCAACATACAGTATAAGTGTATACAGGGTATCTGCACATTTCTAAAGTTACAATTTAAGGACTTTTAAGACATTTTTAACACCAAATATGGCCAAATTGAGAAATATCGCTTAAGAAAGAGGCAAACATTGTGGACATTTTCACAATATGTATCTGTCAAACTAAATGTAATGCCTACAATTCCAAGTGCTTGTCAGGGTGGGGGGGTCCCCTGTTAAATTATTATTATTTTGGGGGGGTCACAGCTTGAAAAGTTTGGGAACCCTTGTTCTATAGAACACCTTACTGAGTCGTGTGAGGTTTAAAGTCAAGAATACAATGCAATATATTGTATGTCAGCCGAGGCGCACGTTGTAAAGGCAGAGCCAAATACTTTATTTGAGAAGTGGACATAGGTAGCTAGCTTAGGCAAAATGGCCAGGTATAATACAGTGGCACTTAGCAAAGGAATGATCACATCTTTTTTTTTTACCCTGATCAGTGCCTTATTCTGCTTTGTAAACAAACAAACAAAATGTTCACGCCATTATGTGGAAAGCATTTTTCACCAGGGTGAATGAACAGCTATTCAGTAGAAAGCACACAGGCTTCGCTGAGGTTATTTTCTATATTGAAAAAAAAACTAAACAAAAACATAATGATTGTACTGTAAATACATATTGTACTGCACTTTTGTATGGATTTTCTTTACATTATATACAAATCTATTTGATGGAAAAACCCTATGTATACAGTAGATTGTACTGTTATATAGACAGGAATTTGATCATCTCTGAGCGCTTAAAGGCGGTTACATGAGAAGGTAAATGTGGTTTTTGATTGGGGCAGAAAATAATATTTTGCCTTAATGACAAAGCCTTGAAATGTTAAATGTATGAAATAATTGAACTTTTGTACATTTAACTTAATAAAAGAAGGGTCTATGCCTATATTCATCTGTATATTGATGGTCTTGTTTTATACACATACTGTATAGGCCCAACGGCCACACTGTTATAAAGTGGAAAATGTATTTTAACCTGGCTGCGTTTGCACGGAATCTCTGTGTGTGTGTCTGTCTGACTTTCCCCCCACATAACCGTCGACTTCAAAGTTGGCATGTGTATCTAAAATTGTCACAATGATTACATACTGTAATCGGCAATCGCAATTATTTGATATATGTTTGGTTTTTTGTTTTTTGTTTCAACCCAAAAAATGTACTTCACCTTTAACCCATTAAGACCTGGGACGCATCTGTGTCATTTTTAGATTTGAGCTAAAAAGCATTATTTTACACTTTGGCTATTGAAAAATAGCAGATATACAAGCTCATAGCGCGGCACCGAGTGCCGCGCTACGAGCTTGTAGATCTGCTATTTTTTTGAAAAATCGAGAAAATGTGTGCAAATTAATATACTTATATTCATTTAAAGCGAACATTTTTAACTCAAATCTTTGCTTTTGGTGGGTCCCTGGAATAACATATTTTGAGATGGGGGGTCCGCTGCCAAATACATATAATTTTGAGGGTCCACATGAATAAGTTTGAGCACCACTGATATAGAAACATAGGTTTTTCAGAAAACTGTTGGGATTTAGAAGACATTTGTAGAATCGGCTTCAGGTCCCTCAGAATTATAATCTTTTTCTGAATGCTGTGTTCATGTTATTGTGACATGTGAGCTCAATGACGTTGGCTCTCCTCGGCTCTCGAGGATTTCATGTTTCAGTTGTAATAACACAGAACCAGGACACACCTGGGCTTCTACGGGTCATGTTTACGTTCACTTAGCTGCCGGGCTCACTCATCGTTCCCACTATTCAGTCCTGACACTGAGGGGGAAGTGCATTACCCCTTACCCAGGATGCACCTTGCTGTTAACTAGGGACTTAATACAAGCAATACATGTGTGTGTGTGTGTGTGTGTGTGTGTGTGTGTGTGTGTGTGTGTGTGTGTGTGTGTGTGTGTGTGTGTGTGTGTGTGTGTGTGTGTGTGTGTGTGTGTGTGTGTGTGTGTGTGTGTGTGTGTGTGTGTGTGTGTGTGTGTGTGTGTGTGTGTGTGTGGTGAGCTGTGATAAGCCAGAAGAGGGTGCTTGTTGATCTGATCTAGCAGCTGGATTCAGTCAGTGCTGGGACTGAACCAGACAAGTTAAAGTACTGTACTGTACCATTCCAGCCTTTTGATATGAGGCTCACAACGCTTGTAGATCAGTTATTTTTGCTATTTCTGCGTGGCGCTCTAGTACGACCATGTAGGGCATTCATTTATGAAACAAATAAATATTGACTGGAGGGGCATCTACTGTATAAATGTGCTAAACCTCTGTGTGTGCAGTGAGTATGTGTATCTGTTCTTTCTCCAGAACCGATCGACTTCAACTCGGTGTGTGTGTCACAGAGGAACCATGGCAGTGCGGTGCCCAGTGGGAAGTTGCTCAGATCAGTGCGGTTCCCCAAAAGGTATATTCTATATCCTATATTCCTTATGTTGATCCGACCATATGGGCATAAAAGGAACACAAGCAGACAGACACAGAGAGACAGACGGGTATAATGGGTACAACAAGTATTGATAACAGGAGGGGCAGAGAGTCTGCTAATTCACCCACTCAATAAGAAAGAAAGAGAGAGACAGACAGACATACATACAGAGACACAGAGAGACATACTGTATGGAGAGGTCAGTCCTATTTCACCCACAAGCTGATAACGCGGCGTGAATAAGAAGAAACACTGACCCAAAAATATCAGGTTTTGGAAATGGTCATTTCCAGTATTAGTGTGTGTGGTATAGGTACAGTACTGTAGGTAGCTGAGGAGTGGGCAGTTGAGAAAGGAAAGGAGTGAAGGATGTCTGTGCCCAGATGAGGGTCAAAGTTCACACTTGCTGGGGCTCAACGCTGTACCACCGAGACCATCTCCCATTCCAACACATGTCCAGGTGACGTGACAGAAGGCAGGGCTTCATATCCGTTTCATGCAAGTGCAGCATTTGCTGTTTTACCCACAAGCATGTGAACGGGGGAAACAGAGACTTTTTTTTAAAGTAAGAAAGTGTTTAGTGACACAGATTGTACTTGGACCACATCTTGTATCTTCCCTTCCTGGTGTGGTAGGCTGCCTGCTGATGTGGTGCACCACCCAGTTCAGGAAGGCAGTGCAGACCCAGGGCAGGGTGAGGCTTGTTCTGCCAACACTTGACCAGCGGAGATCCCCCCCCCCCCCCCCCCCCCCCACCCCCGCTGGGCTGGAGGAAGGCCCCATATCCCTGCAGAAGATCTGGACCGTACAGGTAAAAATACACAAAGCGATTACTCACTGTACATGAGTTCCTGTTTACCTTATGGCAAGGGTCCATTTGTACACTCTCAGAGTAACAGACCTGTGAGGGTCCTTTGGGAACCCTCTCAAGGAACCCTGAGGGTCCCTGGACCCCATTTTGAGAACCCCTGCCAGGCCTGCCTTATGGTTTGTAGTATGTACTTCATGCTGACTCCTTATAAGGCATCATTATGTCTCTGCAACAATCTCACAAAGCCAAATTGCTGTGCATGTATTGATTTATTTGGTTATTTTCACTCACTATTGATATTTATTCTGATGTATTTGGGGTTTAATGTTGTGTCTTATACTGACAGCTTGTGATTGAGCAGCACTCAGCTTCAAAACAGACTTCTGGAATACTGAGTCTGTGAGTGCAACATACACTATGGAATACACCTAGTGACATACCAAAAATAAGTGAAGAAGTGATGGATGGAAAGGTTATGAAGGGCACAGGAGTGCCCTTCATAAATGTCAACTTGTGAGAGTTGGCATTACAGGCTACGTCCAATAGAGGGCGCCAAAATGAAGCTAGCTTCCTCACGAAAGACCTTTGGTCTTGAATTTGATCAGACGTTTGAATACCTTCTGGTAAGCATTCACTTCTAAATTATGTTTTCACTGACATTATGTTTAGAAAGGATATATGGTACTTAAGGCTCAGTCTGTGAGATGATAATAATACAAATAAAACCATCACTATCAAACATAGATCAAACATTTACAATTATTATTATTTACAAAAAAGAAAAGTCTTAACTGTATAATACATACGCTGACCAAGTTCATTTAGAATGTTATGATTATATGATGATGAACAGAAGAAACGCAGTTTGACATCTTTTCTCTTGTTTTCTCTTCCTAAGGTTGACTGATGTGGTCTGTAGTATTTGTGGAAACTGGCTGTACAGCCCTGCTGGTATACAGTAGGAAATGATCACAGAGAGAACAGGAAGTTCAACATGGTCAAACAGGATCTGGACTATGACAATAATGTAAATATATATGTGCATGAATGGTTGAATACGCCTATTAAAAGTAGTTTGGCCTGGCTGGCACACCTCCATTTCTGAGATTTGGATGACATAATCGGTGCTGCAATGCAGAATGTACTATCACTCTGAGTAATACTTTATAACTGAGTCATTGACATGATAACCTGACGATGAAATTAGTGATTATTGACATGATCATGATGACCTGAACTTGACGATGAAATTAGTGTAACAGAGTAGCCAATGGGGGAGGGGGGTGGACATAATAGAGCAGTCCTGCCAGCCTAATACCTCCCCTGGCCAAGATGAGGTTGGTGCTGCATTGTTCATAGGTTCAGGATTTGTAGTGCGCCCCCCAACCAGTTATTACACTGGCACTGGCCGGGGCGCAGTCCGCAGAAAGAGAAAAGAAAGAGAAAAAAATAGGACAAGACAAAGACTAGCCTAGGACAACAAGAAGTCAGTCACACTGTCAGTCAGTCACAACAGGAGGGAGTAGAAACTAAACACACACACACACACACACACACACACACACACACACACACACACACACACACACACACACACACACACACACACACACACACACACACACACACACACACACACACACACACACACGTCACACACACGTCACACACACACACAACCCACAAAAACTACAAGTGAACCTAGGAGTCCTCTACAGTGACAAGGTGGGTCTTTAGCATGGTTTTAAAAGTCCCTAGGGTGGGGACAGCTTTGCTCCTCTTGTTCCACAAACTCCCATGTTAACCGTAAGAGTGTCTCTCGATGAAACCTACCCCACTCCTATTGTTATGGCACGAGAGTATGCACGTTTTCGAGAAACCAGTGAATGAAAAGGGATGTGAACAAAATCATAAAAATATGATATACCATATAGTTCCACTTTTCCCTCCCTTGGTGAATCATCACAGTGAGTGGAGCAGGACCACTTCACCTGAGTACAGAGAACAGAGTCCCCTCTTATACATTCCCAAACAACGGGACAGAGGCATAGATATCTGTATCTTCAAAGGTAAAAACTTGTGAAGTATACCTCACACGGCCAAGACTCCAACATAGATGCAGTTGGCCGATAGACGAGTGGTGGAAAGTAACTAAGTACATGTACTCAAGTACTGTACTTTTACTTTTACATTTTAGTTTTAGACATGTATGTACACTTGTGAAACGGGACATTCTGCACAATGAGTATGTTTTACTTTTGGTACTTTTAAGTATATTTTGATGCCAATACTTTTATACTTTTACTCAAGTACATTTTGATTACCGGACTTTTGTGAGTACTTGTTCCACCACTGTGCATACCACATAACCTCTGATGCCTGACAGCGAGTCGTTGGTTTGATTACTTAACCCGGCGGACCTTGGCTGCGTGTCACTCCTCAACCCTCTCTCCCTGTTTCCTATGACTGTCTCTCTTCACTGTGGAATAAAGGCAGAGAGAAAAGAAGCTGGAGACTTAATTAATGCAAAATGTGTAGCCAAGTTTAATTTGTCCATCACAGATGGTACAGTTAAACCCAGTGGCGGTGGTTTTCTGAACTAGCTTTTGGGGAGATGCGTGTTCTTACAAATTGTGTTCATGCCTGAATAATTTCATTTAAATTAACTGTTTATAGAGCATTGGTTCGGAAGGGAAACACTTTATATTAGTCTGATGTACTTGACAACTTCACCAGCTTCTGAAGGTGCAGTCCCTGCACCATTCCCCATGGGAATTACAATCAGTTTGTGTTTTACATATGTTTTATGTGCAGATGTGTTTATGTCTATTACTTATATAAATATATATATATCATTTTTTAATAATGACCAGATGAATCTGGAGATAAACAACGTTTATCTCCAGATTCATGCAAAGGATTTTGTCAATGGCCAACGATAATGTGATCACAAAAAATGTAAGTAGATTAGATTTCTGCAGAGCAGTGATTTGTTTTTCAGGGGATATTGTGCCACTGCCAAACTGTATCCAAACTGAAAAATGTAATGCCCTTTAAAAATATGAATTATGTAATGCATCCCATGTAGAAGGTTGGCACCAAAAGCTATATTTTAGGATAAGTGTATATGGGGTAAGGTATACTTTTAGTGAGCGCAATCATAGGAAATGAGAACAGAAACCAGAGACAGTATAGAGAGCAGAGACTTGGCAGAAACTGTGACCATGCAGCACTACTCACCAATAATGGAAAAAGTACCTGAAAGTCACACTTGAGTAAAAGTAGACCTATGTATGTGATCATATAAGTAATTATCTGATATTAGATGTGTATATATATACTACACCCCTATATCAGTCAAGACTTTTTCCCTTTGGTTTCTGTAAGGTACCCTAAGTGTTAAAATGAACAAAATTGTAGATTTGGTGACCATTTGCCTAAAGGTTGTGTAAGTGATATTTGTCAACAAACAAAAAAATCTGTCCATCTCTTAAGTAAACAGAAAGATTTTCAGGGTAGGATATCAATTTTATCTAATCAGAAGAGACAACTCCACACAGATAATGTATCAGCTTCAATTTTATAGTCTTCCAATTTTCCCTCCCATAACTTTCTATTTCACTAAAATTGTTGTTACCACCTAGAAATTGACAGCAGCTTTAATAACTTGGGCACTATTTTCATTTCCTATTGTTTTAGAATGCCAGTGTATGAAAAATAGGCTACTTTGAGGGGAGAACTATTTTGGGAAGAACTAGTTGTGCCCATTTCCCAGTTTACACTTTAGAACCAATTTCTAATCACTCATGAACCAGGTGCATTGTTATTAGCATGTATCTAGCCAACCACTGAACCACATTTATAGCAGCTGTGTCAAGAACAGGCTACAGTACATAGCCAAATAGACTTCAAATTCAAATTCAGAGGGTGCACCCTTCAAAGTGCGTTTTGAAGTGGTTTGCACAATTTCCAAAATGAAAAAATAAATAAATCCAATTCAAATACATTTTTAAAGAAAATTAAAGGTAGGGTAAGTGTTAAATAAGTGTTAAATAGCACTATATTCTGATAGTACTCATTGCTATAGAGTGTTCAGTAACAGTCAGTCTCCATGTCACTCCAGCTCTTAATTAAACAGAAAATGCATTTTCAGGTCAGGATACCAATTTTATCCAATCAGGATAGAGAACGCAATCAGGATACAGATTAAACAAGAGATTAAACAAGTGGAAGTTATGACACAAAGAAATTAGCAGACAAAACGGGAACTGGAACACTGAAGCTGATAAATGGATAGGCCTACTCTCTCCTGATTGGCAGAAATGTTGTCACCTATACCTGAAAATGTCCAAAATAATATCAAAGAGCTGGAGAGACGATATATTATAACTCTATGGGAGAGACAGGGACTCCTGTTAGTGTTACTGAACAAACATTATATCATAATATAGTGCTTTAACCTTTTTTTTTTTAAACAAATCACTTACCCTACCTTTGTGGAGTAAAAATAATAAGTAAGCCAAATAAACATACTCAAATTGGGCTGTCACCCCCCCAAAATAAGAATATCTGAACTGGGGACCCCCGCCCTGACAAGCAATTGGATTGAGGTGAGGCATTATTTAGTGCGACTTCCACATATAAATAATTGTAAAAATAGCAGATCTACAAGCTGTAGTTGCAATAAGGCGTTGTGAGCTTGCAGATTGGCTATTTTTTATTTTTTTGCCTCTTATATTATTATTTGATAAGTTGGCCAATGTTTGACCAGTTTTATAGTAGGATATAGTTTGTCGATTACTTTTGATGCAGTGATGGTCTCCTTTTTTTTTAGGTCTTAAAAAGTCCTAAAATGTCTTCACTTCACTTCACTGTCATATGGGGACCCCCCCAAAATCATGGGTCACCAGACATGTCAACCCAAGACAACTCGACCAGCCGCGAATTTGAGACAGCTGGACCCAAATCGACCGGGTCTGGTTGTCTGAAGTAGTAGCTCTGTGTAACCCCTAGAGGGTAGTAGAGTACAAGGTACAAGGTACAAGGTGACGGTGAGGGAGGTCCTGAGTATATTTAAGTGTAAATATTGTAAGCATGCTCCCCCAGTTGCATACTTTTTTTTAAGAAGTGTTTTTGTAAACCTTCTTTTCTAAATGAAATAATAATGTATTCCTTATTGTGTCTGTTTTGTCCTCCTCTCCTCTAAAATCATTTGAAAGTAGCAGATCTACACTAGTTGCCATCATTAAACACAACACAAGAGGTGAAATGAATTAAAGTAACTGTTATTTTATTTGACAAAACAGGGCAGTGTGAAACAATTTCAATGATTGAAAAAAAGGTCAAAAATAGTAGTATATACAAAAAAATGTGAAATAAAATGTATATTACAAAAAGGCTGAGTCTTTGTGCACTATTTCAGTCATACTATCAAAACAATTTCAATGATTGAAAAAAAGGTCAAAAATAGTAGTATATTTTTATAATTAAACTGTCTGAACTTAAAATGTATACACCATTTGATGTTCAGAGCTCATACAGTGTTTCAGATGAAAGTTTGTATGTTATACCTTCATTCATAATGTTGGAGTGAATGACAGAAAAACTGACTGGACTGGGATATTATTGTCAAAATAAATGTTTTAAACTGTTTTAAAGTGTTATTTGTCTAATCCCTTTAGTGTTTAACTCTGGTATAAAGAGTAAAACATTTAACAACACCCCACTTTTTGCTGTGTACAAATAGTATAGTGTATTCAAAGCACAGCATACAATCAATAAAGGCATTACCATTATAACTATAACTTTTCTTATATATCAGACTTTTATACTTCATGTGATTATTCACAAAACCCCTAGGAGAGGTCTTACTCTGCTATGGGGATGGATGGATGATGGTGCTGATGATGATGGCTGATAGCCTTAGGAATGTGATTGATGTTGTTGATGGCCTGTGTCTCTGTGTTTCTCTGCATATATCTGCATTCTATATACAGTTTTAACTTTAAAGGGACATTAAGCATGTATACAAGTCTTACATCCATCAGTGTTTGAGGTGATCAAAAGGAAATAGGCTGAAGCTAAACATTTATGATAGCCTATCCTTCCTTAAATGTATAGCTCTCATTATTAACATTAAAAAGATATGCCAATAATAGAAATACCAGATCCTTTAGATCCTTCCTTAAACAAGGACACGGTCATATGCTGTGTAGCATACATATTCACCTTGTAAACAAAATGTAAGTAAGATGAAATATGCAATATAAATGAAATCCCAATTATAATATTTGCATCTCATATACGACAACACTGACTGAGCTGCTGCTAATGTGTAGACTGAACGTCACTTTATGATGTTCTGTAAACGTCCTCTGGGTGGCTCCCTTTAGCTTCCATAGCCTCCATTAGCTTTGTAACGAGTGCAACAAAAACACCAACACAGCCCCACACCAATACAGTCTTGAAGCTAAAGCATTCATAGAAACTTATTATAACATGGCAACTTTGCACTTTACCTGAAAAGGGGAGAATAAAGTGAGTGCAAGAATAATTGTCAGACAACACAGATTGAGGATCGCCAGGCTGAACCAATTGATAATAGACACACTGTAAGGATTTAGAGCTGAGGTAAGGAGGTGTCTAATGGCTGTGCTTGAAAGCCTTATCACATCAAGAAGACAATAGGGCTTGAGGTAAGGAGGTGTCTATCTCAATGGCTGTGCTTGCTTGAAAGCCTTTGGGCTTGCTTCACCCTGACAGACAAATAATAATTGTTTGGTAAATCAATGTACATATTATTATTATTATGTCTCTCTCTCTCTCTCTCTCTCTCTCTCTCTCTCTCTCTCTCTCTCTCTCTCTCTGGGTCGAATTTGGGTCGAGTTGTCGGGTCCAAGCGGGTCGAAAGCGGGTCGACCGGTCCCGGGGACCGGGTCGAGCTGTCTTGGGTTGACATGTCTGGTGACCAAATCATGTGGGGACACCCCTGGGGGTCCCGACCCACAGGTAAAGAACCGCTAAAGGTAGCCTACTATCCTATTGCCAAGGCTCCGACAATCACTATTTCTGTAATAATATTATAGTTCTAGTATAAATCGTTAAGGCAAATTATATATTGTATATTGATTGATTGATTACGGTACGTAATCAATCAATCCCATGATATGGCTCAATACTACCTGGAAATGTCGTAAAACAACATGTAAAGTACTCTATGTTCAACTCCTCCCCCGGTGTGACGCAGTTATCGCCGCAGTTATTCATTATTTCCTCATTCTCTGTCCCCGGAAACATTCTACATAAACACAATTCTGTCAGGTTTTAGGGAGCACAATGTTTTCGTAGCGTAAAAAAAGCCAGCATAAAACTCCTAAAGAAGTGGAATAATAATAATAATGGCTTGTTGCGGTGAGTCCACGGTGTACGACACCGTTCCAATGACCGCCCTGAACATGAGCGTGAGGAAGAAGTTCGGACTGTTTCTGAACCCCAGGACCACGGTGGCGGCGGACTGGATGGCCGTGGCCGAGCTCATGGGCTTCTCCTATCTGGAGATCAAGAACTACGAGGCGGCCAAGAACCCCACCATGGAGATGTTAGAAGACTGGCAGGCCAGGAGGGGTCCCTGCGCCACCGTTGGGAAGCTACTGTCCATCCTGGAGCAGGCGGAGAGAATGGACGTGGTGGAGGACCTGCGTCCCATGATAGGTGAGTGTTAGCCCTAGAACGTGTTTGATTGATTTATTGAATACTTTATTAGCGGTTCGCAAAAAAGCACATGAAATACAGTTCAATACAAGGTCAGCTAATAGGAATAAAACAATAAAACAAGAAAGCCATTTACTTGTTTCCGTTGAGGTCCTTCATACTCAATTAAAATTGAAAATGACTGTCAGAAGTGGGATTCGAACCCACGCCTCCAGGGGAGACTGCGACCTGAACGCAGCGCCTTAGACCGCTCGGCCATCCTGACTTTGTAACCGCAGCTTTGAAACATGCAGTCACATACAAACTACTATGCAAAACATATAAACAGTAAGAAAATAAAAATATGTACAGTAAACGTTCGAGGGGGGGCTAGGCTTTGACTTTTACAGGGGCCAGTTTAGCCACATGTAAGTGCCTACCTGTACCTGGGGTTATAAGGTGAGGTACCTACCTGGCTTAAAGGGCAAGACCACTTTGGTAGAGGTTTGGGACGGGTTGTGTAGTTACCTCGCCATGATGTAACTCCAAAGGTGGGCAAGAAATAAAAAATAATTGCTCCATTGATTAGAAATTGATAATTCAAAATATGCTCCTCATTGACTTACATTGTACGGTAAAACTACTCTCAAAGTCACTCTTTTAGCACAAAAACGAACGCAAACAAAGTTGATTTTCAGACAATATAGAACATCACCAAACCCAGTACTGTTTTTTTTTTTTAAATAAAAATGTCAACTTCCTGTTGATTTTGCCATTTTTAATAACTAGAAAACCCGGACTGGATCGGCGGATCCGGAACCGGATCTTCAAATAGTAAAATCAACAGGAAGTTGACATTTTTATTAAAAAAACAAACAGTACTGGGTTTGGTGATGCATATTGTCTGAATCAGGTCTGTTTGGGTTCATGTTATCATGTATGTGCTAAAAGAGTGACTTTGAGAGCTGTTTTACCGTACAATGTAAGTCAATGAGGAGCATATTTAGAATTATCAATTTCTAATCAATGGACTAATGGAGCAATTATTTTTGATTTCTTGTCCACCTTTGGAGTTACATCATGGCAAGGTAACTACACAACCCAAACCTCTACCAAAGTGGTCTTACCCTTTAAGCGACGTGCGCGTCACGTCATTGAAATAGAGTGCAAGAACATACCAAATGAGATATACCAAATGAGCATTGCATGCCTGGCGGCACCCGTGTGTAAAGTTGCCTACCCCTGCTATAGAGTATTTGTTCAGCAAACAGCTAGAAGTCTCCCTGTCTCTCCAGCTCTTTATTAAACAGAAAATGCATTTTCAGGTCAGGATATAAATTTGATCCAATCAGGATAGAGACCTCAAACAGGATATTAGATTAAACAAGTGGGATTGGAAGTGATGACACAAAGAAATGAGCAGACAAAATTGGTACTGAAACACTATAAAAAAAATAAACTGATAAATGGGTACTCTCTCCTGATTGGCTGAAATGTTGTCACCTACCTGAAAATATATGTTATGTTTATTAAAGAGCTGGAGAGACAGGGAGACCCCTGCTGTTACTGAACAAACAAAAAATGACTACTATCAGAATATAGTGCTTTAACCAAAACATTTCACTTACCCTACCCTTTAAGCTTGACGTTTTTATTTTGTTCAGACGATTACACTTATTATAAATATTTCTGTTTTTGTGTATTTGTTTGTTTGTGTGTGGCTGGACATGCGCTTGGACATTATCAGATGAAGACATCAGGAGGCATCTTGAAAAGAAGGTGGAACCACCCGTTCAAGTTCCTGAGGTAGACAGCTGTGAGCCCCGCACTCCAGAAACTGTGTTCACCACGCGAGACGAAGAGGGTCAGTATACACACACATGCAAGCTGCACATTATGCTCTGTTCTTAATAACTCACAATGCTTAAACCAGAGGTTCTCAAACTTATTCATGTCAAGTACCCCCAAAATGATATTTGGCTGCGGACCCCCCATCTCAAGTATTTTGTGCCAGTGACCTCCTGAAGATTTAAGTAAAAAATGTTCGCTTCAAAAGATATATGTATTCAAAGATTTGCATACATTCGCAGATATACTGTCCTGTGTTTTCATCTTCCAATTCATATATGACCATGTGGATGGATTTGTAATAGTGTCTAGATACACAAACGTATTTTGTGTTTTGTTGGAAAAATAGAAATAAGCATCCTGGAGAGCATGGATCATCTTGATTGTGTTTTTAAGAGATACATATTACTGACTTTTGAGCAACAGTGTCTTCCTTGGAGTAACATTGCACTGGACAACCTCCGTGGTGGTGAGCAGGGACTTTACCACTGCGTCACCCAAGCGCCCACAACAAGTTATACTTTGACATAATGTACAGTAGTTTGCCTGCAGCGGTACATCCTGATTTATTGCTGCCACCCCAAATAAGATGCCAAGTGGGCATAATGATTGGACCTCTCCTGGCAGTGGTGTAATTTGCCTAGGGTGGGCTGGATATGTGTGAACCCAAGTCAAGTTATTCTAATGAAATTTGTTTTGTTTTTAATTTAGGCTAGGCTATATTATTTTTAATAGTCACATATGTATATGAATCCAATCATTTTTGTCATTCCAATTTATTAGGCTTATATCAGATCTACTCACTACACTAAGCAGTGCACAGGCACACTTTCACTCGTCTTAAACAAATTAAGCTATAGCCTACCTGTGCTCTTCAAAGAGTGAGACGTGTCTCTCAAATTTGCTTTAGCTTTTTTGAGAGAGAACTGAGACTGGTGACTTCAACTATGGCTATGTAACTGAGGCATTTACAAGGATAAAGAAAAGAACACAGTTCCAGTTCAAATAGTGGTACATTCAAAGACTTTTTGTAATGTATCCCTTCTCCATGCACCAGGCAGCGGCACAATACGTACAAAACATCACCCCAAATGACTAGATTTATTAGTGGGTGGGGAGATTTCCCAATAGGCCCCAGGCTCAATGACATATTAAGTTGCTTTATTGTAATTTTATTGTGTAATTATTGCGTTATGGGAATATATGTTATGTTATTTTTTATGTCAAGAAATAAAAAATAATTGCTCCATTGATTAGAAATTGATAATTCAAAATATGCTCCTCATTGACTTACATTGTACGGTAAAACTACTCTCAAAGTCACTCTTTTAGCACAAAAACGAACGCAAACAAAGTTGATTTTCAGACAATATAGAACATCACCAAACCCAGTACTGTTTTTTTTTTAAAATAAAAATGTCAACTTCCTGTTGATTCCTGTTGCTGCCACCAGGCAGCGGCACAATACGTACAAAACATCACCCCAAATGACTAGATTTATTAGTGGGTGGGGAGATTTCCCAATAGGCCCCAGGCTCAATGACATATTAAGTTGCTTTATTGTAATTTTATTGTGTAATTATTGCGTTATGGGAATATATGTTATGTTTTTCATGTAATCATTTTATGTGCATTTACTACTGATGGGGAATGTACAGTAAGAAGCGTCAAGGAGTTAGATGTGGTTTGTAAGTGTGATATTTTTGAGGTGTTGCAGCAATAAAATATGTTTTCCTTGTGGTCATAGCTGCTTCTTCGAATGAGTAAGCCACTAATACAATATGGTAGGGTACAAATTAAAGATACATTCAATATTTTAATAAATTCTAAAAGGTTAATCTGGGGGCTCCTTTTGGTTAACTTAATACATATTTTGGGGGCTTATTCTGCCTTTATTGATTGTCCTCAGTGAAGATTGACAGGAAACAGGGAGAGAGAGCCGGGGAGTGACATGCAGCAAAGGTCCTCTGGGCTCGGGAATCAAACTCAGAACTCGCTGTCAGGCATCAGAGCCCACGTGGTCACAAACCACTCGGCCATCATGAAAATAACCCACGGGAATAAAAGTGAATCTACTCCCCTTGTCTCCTGGCAAATATGATGTTTCCTAAACCATGTATTTGATGTCTACTTTTTGTTCCATACAGGTACACCAGAGTTCTTTGATGCCTTCATCTGTTACTGCCAGAGTGACCTCAGTTTTGTCCTTGAGATGATTCAGCAGCTGGAACAGACAGAGAGCAAGCTGAAGCTGTGTGTGTTTGACAGAGATGTCCTCCCGGGTTCCTGTGTGTGGACAATAACAAGTGAACTCATTGAGAAGAGGTAGGCTACATATTCTGTGTTATGAATCTGTTGTGTATATTCTGTATTTAATCAAACAGGGTTATATCTCCGCCAGCCAAAGGCAGGGTGTGCGTGTGCGTGTGCGTGCGTGCGTGCGTGCGTGCGTGCGTGCGTGCGTGTGTGTGTGTGTGTGAGAGATTCCCGAGCTAATCTCTCAAACAGCTGATCTGAACAGCAACAATCTTTGCATGCTTCCAGTAGGCCAAGAAACACACTCAGAGAGAGAGAGAGAGAGAATTAACAGTTCATTTAGGGGCTTGTGTTAATAGTAACGGCTGGCGGAGAACTGTGTGTGCTCCATAGAGCACACTTTTGTAGCTGTGCACGTTTCATTCATAATGTCTGGTCTAATGTCCAGGTGTAAGAGAATGGTGGCTGTCATTTCTGATGAGTACCTGGCCAGTGACGCCTGTGACTTTCAGACCAAGTTTGCCCTCAGTCTCTGTCCTGGTAAGGCCAGACACACACACACACACACACACACACACACACACACACACACACACACACACACACACACACACAGACACAGACACAGACACACACACACACACACACACACACACACACACACACACACACACACACACACACACACACACACACACACACACACACACACACACACAAGCTGAAATAACTAAATATGACCCCCCCCCCCCAGAATGTATTTATAATAATGTAATATTGTACATCTTTCCTCCAATCACCATTACAGGAGCTCGAACGAAGCGGCTCATCCCCGTGGTTTACAAGTCTATGAAGAAGCCATTCCCCAGCATCATGCGTTTCCTTACTGTCCTCGACAAAACACGACCTTGCTCAGAGGCCTGGTTTTGGAGTCGATTGACCCGAGCTCTCTCGCTGCAGTGATCATGGACCAGGGAGCAGGGGAGTCTTTTAATGGTATAGCAGGCAGGCTATGGCAACTGTGGTGCCATACCATGACGTTTTTTCTGTTTTTGTTCAAAATCGCTTTGAAAGAGTCATTTTGGTGCCTTGTGAGGGCCTCGTCGTACAACATAGTCAAATGGACAGACTCCTGGGGCACATCGGAGAGCATACCATATAAATAAGGCTATAGAGTCCTTCTTGCAGCTGACCCCGGTTCAAATCCTTCTTTTTTTTGCCATAGGTGCTCCCCAAAGCTTATTATTAGCGTAATAAAATAATTATTTGGGCCAATGGCAATATACACTGGGCCAACATAACATAATGTCAGCAGATTATGGTGACATTATGACAAATAAATAATCAGCCCAGATTACATTTAGAAGAATATGTAATGAGATGATAGTTTCATTACCATGGAAGCTACAATTTGAATTACATTGTCAAGGATGCTTGATCATAATGTCGATTACATCTTTAAAATGTGCCAATGTTCAACCCCCACCCCAGAGAGCAGGACAGTCTGGGTCCCCTTGCTCTGATCCAGACTCAGTCCCAGACCCCTGCTGTGTCCAAACCCACATCTCAGTGTCCCCCCCCCCCCTTCAGTAGCCACTCCCCTCTGTCTAGGATGCATAAATCGCAACAGCGACTTTGCAACAGTTCCGTTTGTGGTGGCTGTCGGAAGCTCAAAGAGGAAATGCGTGTGGTGTTGGTGTCAAAGGGAACCCGTGATGATGCTGAGTTCGACGACAGCAGTATGAATTCTCAGAAGAGGCTTTCTTCACGTATGGACCTGGAAACTCTAATGCAGGGGTCTTCAACAGGGGTTCCAGGACCCCTAGGTGGTCCTCAGTGTTACTACAGGGGGGGCCGCCAAATCTTTATGTGATAGGATTCTTTTTTTTTTACATTTACCACTTGAACCCCAGCATCCCTATTCTGAGGAGAACTTCAGTCAAAAATAGTCGATCTACAAGCTCACAATGCCTCACACTGTGAGGCGTTAAGTTGTGAGCTTGTAGATCAGCTATTTTCAGCAAAGAGGTTTGGTGTAGAGGGAAAAAAGGGCAGACCAAGTACAGAGTGAAAGGTCAAGTTTACTAAGTATTGAGGGTTTAAGTGGTTAAATGTCTGAAAATACACATTAACATGAATCCAACATACACTGATGATAGTGCTGTCAAACAAGTCTATGAAGCTATCTATGGAAAAGTTTAAACTTCTCAACATCATTTTATACAACATGTAGTGGGTGGTCCCTGCTTCCTCTCTCTCTCAGCTAAGGGGTCCTTGGTCTGAAAAGCGTTGAAGACCCCTGCTCTAATGTCAAATGTGGTCTTGCTGATGAAGTATCTATATGGGACAAGTAAGATTCTGGACTGCCTTATGACTTCCCCTCGAGTGCACCTGTCGATCAGCTTTTCAGCCATGGTGGCAACAATTTTATCCAGAGGGACCGCTTCACACATGAACATTTTAAATAAGTTCTCCTATTGTGGTACGATATAGCAAACTCTTTGGCCTTTGATAAAAAATGTTTTACACAAAAACGTAAAATAAACAGCATCCCACATGGTGTAAAATTCTAACCTTACACCTGTAGTTTTGCCAGTACTGTTTTTTTGTAAGGGTCATTTGATTTGACCAAATGTAAATGTGGAATACGCAAAAATATGTTGAGATGTTTAAAGAGAAAAATTAAGATGACATACTTTATAATTGCTAAATTTGTGTTTAAATGACACCTTTCCACAAGTTTCCTAGGGCGTTGTGGGCATCACTTGCCCACAACGTCGATTTCATTGGATTTCATTGGATTTCATTGGATTTCATTGGATCAAATCGACATGAAGTGATGCCCACAACGTCCTAGGAAACTTGTGGATACAGTACAAGGGAGACTACTTGATGCCCTGCTTTGTTCTTCTTAATGCACAGATTAGTAGAGGTCGCCTCCACAAACTTGGCATTTGGAGTGAAATACAGAAGTCAATGCTTAGTGGTGGTGGTGGTGGTGTTTGTACAATATGTGTGAAAGTATCACGTTCAACCTGCTTATTATGCACCCAAAGATGCTGCGAGTGAATATGAGGACGTTTTGAGAGCAATACAAATTGCAAATCCTTTCCATAACGAGTATGTTGGTAGAGAGGATTCAACTTTGTACACAGTAGCTAGCAGGCAAATGTTCTGTGACAACTACTGTAGCTTTTCCTGTACTGCACCAGCCACTTCCTCTTGTCAGGCATCCTCCTGATGAGATTGAGGCTTGTAGATATTGGTATATATATGTGTGTGAACTTATTGTGAAACTTCCTGTATACCTGTGTTGCACTACAGTGTTGCAGTATGCTGTTAGTTAACAAGCAATCTCTCTTTGTGATGTTTTATAGTGATGTTTTATATCTTTAATTTTGCATACATTTATATGAAAATGTTACGTCAATAAATGGTCTTCAAGTAAAATGTAATTATTGCATTTAAATGTGTGTGCACTGCCCTTTTTAGCATTGGAGCTGTATGCTAGAAAGCCGCACACTATTAATTAATAGAATGTGATCATTTACATAACTAAATTATTCAGTTGCATTTTGCAACACATTTCACATAGGCAGCATTTCTTTTACTTTTCTGTTTTAAGATAAGATACACCTTTATAGATCACAGGGGAAAATGCAGGTGTCAGCAACAGCACTGTGGGGATGGAGCACAGGAGAGGTAGGCAACGGTTAAGAGTAGATGGATTAATTAAAAATATATGTATACTACGTATCTGTATGTATGTATCAGCATACATTATCAAATGTACAGTCAGTCTTAACAATGGAATGAATACGTTATTGAATCATGGATAGGCCTACTTTAGAGACTATCAACAGAATATCAATGAATAGGCCTATGTACACTATCAACAGGCCTTCAATTGAACCTCGGTATGTATTTTCAATTGAACCTCAGTATGTATTGGAATCAATACAACATATGAGTAATAGCTTTGACTTGTTCACGGACTGTACTAAAGTCTTATGGAGTTGTGTGATGATTTATGATGACAAGAAAACAGTCTTTGACTTTGAGATCTTTATTGTTTTTAATAAAGCATGTACAATTACATACATTGTCACACGGTCTCACACCATTATCAAAAGGATAGACACAAAAAAAGCCAGGGGCTTATTTCCATTGGTCCACGTATGTGCAAATTATGTTGTATGTATGTCCAAAGGTGCCAAAGGTATCCTAGTGCTGCAGCATGTCATTCCAAGCACCCATAGGTGCAGGACAATGTGTGTACACTTTTTCTCCAGCATGTGTCATACTTGAGCAAGGGCGGAACTCCGCAAGCATTTACAATGTACCACCAGAGCTGTCGCTAGCGGACTCTTGACAAAAAAGGGAACCAGGGAGGGGTTCAGTTCACAATTGACAATTGAACATCCAATAATAAAGGGAAGAACACGATACTGTCCAATTACACGACAGAACGTCCCCCCAGCCACACGCCTATCGCCTGGCACCCACAAACAGCCATTGGAAGTGTGGCAGACCATATAGATTGATATATGGCCTATGTGTGAGTATGTTTGTTTAACACCAAACATTTTCTTTGGCCTTGCAATGATGCTTATGTGGGGAGGAATTTCTAAATAATTAATCCATGATCTGAACAGTATAAATCAAACTTTAATTGATATTATGCGGAGGACTTGGATCATATCACCCACACACTAATATATTATTATTAATAATAATTATTATTAATAATAATATCTGGAATTTATGTAGCGCTTTTCTAAGTACTCAAAGACCCTTACATGTGTATGGGGGCCACTGGGCCAGGTGAGAGGAGGGGAAAAAAGAGAACAACTTTATAAGGAAAACTCAGATAAGCAAAAGATAAGAATTAAGAGCAATAAAACACTAAAATAAAATTAACTACACGTTTTACAATCTCCTTTATATCATGTGTATCTCCTCACATCCGATATATAAACGGGTATTTAAAGTAGTGAAATATCCTCATGAATGACGACGGTGCAGTACCATAGGTGCAGTACACTCAAAATGGCCGCCGCGCGAGACCACGTTTCTGCTCAGTAGGAAATGTGGTGGGCGGGGCTGTTGGGCTAGTGTCAAACTTTGGGAATGACAGGAGAGAGGAGTGCTGCAGGATTCAGCAAAGAAAGAAGGGGGAAGAAGAACTGTCAGCCCTTGTATTGGTCCTGTTTGTTTTGGGGGATTTACTTTGAATTATTCTTTTTTTAACACCCAGTCTCTTGGATTCAAAACAACACCGTCTCAACAGACAAGATAGCTGGCTCGGGCTGCTGAACACAATCTGCAGTCATGTCGGAGGACCTGAGCTCCCAAACCTGGTCCATCAACAAAGATGACTATGAGCTACAGGAGGTTATTGGTATGTATGTGTGTACACACTACACACACCTAGCGTGCTAGGCTTCAGTTAGATATAAGCTTTTAGAGCCTGTTAATATGCTATTTTACTAATAAACTGCCATTTATGCTTGGTGTGACTGTGACTGTCACCGACAGAAATGCATCTTCTTCAGTGGTGGAAAGTAACTAAGTACATTTACTTAAGTGCTGTACTTATACAATTTTGTAGTAATTCCAGTACTTTTACTTCTACTCCACTACATCTCAGAGGCAAATATTGTACTTTTACTCCACTACATTTACTTGAAAACTTTAGTTACTAGTTACTTTTCAGATATAAATTATGATTTAATGAAACATACATTAACCACTTAAGCCCTATTTTATACTTAGGCTATTTTCAAATATTTAGTACTTTTACTTTTGGTACTTTAAGTACATTTTGATGCCAATACTTTTGTACTTTTACTCAAGTAAAACTTTGAATTTTGGACTTTTACTTGTAACAGAGTATTTTTTATATTGCAGTATTGGTACTTTTACTTAAGTAAAGACTACTTTTCCCACCACTGTGTACACACCTAGCTTGCTAGGCTTCAGTTAGATATAACTTTTTGGAGCATGTTAATATGCTATTTTACTAATAAACTGCCATTTATGCTCGGTGTGACTGTGACTGTCACCGACAGAAATGCATCCTCTTCCCTGTGTGAGCCTAGAATCTAGATAAAGTTGCACATGTCTCTTCGGTCTTGGCCAGTCCAGTCCCAGCTGGGCGGTGTTGTGACTGAGAGTCAATGGAACGTTTCCAGTTAGTAAGGTGAAGAGAAGACAGACACCGTCCACACGGGCTGACCTGGGGGGGGGGGTAAATCTACCAGAACCCCCAGGCTGTGACTATGTGCTGGACACTGAGAGTAGGACCTCTATATACTATGTGAGCCAGTGGTGTGAAGTAACTACTGTAAGTACATTTACTCAAGTACTGTGCATTGTGCTTGAGTTCACTTAAGAGGATTTTTTACTTAACTATTTCCAATGTTCAATACTTTTACTTCTACTCCACTACATCTCAGAGGCAAATATTGTACTTTTTCCTCCACTACAATTATTTGACAACTTAAGTGACTAGTTACTTTGTTGATTTTGATTATTATTACAAAACATGCATTATCCACTTCAGCCCTATGTATACTTATTACTTAGGCTATTTGAAAATAGCTGATCTACAAGCTTGTAGATCTGCTAATTTCAAAGCATTTTTACACATTTGGATACTTGTGAGAAATTCTGCAAAAATGAGTGAAACAGCCTCAAATCTCACATGCATAGTTCTTTGATCGCTTGTAGAGAGAGACAGTGTTGGTAAAAGTACTCACATTTTTTACATTCAAATTTGACTTCAGTAAAGGTACAAAAGTATTCACATCAAAATATATTAAAGTACTCATTATGCACAATGTCCCATAACTAGCAGCTACAGTTTTCAAATAATTGTAGTGGAGTAAAAGTATAATATTTGCCTCTGAGATGTAGTGGAGTAAAAGTATTGAAAATTGGAAATACTCCAGTAAAGTAAAAGTACCTAAAAAGAGAGAGAGAGAGAGAGAGAGAACATTTTGAGATGGGGGTCTGCGGTTAAATACATGTCATTTTGAGGGTCCTTGACATGAAAAAGTTTGAGAACCACTGATATAGAAACATTTTTCAGAATACTGTAGGGATTTAGAAGACATTTGTTGAATCGGCTTCAGGTCTTAAAGGGTTAAATTAGAGCGTATAACCAGCAAAGTAGGTTTAGCTTTATTTGAAATGTAATTAATTGTTGCCATTGTAATAGCCTTTTACAGTTCTCTCTCTTTTATGTGCTTGGTGGTGAACTGGCAGACACTGCGTTGCAAACAGTAACAGGGGAAATGTCACAAAATAGAGAGAAACCCTGTTGCAGTACATGTCTTCAAGGCCAAATGCCAAAGATATATTTTAGGTCTCAGCACCAGAGTTTCCAAAACACTGTCACTAATATGTTGGCTAGACATTCCAGACCATGGTCCTGTTCTGTCCCAGTTCAGGATATTGTTTGAGGTAATTTACTGCCTGAATGAATTAATCCAGGAGATCTTGGCTACTTGGGTTATTGTGTATTATACAGGCATAAACAGTACTGTGCCCTGTTCCCCGCCTTTGCAAGAGTCACTTGATAGTTTTTCTTGGCAAAATCAGCGGCACTTAGACCTGAACTTAGAGCCACTTGAAGCTGTTGGATCTTGTATGACTGGAGGGTGTTTACATTTATGTTGTGTGTGCACAAACTGAATAGATGTATTAATATTAAATACGCATTCACCTTAAAAGTTGTTTCAACAAATTTCGGTGTTTACATACTGTAATTTCTCTAACCTTTTTAACATGTCAAACATTGGTAAAGGAAACAGTGAAGCCGCCGGGTGCTCTGTGCACCCATTCACCTTGAAAGTTTTGTTATAACTAAGACATTTTTTTGTGTGTGCATACTCCAATTCCTCTAACCTTTTGTTTTTAACCTGTCAAACATTGGTAAAGGAAGCACTAAAGCCACCGGGCGCTCTGAATGCACTCCCTAGATCCAAATGCGTATCTCTCTATTAATTCAAACGTATTAAATAGCAACCCCATGCATGCCTAAACAATATTGCTAATGGTCCCTGAACTTGAACCAGCTGCAAACTACAACCACCATGTGGCTGCAAATGGGTTCTAATGCAGACCCTCTGACAGCTGAACATTCACTATACTATGCACAGTATCATCATATTAGATTAAGTTTACATGCCGTTGAAAGACAGATTTTAAGGGCGTGAAGTTCTGTAATGCCCCCACTAACTGCTGAGTGCTGACCTTACCGTACCTTTGCCTTGCCTGACTGAATGAGAATAAGTAAAAAGGCAAAGTATTGTCCTTTCAAACGATTCCACTTGTGGAAGCTCATAAATGTGCTTGCAATTGAGTCCTGGCTCACACACACACACACACACACACGCACACACGCACACACACGCACACACCTCCTCTGCTGGTGGGTTCTTGTCTCTAGAGGGAAGTTGTGTTTATAGAGAGCCCATTCTGCAGCCCTCGAATGAACCGTTCTGTGTATTTTTCTAAGGCATTACCTGTTCTACGCATTTCCCCCTCGGGTTTTCTTGGAAACGTTGAACCGGAGGGTACCCCACAAAGATAACGCCCTGCCTTTCTGCATGCACACGCAGATAAAGCTCCTCTTGTATAGGAACCAGCTTTGTGGCATTTGCTTGCGCTGAATGATGATAGGTTAAAGAGCCAAAAATTGTCAACGGAGCTCCAAAAAAAACTGGTATGGCTGCTTCAAGGTGGGACTGTAACCCACTTTATTATACCGCCAGTTTATTCTGGGAGGGAATGTGGTTAACAACTAGCCTGAATTAAATTGCGTTTTAATGTTGATTTGTACTGTATGTTGTTGTAGTCTCACCCCAGGTACCCTAAGCATTTACAGACTGGTGAAGATTAAAACTTAACCAAATGTTGTTTCTTCAAATGTCGACACTTAAACCGTTCCGTCACCTGATTTGACATTATGTGTTTTGCTAGGCAAGTGGCTTTCAAAGTGGCCACCACTATGTGTAAAATTGACATTTAGACCGTTTCATTTAAACTAAGCATCATTAACATATTTCATATTAGGGTCCCTAGTACAGAATCATTTGAAAAGGAGGGCCCGTGGCCTAAATGAAAAGATTTGGTGGTCCGTGTCGCGAAAAAGTTTTGCAAACCCGTGTGCTAGCCTAGGCCCCGTCTCCTCGAGTCACTGTTAACATCAGTTAGATATGTCGGGAACTCATCCTGTCGCCGTAATGGGAGATCTGTTCCTCGCTCTTATACAAATCTGTCAGCCCTGTTGCGCTAGTCTTATATACACCTACATAATCTATTCCTCTCTCTCTCTCTCGCTCTCTCTCTGTTTCCCATCTCTCTCTCTCTCTCTCTCTCTCTCTCTCTCTTTCCAGGCAGTTTTTCTTGCTTGCTTACCATCACCAGCCAGCTTTTTTTAGGGCTGACCTTATGATATGGGTTACTGCAATTTCCTCTTACGTGTCCTGCTGCTGCAACTTCAATGGTCTCTTCCTATTTAAAAACTGCCTCAGGTTTGCGTTACTATCCATATTCTCTGGCATTTCTTGAGTCATCCGGCCTAAGGTTGAGGAAATTGTAGGGAAATGGGTTCATAAGCCCCAAATGAAGATGCACAAAGAGCTTGTTCCACTTCTGATTTAGACTGGGGGATTAGATAGCAATCAGGTGACTTCTCTGAAACCGTTTTGCTCGGGTTACCTCCCTCCCACCCCCCCCCCCCCCCCCCCACACACACGCACACACAGACAGACACACACGCACCCCACACATTGCCCTGTCTCATAACAAAGCAGGGAACTTAAAACTGTATGTCCAACTGATGACACAGAGGCCTTAAACTTAAAATTAAACGCCCAGGAATTGCAGCTTGCAGTATAGAAGTCTTAAGTGTGCGTTAGACTAGCTGTTTGTGTAGGTTAGGTTATTATTACTGGGATGTGACGAGTGAACATAAATACAACTGCGATATACTGAGGGCTACTAATTCCAAACGACAGTTATTGTCCCAATGTCCCATAGCAATTTAACAACTGATATTGATTGGTTTTATTCCTTACAGCATTAATGACTTTTACTGATTTAAATTGTGGCATTCTGTGCAAAACGGCGCCCTCCTGCAAACATTGAAAGCCAATCATAAGACGGTCGCAATGGAATCTGAAAAATGACGGATAGATCTTGCTCACGTGACCACCACATAATGTGTGCCGCGGTTTGTGTGAGTTTTAGACAAAAGCTGAGGAGTAGTAGCAAAAAGTATTGTTTTGAAGAAAATCTTGACGGGCAGAAATGGGCATGGCCAGTGGTGGGAAAAAGTACTTAAGTAAAGGTATCAATACTGCAATGTAGAAGTACTCTGTTACAAGTAAAAGTCCAGAATTCAAAAATGACTTGAGTAAAAGTACAAAAGTATTGGTATCCAAATGTACTTAAAGTGCCAAAAGTAAAAGTACTAAAATGTTTGAAAATAGCAAATCTACAAGCTCACAAGCTTGTAGATCGGCTATTTTCAAATAGCCTATGTACAAAATAGGGCTAAAGTGGTTCATATATATTTTATGATGTAATAATTTATATCTGCAAAGTAACGAGTAACTAAAGTTTTCAAATAATTGTAGTGGAGTAAAAGTACAGTATTTGCCTCTGAGATGTAGTGGAGTAGAAGTAAAAGTATAGACAATTGGAAATGCTCCAGTAAAGTAATAAAAGTACCTCAAAACTACTTAAGTGCAGTACTTGAGTAAATGTACTTAGTACTTTACAAGTACAGTATTTGCCTCTGAGATGTAGTGGAGTAGAAGTAAAAGTATAGACAATTGGAAATGCTCCAGTAAAGTAATAAAAGTACCTCAAAACTGTACTTAAGTACAGTACTTGAGTAAATGTACTTAGTTACTTTACACCACTGGGCATGGCCTATGTGGGGAGGTACAGTACGTCATGATCCGAGGAATTGATTGCACACACAACTTACGATTAAAGACTTATCGGCCAAAACATGAGTTCTTCTATGGCATACTGGGAAGTATGTGTGCAAAGTGTCACGGCACGCCGATCGGTCCAGCGGTACCCGAGATTAGCAGAAAGACAGATTGGCGGGCAGGGATAAAAAATGTTACGATATCCCTATAAGTGACGAAACCTAGGATGAAAAAAAGAACAGGGTTCCAGTGGATCCCCAGCTGTACATGATTGAGAGTTGGGAACCAAATGGATCCATTTACACCCTAAGATTTCAAATAACACAGGCTTTACAGTGCAGATTGGGGTCCTAGAGATTTAAAAAACGACCATTTGCCTAATAGGCATAGCAAACTGGGGGTCCTTGAAATAAAGTTGAGTCACTATTGCCTTCATTAGAGCAGTGTCATTAGTTTGTTTTGGCTGGCTGTTGCAGCAGTTCCACTCTGCTGATCAGTAAAGATACGTCTTAAATTCCATGTTTAAAGTTGGTGCAGGCGGTTTTCTTCAATACACAACTGTAGGATCTCGGGATTAACTTTACAATTTTGATGCAATGTTTGGAAATGGGTAAATTGACTGTTCTTCATTCTCCCTTTGATAGATGGTCATTCTGCAGTATGTGACTGACTACTGATGCACTAAATGTGCTGGGAAGTGGGAACCTCTTTTAGGACAGACAGACAGACAGACAGACAGACAGACAGACAAACAGACAGAGCTTTATTGGTCCTGTGGGAGAAATTCAGTTGTCATTGGTTATTGTATTGTTCTATTGGATCTTGTTTAGTCGATACAATTATTTGTTTTAGCTCCTGCTCATTTGATTTAGCTATTTTGTCTCATCTGTTTAAGGAAATAGGTAGCTGATATTTTGCACTTTTACCTTAGCGCTAGGTATACTCTTGGTTGCTTGTTTTTGCAGAAAATGCACTTAAGACTTCTGGTGATTAGTAGTTTTCGTTCCCTACCTATGTTGAATGCACTTATTGTAAGTCGCTTTGGATAAAAGCGTCTGCTAAATGACTGTAATGTAATGTAATGTAATTGGTTAAAAATGTTTGTCATCCCACGTGCGATCCTTATCTTTGCAAGTAATGCTTAATTTCATACTGTCTAACAATGTAGTCAAGTGCAGATCTATTTTTTATATTTTATTATTTTTGGTGTAATACATCGGTGTATGCCGAAATATAAATCTGTCTCAAGTCATGTTTTGGAAAATCATACGCATAATGTTAACTACTACTCTTTAGTCTTTACAGAGTGAGTGCAGAAGCATTTTGTTGTCTAGGTCTGGATGCTGTTCCTAGTTTGACAGTATAATGTACCTTTATTGACAGGATAAACCCCTTGAGATGTATCATCTCGTTTTTAAGGGGGTCCTTATCACAAATATACTTACAGTACAGTAAACAGAACAATACAACAAATACATCCATGCATACATAAATACAGACAAAGACACAATACAAAACAAAAGCTCTGCTGTAATTAGCCGCTCCCACCCCACATAATCACCCACAAAATGACAACCGTCATGCGTTGACATACATACCCATATGAACAAAACTACAGACCGTTACATACAAGCACATGCAGTAACATGCAATATCATGTCCATAAGAATTCACAGAATACAAATATGCACAGAGTATTCAATACACTTCACAGGACCGATTATGCAAAACAATTGGAGGCAATTAAAAGCAGGAGCAGGGTATTTGAAGATGAGTAAAGATGGATGAAGATAATGAAGGTATTAGATTTAAGTGACTGGGAAGATTATTCCAATCGGATGGAGTATGCCTGTTCTCCATCATCTTTTTCTGCCGTACCATCAGAGCACACGTTCGGTTTGTTTTGAGAACATCGTTGTGCCAGTGCTTTTGTAAACTGAACTGTCTCTGTGTATTTGTATTCGGACTGATGTAGAAATGCATGTGATTTGTTTATGGAAATATTTAACATCAAATCATAGGTTTAAAAGATGTTGCAAGATTTTTAACGTTTTTTACTAAATTGGTCAAAACATTGGTAATCGGTGGTCTACTGTTAGGTTTCTCCAAAAATTGGGATCTGCCTCGGACACATGAATCTGTATTTTGTGACACAGAGGCCGGTTGCCACTGGTGTGATGGCGAGCCATGTGTGACATTTCTCATTGTGCCCTGGAATAATGTGCGGAATGTGAGTGAGGCATGCAGAGGAAATGTAATAAAGGGCGGATGGCGTCACACGGTGGACTGGCCTGCCGAGGGCAGGAAAAGGCAAACACAGGGCTGCTGCCATGCCGCTGGTCACGGCTCATGAAGGAGGGCATTGACACGGCCCCCGTCCAGGGGCCTGCTCCATTTATGTAGCAGCTAATTCCAGTGCTCTGCTAATCCTGTGAGATTATTTTTGGGGGGGCTCAGTTTTTTGTTTGTATTTTCCCCCCTTTTTGTGTCTCTCACCACCAACAAGTAAGCTTAGTAAGTGAGTAGTTTTTCTTCAAATGGACTCTTCGGTACCCCATCTTTTTCACCATCATACAACCCTCTGCAGTTAGAGTACTGTACTGTATGAGCTACAATTGTATACAATATATATATACTGTATAATGTGTACTGTATATATTTTTTAATTTATTTTTTGGGCCTTTTTCTACCTTTACTGATAGTACACAAGAGGGAGAGAGTCGGAGAGTGACCTGCAGCAAAGGTCCAGCGGGCTTGGGAATCGAACCCAGGACTCGCTGTCAGGCATCAGAGCTTTATGTGGGACACTCATTCACTCAGCTATACCGACACCTTCTAAATATAAATATTTTAATAATTTACATTATTAATATATCTATTTTTTAAAAATATTTCCTTAATACATGGAGATATACTAAAAAACTATTCATCACGTTTGGCTGTTAAAAATGTGCTTGAATGGTAGTTTAAAAAACTCTTACCATGCACCTTGGCTGGCAAGCCAAAAAGTATTTTTTTTCCCCCAGCTAGCACGTGAGCCAGTCACGAAGTGTTAGCCATGTAGACATTTTTTTGACAGTTCATTTTACAATGTAAGCCTGTTGTATGGTTTACAATGTAAACCATGTATCATTGCTATGCGGTTTGCGGTCTACCCTACATAATGACACACTTCAAAGAAATGGATCAGAATGGCCCTTTTCCTGAATGCAAGCATTCCATACTGAGGGACGTCAACTCCCAGAAGAGCAAACAGCACTTAAATAGTTATTAGGTTCAGACTAGGCCAACACGGGACTACCTTGCCTAGGCACTTAAAGAGATCTATTGTGAACAGTAAGCTCTGGTCTTGCATGTGCCTTGCATTCACCCTTCAAAACCGGAAAAGCATCTGTGTCATTTTAGATTTTAGCTATATATGTATATATATATAGCACATTGGTTGGCTATTCAAAAATTTGCTGTCTAAGAGCACCTACACTACCAAGATTGGGGCCAGCCAATAGGAACACAGATGGGCAGAGCAACGGTGCGCCTCGCAGGTCTGCATGTTACGTTTGTGACGTCCACCCGCCCGCCTGCCCGCTCACCCGCCCACCGCCCATAGGATATATTTATATATATATATTTTTTTTTTAAAGCAAATATTTTCACTCAAATCTTTGCTTTTGGAACATGACAAAAGTTTTAGCACCAATATAGCAACATAACACAACATTTTCAGAAAACTGTTTTAGAAGACTTTTTTTGTTCGGCCTCAGGTCCTAATGGGTTACAGAGATCCATTACAGTACGCTCTGGTCTTGCATGTGCCCTGCATTCACCCATTAAGAGGTTAACCAGTCTTAATGCTCATAAGGCAGTGAGGTCTTCCCATGGGTGACTTGACCTGTTTAGGGGAAAACATACTGTTGAGTCTCTGTGCTTACAGGAAACATTGGCTCCTTTTTTATAAAGAGCATGATTGTTTTGTCAATGTTTCTCCTGTCCTGACATTTCATTTAGTAAAGTTATTGGTCTCTAATAAGATTAATATAATGAAGCACTTTTTAAATGATGGAAAACATCCAAAGGCTTAATGAATAGCTGGGCATCAATCAAAGAAAGAAAATGGTAAAAACTTTACAGCTGTTCACAACAATTGATGCCAGACCAATGGAAAATGAATAACTTGTGTTAATATATTATGACTTGTGATATCTTCATATTTAACGTTGCTTAGTGTGTACTGTTATGGAGTACTATATAGGGCAGTGGCTTTAGCTGATCTACAAGCATACGTCGCTTTGCGCCTTAAACCTTTTTTTATTTTTATTTATGGAAATGAATGATTGAAAAATGTTATTCATGACATTTAATTGATGAAAAGTACTGATTTATTTTGTTTAAACTTTTAAAAATAATATAGATATTCTTTTAAATGTAGGAAACGAAAAGAAGGGGACATTTACTCGCGACCCATAAACATTGGTCCGCAACCAATGTTAAACAGGGGGTCATCCCTATGTTCCCCGGGTTCTATGTTCCCCCACTAAGGTTAGGGTTAGGGTTAGGTTTAGGTTAGGTCCTATGTTCCCCTAAGGTAGATACTAGCTGATATACCACTGTAGGCCTTGGCTTGAACACTTGTTGGGTATGCTGCACTGCTGATGCTGATAACTAGAAGTGGAAATGTATTACATTTTTAAAGGAGTCATTAGACGTCACCCATTTTCAACCTACCTTCATACAATTGATCCTCGCAAATGCTCATTATAAGATGGCACCTTTTCTGTCTTCTCACTCTGTCCGTGTCTCAGAGGAGGGATGTGGACAGTTCAGTACTGATGATGCCTACCAGTGACGTCATAGGTAGGCCGGTAACTGATAGCAAGGTTTCTGAACTCTCCATAGCCCACCAATGAGATGAGTAGATGGAA
Source organism: Gymnoscopelus microlampas (assembly GCF_963454915.1). Lineage (NCBI taxonomy): Eukaryota > Metazoa > Chordata > Actinopteri > Myctophiformes > Myctophidae > Gymnoscopelus > Gymnoscopelus microlampas. Next base: position 12,153,845 of record NC_139959.1, on the reverse strand, counting down.
ATTGTGCAATCTTATAATGAGCATCAGTAAGGACCACCAGTTGTATGAAGATGAGGTTGAAAATGGGTGATGTGCTCCTTTAAGAAAGATCTCCATGGGTTAGGCGGGCAGTGGTTCTCAAACATTTTCATGTCAAGGACCCCCAAATTGATAAGCACTTGGCCGTGAACCCCCCCATCTGAAAAGATTTTCGAAATCATTATTTCATATTTCATTAGGGCCCTTTTGGGATTCCTATACCGAGTTGAATAAGTTCAATCGCTTAGTAGAACAACTAGGAATGCAAAGTAAACGGTTTGCATTAGCCTAATTAAAATGGGGTTAAAGTGGTTAAACTGATTTTGATGCTATATTAACTCATTTTGCTGGGGGGACCCTGGACCCCCTCAAGGACCCCTGTTGGTCCCTGGACTACACTTTGAGAACCACTGAGTTAGGGCATGAAAGACGGATGTGTACTTGGAAAGAACACTGCCCTTCGAGTTAGTCAGTATGACAAGGGCTAGCCTACATTGATTGAGGGATGTTTGACCAAAATAAGTTATTGTGAATTCCTTATTGCCATTAATAATCATTACTGCCCTATTACTGCCCTAGACTGTTTTCTCAACAGTCTGTGGTAAATATACCACCTCACTTAAGACTGCGATCTACAAACCGAAATGAATTCAGCGGAAATGAAATATGAAAACTAAAGAAGAGCCTAATGTGATTCCATTCCAGTTCTAACACAGGCCTTTTATTACTTCCAACCAGGCTGTTGTGAAACAAACAAACAAACACCACATCAGCTGGGTCTGCCTTACTCAATTTTGCCTAATGTGGGGTAACTCAATATAATGATTTGATTTAGACATCAACATTCAAAACAAGCTAAACCCAGCTTGTTAGTACAGTTTAACGCACTTAAAAATATGCAATGGCGACGACATTATGTGTATTTTATCTTTTTGGGTCAGATATTCCTGTAACTTTATTAATGAATCGGGTTATTCTAAAAACAGCGACTAGACTACTATTGGTTGGCAGGAGGATATCCTTCATTGATTCATGTTACTTACACACGCCATTCTCATGCTGTCACTGTGTTCAATTCATGCTGTTTATGGACCTTGTTTGTCCCTCTATTTCATTGGTTCTCAAAGTGGGGTCCGGGGACCCACAGGGGTCCTTGGGGCTGGGGTACCAGGGGGCCCCCAGCAAAAGTAGTTCATATAGCGTTACAATCATTTTAACCACTTTAACTATTATTTTATACTTTAGCTATTCAGAAATACCAGATATACAGCACCAATTGCCGCGCTATGAGCTTGTAGATCTGCTATTTTTTTTAAAGAAAATGTGTGCAAATCTTTGAATATATAGTATTTTCAGAGCAAAACATTTTTACCCAAATCTTTGCCTCTGCGGGTCCTTGGAGCAATATTTTTGAGGCGGGTGTCCGTGGCCAAATACACATAATTTGGGGGGTCCTTGACATGAAAAGGTTTGAGAACCACTACTCTATTTTACAGTGGCAGTGGCTGGAGAGATGCTTTAATCATGGATTAAAGTTCGCCACGGCCGATTTCAGTCATTTGGATTCCACAGAAGTGATCGAGTCCCGATCCCGACGACCTTTGCTGCGTGTCACTCCCCATCTCTCTCTCCCCATTTCCTGTCAGCCTACTGTCCTATAAATAAAGGCATAAAAGCCCAAAAAGCCAGCGCTGTCTAGGTCGTCCCTGTCTGCTTGATATTCAGCCTTTTGTGTCTGCGTCATGAGACTGTTTGGCACATTGGATGTCGCTCAAAGCCCTGTGGAGCCTCCACAATGCACCCCCCAACCTCTGCTCTTTGTGACGACGGTGCTTTTGTGCCGCTCCTCCCGCCTAAATGACGGCACTCTTATCTTCTGTCAGGAATCGCTGCTTGCTGTCAGTTACAGACAGTACTTTGTTTCAAAAATCATGATTTGGTCTACGACATGTCATTTTAATTAGGCTAATGCAAACGGTTTGTTTGTTCTGCTAAGTAATTGAACTTCTTCAACTCGGGATAGGAATCCCAAAAGGACCCTAATGGAATATAAAATATTGAATGATCACTTAACTGGATTAGTGGATTAAGAACAATGCAGCCAAAGAACACACAGCTGACTTTGTGCTCATTTGAGCAGAATAATAAGAGCTTCTTAGGAGGGAGAGCAGGCCTCCAGGAATCCAGGTCCTGATCCTGTGGCATTGTGGCCACGTGTCCTTGAACAAGACCTTGAACCAGGGGGGTCGGCAACCTGTCTCCCAGATTCCCTCCCAGTTCAGAGTTTTCAGAGTTTGAATGAATGTAGAATTATGTGCAGGATGTTTTGCATGTGATGTGATGGGACTTAATTACCCTACATTTTTATTTCTTAACATTTTTATCCCACGATTTTTGTAACCCATATTTTTGCACTCGGTGCCAACTGCCAATTGCCCATGTAATCCTGGGTGCTACTCTCCCTCTGCCAGCCTAGGGAGAGCCCAAGCTGAAGCTCATGCCTCCTTCAATGCATGAGGAGCAAGCAGGCCGCTTCTTATCACCCGACAGGGGGGAGGTTCCCCGGTTGGACGTAGCGTGTGGAAGGAACACGTTATTCCAACCAGTTCCTTTCCCCTCCATCAGGCGCCCTGGCGGACCAGGGGGAGGCAGCTTAAAGTTTTTGTTTTTGTGAGGGTAATTACCCTACATTTAAAAAAAAAAATCACACCTGTGTGAAGGTAGCGGCGCCTGTGATACATTTTGTCATATAATGTGTTTATAGCCATGTTCTGACCAATCAGAACGTTGACAGACCTGACCAATCAGAACGTTGATGGAAAAGCGTGGTATGCCAAAAATCGAACCAAAAATCCTAATTTTTGGTTTGATGACTGCGTTTTTCGGCTCCTGAAAGAAAGGACTCTTGGATTCTTGATCGTCTTTATCAAACCATTCTCTAATAACGGACGACGGGATCCCCGAGCTCAAACTTTCTACTACAAGCGAGGTCATAGGGTCAATAACATTGTTTGTGTCCCTACCTCCTCTTGTGTCCCCTGGGATAACATCACTCTTTGAGCTCATTTTTGGGTCAATGACTGCGTTTTTCGGCTGCCGAATGAAAGGACTCTTGGACACTAGATCTCCTTCGTCAAACCATTCTCGCATAACGGATGACTGGATTTCCTCATGAACATGACGTTCTTGTATCTTTCTCTTTCTATTGGTCATATTGGGAGGAATCTTGGACAGATCCCAAGATTCCCAAGATAAGGTTAAATTGAGGATCTAACCTTAAATAACTTACCTAGAAGGAGACTTTAGCCAAATGAATAATAAAATGAAATGAATAAATATTTTATATAGAGATCTAATTCTATATTCATGACATCATAGTGATGTCATGAATAATAACATAGTGATGTCATGAATAGTGACCAATCCCAACGTTGATCGACCTGACCAATCAGAACGTTGGCGAGCCTGACCAATCAGAACGTTGACGGACCTGACCAATCAGAACGTTGGCGAGCCTGACCAATCAGAACGTTGACGGACCTGACCAATCAGAACGTTGGCGAGCCTGACCAATCAGAACGTTGACGGACCTGACCAATCAGAACGTTGGCGAGCCTGACCAATCAGAACGTTGACGGACCTGACCAATCAGAACATTGGCGAGCCTGACCAATCAGAACGTTGGCGAGCCTGACCAATCAGAACGTTGACGCAAAAGCCAGGTATAGAGGGCTACTATCCGCTCTATACCTAAAGGTATAGAGCGGCTAGCGCCGCTAAAAATATATCAGTGTGCCAATGATCATCCTCCCCTGTGCCAATGTTGGCACCCGTGCCTAAGGTTGCCTACCCCTAAAACTGAAGCTTTCCCGAGTGTGGATGTAATACGTAAAAGGCTTTGGATAAAAGTCGGCGCTCACAAAAGCCATCTGAAGTGGGGGACATTTCAGAGATAAGTCTGCTGCTGCTGCTCCTCCTCCTATCTCCTATCGTCGGCTCTATTCTAGACCCGAGTGGTCTCGTACGCACGCACACACAGTCTGAATGGCTAAGGAGAAAGTGCTGGTCCTCTGGTTTGAAATGTGCCATTTGACCTTGCCTACTTTCCCTGGGGAGTGCGGGAGAACCCCAACCCCCCCATCCCTAAACTCTCCCCTGGGTGCCTGGCCAATAAAACCATGACGACCGCTTGTTTGTTTGTGTGTGGGAATTTACACTCCACTATGTGTGTAGGGCAACTGAATCCCCATGGTCCAGCGCCAGGGCCGACTTCTCCATCCCTGGCCCTGCCCCACCTCCAGATTGTTGTATGCTGGTGGGGTTTGTTTATTTATAGTCCCCTTTCAGCCCCTTTGGTGGTTTTTGAGTGATGGGGAGAATGATCCATGCTTTCTTGGAGGCTAATACTGCAGTGCACTATTGAGGCCAGCGCCGACTGGACATCTTTAAAGTGTACCAGTCGATAGCTCGTCCCAACGTCAATAGCTGCCACTATAACGAGCAGGTTTTCAAAGATACGTGTGAGCATTATTTGTGTACTGTACGCAGTGGTGTGTAAAGTAACTAAGTACATTTACTCTTACTGTACTTTTAAGTACACTTTCAAGGTACTTTTACTTTACTCTGCATTTCACTTTCTTGATACTTTATACGATACAAATGTACTTTTTACACCACTACAGTTATTTGACCGCTTTAGTTGCTATTTGGTTATTACTCAAGATCTTCAAGATCTTCAAAGGTTTTTTGAAATAGCAGATCTTGAACTTGTAGATCGGTTGTTTTTGAATAGCCAAAGTATAAAATGGGGCTTATGTGGGTTAAGCAAGAGAGTCAGCTACAGTATAGGGTGGAATTATAAGTTGGTCCTCCTTACAGTAAGCTGTTCCCCAACCTTCCATGCCCTCAGTACGCTGTGCCCAGATATTAACAGAGTTCTCATTGTTCAGTTTTTTGTTGCTTGAGCCAGTAGGGAACATGGATAAGACAAAATTTATAAGCCTATATAAAAGGGGGCAGTTATCTGGTTTTTAATTAAAAACTAATGCTGTTGCCCAACACATGACCAAATTCTACTCATTATTCTTTGTACTCATGAGGATTCTGACGGAGCAGTGTTGGGGGTAACGGCGTTGAAAGTAACCTTTTTCCAAATTTAATGTAGTTACTTTGTTACATTTAAGACTTATATTTCCCTGTTCTTTCTGTTGCCACAAAGCAAAAGGAAAGTCCATCCGTTTACTGATAAATGGACAAGCATGTGTCTGTCAACGGAGACTTGCACGGATGTTACACGAAAATCGGTGACCGACGCCTTGCAGTCTGTGGCGATTGCGTAGTCATTCTATTCAATCAGTCACCACTTTTGGTGTGACACGCGGCTGGCGGTATTACTGGTCTTGTTTACATTAATTTGTCGCACGTGTGCGACATGGCAGAGATTGACAGAGAGATTGCCCTTTAGTACAGTCATATTCACACTATTTTTGGATTGATTGGATTGATTTTATGTTTACCAAACTTCCTCGCAGGTTTTAATCGTCGGGAGCGCAAAAATAACCGCCAAGCTCACAACACTACGCGCTGCGTCGAATTGTGTGCTTGTCGATCGGCTATTCTCAGCTAAAGCTTTCCCCACAATTACAGAGAACTGAAAATACACCAGCACAGAGCTCTGAGGGACTCCGCTCAACCATATGGGGTTTAAGTGGTTAAGTTGTAACACGGCAAAGCCTCCTGCCAAAGAGGAATGTACTTGTAGCACTGCTTAGCGTCCCACATACGCAGAAGATCTCATGGAAACTGGTCTGTGTGTGTGTGTGCGTGCGTGTGCGTGCGTGCATGGTGTTTAACAAGAGGTTTTATCCACAAGCATCTGGTTCTCAGCTTGGAGGAGGCACTGAGGTGACCTCATGCATACTGTACCCATGCCTGGGAGGGAGAGAGCAGGCAAGAACAGAAGGCTGGCATGCCTTCTTAGTACTACACAGTACAGTCTATCTCTCTCTCTCTCTCTCTCTCTCTCTCTCTCTCTCTCTCTCTCTCTCTCTCTCTCTCTCTCTCTCTCTCTCTCTCTCTCTCTCTGCGGCACTGCTGAAGGAATTGTATTACTGTTCATAGGTAGTCATACTATTATACATCTACTGTATCTAAAAATTGCAGAAACCTGCGTGTGTGAGTTACCGGGCATAACTCGGGCAACGTCGTCTGACCATTTGACTTCAAACGTGTGTCGTAGATCAGTGGTTCTCAAACTTCTTCATGTCAAGGACCCCCAAATTGACACTTATTAGTCCGCGGACCCCCATTTGAAAAGATATGCCAGGGATCCCCCATAGAGAAGAGTTTTACGGCTCTAGCAGTGATTCTCAACCATTTTTAATTTCAAGGACCCCCAGTTTTACATGCATTTGGCTACGGACCCCCATTTAATGGCATTTCTATCTCTGGGACCCCAATTTATATTGTAAAATCTATGTTAATTTAACTCTGAGAGTGTACAAATGGAACCAAATGGACCCGTTAGGGTCCATTTGGTTCCATTTGTACACTCTCTGAGTTACAGACCCATTAAGGATTTGGTTCCTAACTATCTACAGTATCATTTAGCTGGGGACCCCCTGGAACTCCCTCAAGGACCCCTGGGGGTCCCCGGACCCCACTTTGAGAACCAATGTCGTAGATGATGAAAAATCATTGCAGTGCAGTGCCGATTGGGAATTCAGGTCGGACCAGTGGTTGTCGACAACCAAAAAGCCACGCTGACATGTCTGTATCTGTCTGTCCATGGGCCTGTGGGGGACACACCAAAGGTGGGTGTATGCACCGCCTTCCCTGATTGGCCGAGCTTTGCTTCATCATTAGGGGTGTGCCGATACACTAATTTCACGAAACGATACGATACGATATTTGGCTCACAACTTCGATACGATTTCGATACGATACGATACGCACTTTTTTTATTATGAAAAAAAATGGGGGAGAATAAAAGGAAATGCAAACAAATAATTCTGTTTTTGCATTATTCAGACATGCAAACTTGTAGCTTTTCAGCCGTTTTGACTCCAAATAGGGCAATAGTGTGACACCTGACAAAAAACAACATGTTGTCACCCTTTTCACCTCGGGGCTGTTTGCATGCCTGATTATTTTGATTGGTGTAAAAAACGATATTTTTTTTCCCAAAACGATACATATCGTCGCGAAAACGTATCGCGATATATCGCGGGACGATATATCGGCACACCCCTATTCATCATGCTTGTGCCGCTGCACAAGTGGTGGGGTGCACATGCACAATTCATGTGCATAGAAATTCATTCTTTTCAGCGCAATGCACAACATCTCTGTATCTGTTTGTCTGTCTGGTTCCCCATATCTCAATATTTTGTCGATTGTTTGTTAGTGTACTAAAATACCACAACAGGTACGCGGACAACAAGTACAACAAGTTCAACGGGTAATGAATAAATGGATGGGGCTTGCATCGCTCCCGAGTAGCTGCGTGCCGCATAACTAACCCTTTGATTGTAATATATATCTATTGTAATATATATCTAACGTTATTAGTAATGTGGTAACGTGGTGGGTATTAATGCGTGTAGCACGCGTTCCCAACTTGCATCGTTCCTGACTTACATTGTTCCTAACTTGCGTGGTCCCTGAATTCGTGCACCGGTTTAGTTATATAGACCATACCCGGTGAAGTGCTCAGGCGAAAGTAGTTGCAAACGTGGGGTTATTGCGCGTCCTGTCGTCCGAACGCAGTGGCGCTGTAGATGCGACGCATGCGCAGTTTGAGCAGCCACCGTAAGCATGGCGACATTCTTTGACATGAAAATGCAAATAAACAGCTGAGATTGAGTGATAGCGAAAAACGGGCTTCGCAGTCCTATGCACATGGTAATGGTCAATGGCTGTGTGCAATTTCAGATCAATAGCTCCAGGCACTGAGGAGAACCAGGCAGAACAATTTTTGGTCTCAGTGGTTTGGTCTCAGAGGTTTGTGGAATTATAGGAGGATAAAAAAAGAGATTAGCCCTCTGTTGTAGGATTTAAACATGGAGCCAATTGATCACCACGTACACAAAGCGACCATTTTATGCTTTAACGTCATGCAGTCTGGAAATTCAGATGTCATAATGTTGGCAACGGCAGTCAGAATGAAAATGTGCAGGAGAGGTAAGAACCCACCCAAGAAAAAAAAAAAAAAAAACGTTCTTAATTACCACAAGACTAAGGACAGAGTAGAAAGAGACGGACCGGTACAAAGAATATTTCTTTGTTTTTGTCACATTCCTTCAAGCTCAAGCTACGAGCTTGTAGATCTGCTATTGTTGACAAATCTAGAAATTTTGTGCAAATCTTTGAATATATTTTATTTGAAGCGAACATTTGTAACTCAAATCTTTGCTTCTGGGGGTCTCTGGAACAAAATATTTTGAAATGGGGGTCCGTGGCCAAAGACACATCATTTTGGCGTCCTTGACACAAAAAGGTTTGAGAACCACTCGTCCAGCAACATATACAGTAGGGTTTTTCAGAAAACCGTTAGGATTTAGAAGACATTTTGTAGAATCTGCCTCAGGCCTTAATGGGTTAAGCTTACAAGCCCCCCCCCCCCCATGTATGAATCCCCCCGATGTGAAGCATATAGGGGGCAAAAATGAATTTCAAGCCCTGCCTATTGCTGTTGATGTTGAGAGGGAGGTTGTTCTCCTAGCTGACCCCAGAAGGCTCTGTAAGCGTACAGTACTAGAGCTGTGTGTGTCCATGCACTGCAGTCCTGTGTGTGTGTGTGTGTGTGTGTGTGTGTGTACAGGGAGAGAAGAGAACTCAGCTCCTCACGCAGGCCTGAGGGCCTCCTGTGTTGAGGGTGTGTGTGTGTACTTGTATCACTATACTTGTATTGTGTGTTGTATCACTATACTTGTGTTACTTGGGAGGGCCAAATGTCCTCACAACACAAGTATATAGAATTTGAGAAGTGGATATTGTGGGGACCGTCTTCCTGGTCCTCAGAAGAGAAATGTTTGTTTTAACCCCATTAAGACCTGAGGCCGATTCTATAAATGCCTTCTAAATCAGTAGTTCTCACACTTTAAAGAATTTTCAAAATTGTAAAATAAATAGCAGATGTACAGATGTACTGTAACAGTACAATCTCGCAAGCTGTTTGATGGTTGCTTTCCTTATTGTGTTCGCTGTGTAAAGCTGCTGTCATCATATAGACCACTTTAATTACAGATGTGACTACACATTTTATATACACAAACATTTCACACAAGTGCGATATGATTACCTGTATATCCAGTGGTTGTTGCTTTTGAATAACTAATGCAAAAATCCAAAATGACACAGATTCTTTTAATGCGTTAACAGATTTGTGGATTACAATTAGATCAAGATTCAGGTTAGGATTGGCATTGAGCATTATAGAGATTAGGTTTAGGAGTTGGCATTGAGCATTATAGAGATTAGGTTTAGGAGTTGGATTAGAGTTACAGTATGCCTGATTTATACAATACTTTCTTACGTGATGGTGTTGCACATAATTTAGCCCTGTCAGGTTTAGGTTTAGATGTGTACAGGGAGAAGATAACTCGGCTCAGCACGCAGCCCTGAGGGGCTCCTGTCATGTGTTGAGGGTCAGGGGGTCATTATTAATAAGTACATACGTACAGTCTGTCAACAGTGAATATATGAATGGATGTACAGTACAATCTATTGCTGCGGGCAAAAAACAAAACAAATTGTAACAATGGCATTACAGAAACAGCCATCGTAAAATGTTGCTGTCCCCACAAGTATAGTAATACCTGTGCGTGTGGGACATTGTTACCCAGAGAGCTGGTGTACATCTCTACACAATATGGGGAAAGCCAGGGGAAGCCCAAGGGTGTGTCTGTGGTGCCATAGCCATGTGTGCTCCTCTGTGATTGTCTGGCTTACATTTTCACAAACCATGTTGTGTTCAAAAGCTCCTCTAGTTTCTTCTTTCCGAGAGCTGTGAAAGCACTGCTGGGGGGGTTGTAAATATTATGCTCAACCTATATAGCGGGGACTCGCAACTCACTTTTTGAATGAATTTGCGACATGTTGCAAATGTTTGTTGAAAATAAAACACTTGGAGCGTTCAGAAAGTGAGTTTTGCTTTGTTGTCATGACTCTGTTCTTGCAGTTTTGTTCAGCACCAAGAGACGGAGGAAGTGTGTTATTTTTCCTTTAAATGTTCAACCTATATTGGAGTCACAACCCTACTCCCCCCACTTCTCTCTCTCACACACACACACACACACACACACACACACACACACACACACACACACACACACACACACACACACACGCGCACACACGCACACGCACACAGACGCACATGCACTCGCACTCTATTGGACTCACAACTATCAAATCCAGACTGATTGCTACGTTCAGCGTTTTTTTTTTCTTCTCACTTCGCTTCACAGTCTGGTAAGCCTCCTATTTTCAAGGGGCGGGACGTGCACAAACGGGAGAAAACGCTCCACGGCTTCCGATTGGTCTGTTGGGGGGGGGGGGGGGCTGGGACCAGTGCCTTCCAATTTAAAACTCTGTGGTCAAATAGGACCCTGGCCAGACTGAGTAGCGAAGTGAGTAAAAAACTAACCCCCCCCCCCATTATACACAAACACTTCACTCAAGCCCTGGACCGCTGGCGTAGCGGTCCAGGCCTCAATGTAGCCTGACAGCGCATCGCGGGTTCGATCGAGTCCCGATCCCATCTCTCTCTCCCCATTTCCTGTCAGCCTTAAAATGCCACTAATGTTAAACCACTTGAACCCCCCTAGCATCCCTATTCTGGGGAAACGTTCGCCAAAAACAACCGATCTACAAGCTCACAACGCAGCGTGTTGTGAGCTTGTAGATCTGCTGTTTTTGTCAAAATCGACTGAAATAAGAGTGTACCAAATTAGAGCGTACCAAATGCACTCTTTACAGGTCTGATTATCGTCCCATCCCTAATCCTTTCTCTTGACGCCCTGATAATGAATGTTTGTTGTTTCTGTGTGTGTGCCTCCAGGGAGTGGGGCTACAGCTGTGGTCCAGGCAGCCTACTGTATACCACGCAAGGAGAAGGTGGCCATCAAGAGAATCAACCTGGAGAAGTGTCAGACCAGTATGGATGAGCTCCTGGTAAGATGCACATTTCCTAATGATGGTATGAAATCTCACAGTACGGTACGGTATCTGACAAAATACCACGTTAAAACATGATGCTGTGTTCATCCCCCCTTTAATTACATGACGTATTTTGCTTAAAAGGAAAAGAAAATGCTACTTACCGGTAATTGAACTGAAATGTGTGTGTGTGTGTGTGTACAGTATAACTGAAACTCATGCATTTACATTAACATTACATAGAAAATATTGTACGGAAATAGCCGATCTACAAGCTCAAAGCGCGTCACGTCGTGACACGCTTTGAGCTTGTAGATCGGCTATTTCCACTATTTTTGAAAATGTTTGAAAATACGCGAACATCGTAAATTTATGAACATTTTTCATCATGGAAATGATTATGACTATTATGACAACTACGACTCAAATAATTGCGATTAGTGCGATTATGTAATGATTGTGACAGGTTGGGAATGGCTTGAATAGAGACATATGCTCCGTCACAGCATAGCATGGCACTTTACAGTATAGTGTGGCTCCAGCAGCAGCCCTGTGTTCCGCTCCAGTGATTGCGGAGCTATGGACGCAGTTAGTTCCACTTCTGCTTCCCATTACTGGATTGCTCTCGTATAGCGCCGGCTCCAATCATCCCTGTCACTTCTAACACTCCTCTCTCTGGCCGTTCTCTCTCCGTAGAGGGCGAGTTCCTCCGGCCAGCGGTGCCAGGAAACTATTAGACCACAGCGCACCATCTTCCTCCTGAAGGCTGCATTGTTTGCTTTTTTATCGAGAGCCCACTCTGCCGCTTCATTCATAACATGTGTCCAGTGGGTGTAAAGTAACTAAGTACATTTACTCAAGTACTGTACTTAAGTACAATTTTGAGGTATTTGTACTTTACTTGAGTATTTCCCATTTCCAATACTTTTACTTCTACTCCACTACATATCGGAGGCAAATATTGTACTTTTATTAATTATTATTTTATTAATTATTTGAAAACTTTAGTTACTTTGCAGATATAAATGATTACAATATAAAACATACATTAACCACTTTAGCCCTATTTTATACCTAGGCTATTTTCAAACATTTTAGTACTTTTGGTACTTTAAGTATATTTTGATACCAATACTTTTGTACTTACACTCGAGTACATTTTTAATTCAGGACTTTTACTTGTAACGGAGTACTTCTACATTGCAGTATTGATACTTTTACTTTTTTGAGAACGTTTCCCACCACTGCATGTGTCGCATTATGAGTTTCGGAAGTACAAGAGAGACCGTGGTGGACTGGTGGTGGTGGCGGCTTCCCCCCCTGCACATGGTGGCGGCTTCCCCCCCGCACATAGTGATGATCAGATGATCTTGTGTAGATCTTCTTGGGTTTCCTGTGGTTGGTGACTAGCAGGTTTTATGTGTGTTTCACTCACTCAGTCAGACATTCAGTCAGAGCAGTTTACCAGCCTACGTTGTTTGAGACACTGTGTCACTGGCCTGACGGTACAGTAATTGCCTTTGTGGTATCATTAATTCAGTTCTTGAGTTGACAACTAAAGCTTTATTAATGTTTCATGCAAAAATGAAGCATCCAACCAAAGAAGTGTTTTTGTCTTGTTTTTTTCCATTTGAAATGATGGTAGTAATTAGTGGCAACAATAAATCGGGCTTAATATGATCTGAACGGTTTTCTGAAAAACTTATGTTGCTATAACAGTGGTTCTCAAACCTTTTTGAGTTTTATGCCAGCTGCTCTTTTGATCCTGATGACCCAAAGACACCCCAGACTCCCTGAGGGGTTCGGGTGATCCGGAGGAGGAAGCAGGCACTCATTAGCGTCTTAGGCTACAAACATGATTGAGAGACCTGTAGAGAGAGAGGACACATGGCTATTATCTCCCTTTCAAGTTGTCAAAATCCTGTTCTGCTACATACTGTAGAGCGAACCTGTGAGAAATAGCTTTGTGTGTGAGTGAGTGTGTGCGACTGTGCACGTGTGCGTGCAAAAATGAACACCCCACCAAATGCCAGTGGCGTGTTGATTTTCTCGTTGGCTGGTAAATGATGGACACTAACCAGCCAGTCAGACAGACGTGTAAAAAAGAATTGGGAGCCAACTTCTATTTGGAGTCGAAGTAAATATTTGAAAGAAACTGATTCTGTTGTCTATTTGTGATTCTGCCTAAAGCTCTCCTTTTTTTAAAAAGTGGTGCAGCAGCTTTTAGACGTGTGTGTGTGTGTGTGTGTGTGTGTGTGTGTGTGTGTGTGTGTGTGTGTGTGTGTGTGTGTGTGTGTGTGTGTGTGTGTGTGTGTGTGTGTGTGTGTGTGTGTGTGTGTGTCCATTTGTATAATGCAATATGTGTTGCACTTACAAGGACCAATCAAACGAGTAGATTCAAGCGTTGTCACCGGGACGGTGTCCTTTTTTAAACGAGTGCATCCAGAAACAGCCGGCAAGTGTACAAAATCATGTTAAAGAAGAAGCAATTTTAGGCGTCGTACCGTTGCATGGTTAGAGGGAGTCGCGTGCCAAAAAAGATCAGGAAGCTAACAATGCAAAGCGTTGTTAGCGTGTAGATCATCATCATCAACTAATCATTTTCATATTTATTTACTTCAGAGCAATTGACCGTGTTTGAGGATGTTCTGAAAAAAGGTTGTTTGTGTATGAATTGCAGTATTCTATGTCACTATAGTTTTACTCTGATAGGCTGCTGCTTTACATTTGCCAGGGTAGATTACGTTAGTGCTCATGATTTTATTACAGTCTGAGCTGATTATTACATTATGAACTTTTATTACATTTAAATTATTACATTATGAACCGTTATCACATTATGAGCCGTTATTACATTATGAGCTGCTATGCCCCACAACAGGCATTTGATCTCGGAACCTGTCACCATCTTTTTCAGTCCTCATGGGTTTTGCCGGTCTGCCTTCAGTCCACTCAGAATTACGTTAATATACCTTATGTTGTTTATGATAGCCACTGAAAATTGCATATGAGAGTATGAGAGTATTATATTAACACATGGTAATATACAAAAAAAACTATTTAGCGTATTTGACCAGTAAAAAATAATCTGTTTTTTGGAGTAACCAGTCCTACATTTAGCCGGTGAAAAAAAGGTGTTTCTTCAAAATGTTGGCATTTCGCAGGGCTTTTTGATGATCGGTTTGCTATCGCTTCCCATGCTCTGGAGGGGCGGTCACAGATTTCTATATGGCAGACAGAGTGCCGTGAAGTTAGAAATGTCACTTTTCACTGAACAGGATGATAACGGCAACGATGTCGGAAGATCGTCTGCAGGCCTTCAAAAACTTTGTATATCTCAGGTATGTGTGCTTGTATAGCTTTAGCATATAGACCTTAGCAAGTGATGCAATGCTAGTGTGCTACCATATAATCTGGCCCACAGTGGCTGGCCACAGTGCTCCTCAGAGTGGACACAGGTGGCTTTCGCTGGCCGGTGCTTGTAGATCTACGTTTTTCGGCTTCAAACGCCGATACGGTGGACGGGGGGGCGGCGCGTTGGCTCCGGGCTGGTGAGGCGCATCCAACGGTAATTCATCTCTCAACCCGAGTCTGTCTGTTGCTGCCCGGCCGTCCTGGGTGCGAAAAACCGACCTCCCACGGAGGTCGAGGGACCACCCTGTATTCTTCACTGTTATCATCACAGTCATAATTGACATTTATTTATTCATTTGTTCTTGTTTTAATCTTGCCAAAAAGCCAGTAAGTCAAGTTTGTACGTGTGTGTGTGTGAGAGAAGATGCAGCTGGAGATCTGTGGATGCTTTCTCACCCAGTACTGAACTGAGGCTAACCCCCCCCCCCCTCCCCTCCCCTCCCCTCCCCCATCCAGAGGATGAATCAGGAGAATGTTGTTCTGGGGATTCTTGGACTGAGTGGTCTCATGGAGAATACTAAGAGGTCAGGTTTCCTGCCTGTGGTTTCCACCCAGCTTCCATGGCCTGCTGGGTACCCAGTTAAACGTCGAGGAAGCGTTAAATTGAATCCAGATTGCCACCTTCTCAAGGAGCAGGTTTTAAAAGGAGGATGCCTCACGTTTTTTTAATCCGTTTTTATTTTCCTACCCTGAGCTGTAACCGAGCCATTTCTAACCACAGGACAGGCATTATCTTTAATGTAGCTGCTGTCGGGACTCCGGCGGAAACCTCGTATTTCCATATTTCAACTTACTGTGTTACGTTTTTTTTCCTCGTAAATGAATACCCTGCTTTGTTATACAACAGTGTCGCTAGGGCTGTCACGATTACAATTGACGATTAACGATTTTAATTGTGTGTTTGGCGTCGCACGTTGGACCATGTGAATAAAAAAATGAATTTCCGTTTGGCTTTTAGGCTTCAAAAATTGCACACCTGGGGTAGATATGACAAATAACTGAAATATACAAAGAAATTACTGACATATTTAATAATTTTCAAAATAGTAGAAATAGTTGTCACGAAGTGACGCGTTGTGTGTATTTCTACTATTTTTTGCGAATAGGCGACTGTAATAATAGTGCCAGGCCTAAGTGTCGCACAAAAGAAAGTGGTTAAGTCTGTCTGTGGGTTTTATAAATATTATACCAATGACAAGTATTTAACAAGAGCTTGTGCCTAAGTAGTAACTACATTGGATCTATTGGAACACAGGTTCCTTTTTCCCATTTTGTTAAAAGAAACTGTTTTGGACATACAAGGTTTTCCACTGGACAGCCACGATGTTGTCTCTCTGCATGCTGTGGTAATAATGGTATGCTCTATTTATTCCTGTTTGATGGGCATGCACCTTGAGTGATTCAAACCACAAGCAGAATAATGAGGAAGCCCAATTTGTGTCCTTGGCATTAAAATGTCAATTTAACACCTTTTCTCCTTTCTCTCAGCGCTTCTGTTGACATGTTGCCAGGAGAGAGAGAGAGAGAGAGTGTGTGTGTGTGTGTGTGTGTGTGTGTGTGTGTGTGTGTGTGTGTGTGTGTGTGTGTGTGTGTGTGTGTGTGTGTGTGTGTGTGTGTGTGTGTGTCCTTGTGATTGTGCATTATTAGCTCTGTGTAACCGATGACCAGTGGTGGAAAAAGTACTACATTTATTTTACTTAAGTAGAAGTATCAATACTGCAATGTAGAAATACTCTGTTAGTAAAAGTAAAAGTTCGGAATTAAACATTTCCTTGAGTAAAAGTACAAAAGTATTGGCATCAAAATACTTAAAGTACCACAAGTAAAAGTACCCATTATGCTGAATGTCCCATTTCACAGGTTTCAAACGTATAAAAAATCTTTTGAAAATAGCAGATCTACAATCTTGCAGATCGGCTATTTTCAAATAGCCAAAGTTTAAATAGGGCTGAAGTGGTTAATGCATGTTTTGTAATAATAATCCAAATCTACAAAGTAATTAAAGTTTACAAATAATTGTAGCGGAGTAAAAGTACAATATTTGCCTCTGAGATGTAGTGGAGTAGAAGTAAAAGTACTGAAAATCTTGAAATACTCAAGAAAAGTTAAAATACCTCAAAATTTAACTTAAGTACAGTACTTGAGTAAATGTACTTAGTTACTCTACACCACTGCCGATGACGTAGCGTTGCTTATATAGTGGCCTCTCTGTGTGTGTGTGCCTTCTGTGGCACCAGTATGTGACCTGCATCGCCCAGCACAGTGATGTCAAACTGTCCGGCCCGGCTGATCAGTCCGCCTGTGACAATGGAGGACATTTAGTTGTTTACTCTTTGAAGCGCTACTACAGGGAAATGACTTTGGTTTTATTTACCATGAGGAAAACGGAGTTGGCCTCGTTCTGGCTGGCCTGTGTTCCAGAATAGGGGTGGGATCCGGAGCCGGATCCAACAATTTAGGAACCGGAATTTAGGCTTCCAGAACCGGTTTTATATCACACTGTCAGAGCTGGTTATGTGGACTTCACGTCTGCAATACCAGGGGTTCACAAACGTTTTAACTCATTTAAGACCTGAGGTTCCGATTCTACAAATGTCTTCTAAATCCTAACAGTTTTTTGAAAAAACATATGTTGCTATGTCAGTGGGTTCTCAACATTTTCCACGTCAAGGACCCCAAAATTAATATGTATTTGGCCGCGGACCCCCATCTCAAAAGGTGTTGTTCCAGGGACCCCCAGCAGCAAAGATTTGAGTTACAAATGTTCACTTTAAAAATATATATATTCAAAGATTTGCACATATTTTCACGATCTTTCAAAAATAGCAGATCTACAAGCTCATAGTGCGGCACTCGGTGCCGCGCTATGAGCTTGTAGATCTGCTATTTTTTAATAGCCAAAGTGACGGTATACAAATGGAACCAAATGTCCATTTGGTTCCATTTGTACACTATCAGAGTTACAGACCTTTTTTAAGGGTTCATTTGGAACCTCAAACAACCAAAGTGTGATATACAGCCTGTAAAAAAAACAAATCTTTTAATTTGAATGTTCTCTGGCTAAATTCCCCTTCAGTTCTGGCCGACTACAGACTTGTTAACTAAGTTATGCAAAAACATTGTGACTGGGAAATAAGTTATGCAAATAGAAAACAACTCATGAATGTAAGACATGGCCAATATTCTAATTCATTTAATTACATTTTTTAAGTGCTTCTGCTGATCTCCTGTGGGAAATGCAAACTTAATCCAAAGCGTAGACTATAGTGAGTCAGCAAAAATGTCAGCCGCTGTAGCATCCTCTGTTCTTTAGGTGTGTGTGTGTGTGTGTGTGTGTGTGTGTGTGTGTGTGTTGAGGCTGACAGGTTGCAGACAACAACTAGTGTAATCACAACCACACCAGGGCTGTCCGGAATATCCTTTTTTTGTATCATATCCAGTGCATTTTACAAGCGGCTGTCCAAATATTTGTTCTAAATTACAGTATGTGGCCAATAAATCAAATCAAGGCTCTTTGCGGTGAGACTGTTGTCTCCACAGAGGGGTATAAGTCACTGGCATCTTTTCCGTGTACAAGCAGGAAATTCCAACTTGTGAATGGTGCATGGCATCTGCACACTGTGCGGAGACTGAAATAATGCAATATAGCGAAACCTCAGCATACTTCCGTCTGGGCAGGCCCACATGAAGCCCAATTGTTGTGACCACGTCGTGTACCTAGCGTTCACGGATTTCGGCATGGCTCGGGCATGAACATGTTTCATATCGACATGCTCTATTGCAATGAAAAGCTCTTGAAGTAGATATCTATGGGCAGGAATCTTTTCAACAGAAAATGATCTGAGAGAATCGGTAGTGGATCTTCAATATTGCTTTATTTCAGGCAAGGTTAGGTTACAATTAGCGTAACATAAGCAAGCAATGGTCAAATTCTGAGCTCTCACTCCCCACACATCCACTCTTTAAGCTGTTCTGTCTTTAGACTTGGCAAATGTAATTGCTTGAAAATCGGACCAGCCATAGCCACCGTTATATACTTAACTAATTGATTCAAAGTGCAAAGCTAGTTCACAAGAGCATTGTTGCTTCTGTAGCTGACCTGTAGTTCTTCTATAGCTGTCTGTTTGTTGTTCCATCCATAGATACTGTATGTACAAAGCTTGCAGGAATAGGATCAGAAACACAAACGATAATGAGAATTTAATATTTGTGCGAGTAAAAAACAAACACAAACCTGGCACAATGATATTGATGTAAAAAGTCTAATAATAATAATAATAATGATGGAATTCGTCTTTGCCCCCTTTTAACCCATTAAAACCAGGAAAGTATCTTTGTCATTTTAGATTGTATCTATATAATTTTCAGAAACCCTTTTCAGAAAGTTTTTGAGTTCAAAAACTCTCTAAAATCTATTTTGGAACATTTTAGAAAAATCTTGAAAGTGTTTTTAATACATTTTTTAATACAAATCTTCTCTTCTGGGTGGTCCCTGGCACAAAACATTTTCAGATGGGGGCCCGTGGCCAAATCCATATTATTTTGGGGGTCTAAAGTCACCCATTCTGCATGCCTGTCGCATAACGTGATGTAAAATGTATGCTTCAAGTGAAGCTAGAGTTCATGGAAGAGAAGTTGGCTGCATTACATTTATTTGTTTTCTTTGGCTGTAACAACACATGGAAAAAGGAAATGGTACTTTTTCCACAGACTTGGATTCAGATAGGCATTGTGTGTGGTGCAGACGAGCAATGAGGACATTTCCATTATGCATGGAGATAGGTTTACAGTGACCTAATCGCACAACAAAAGAATCACAACCGAGACGCACATTGTCTGCTGGAAGAGAAGGGAAAGAACGACCGCAAGTTCTGCCAGAACACAACACAACACAGCATCCTCCCGGTCATCCCATTGTTCCTCTGCTCTGGGGGTCCTCCACCCTGGTCCACAGAGCTGCAGTGACCTGCCACTTCCACACTTCTGAGAACAGAGAGGACATGGTGCTGCTGTGTGACCCAAAGCATTTTGAAGCGGGACAGTGGTTTAGCCCCTATACAGCATGTTCAGCCCAACAGCTGTTTTGCAGCCCTGGACTCCCTCTTCCTTTTTGGTGTGTCGTCGCCCAGGTGGCACCTAAACCCTAACCTTTCACTTCACAGAAACTATGTCTAAAATCTAACCTTAACCCTAACCTCACAAACACTATGCCTGACCCTAACCTTAACCCTAACCTTTCACTTCACAAAAACTATGCCTAAAATCTAACCTTAACCTTAACCTCACAGAAACTATGCCTAAACCTGGGGCGCCCGCTGGCCTAGCGGCCCAGGCGCATACCACATACGCTGGTAATCCAGCTTGACAGCGTGTCGCAGGTTCGACTCCCGATCCCGAAGACCTTTACTGTGTCACCCCCCCATCTCTCTCCCCATTTCCTGTCAGCCTACTGTCCTGTCAAATAAAGGCATAAAAGCCTAGCCTGGCGTAGCCAGACTATATCACTGCGTGGATATGAGTCTGGTGCTTCCATGAGGACGTTTTGTTTCCCAAGGGGCGGGATCAAAACAATGTCCCTCGACGCAATTGGTTAGACCTACAACCAACTACCAATTACAGTCGCCCATATTCGAATACTGGGCCCTGATTGGTGCCCCACGTCTTTTGGAACAGGAAATGGATTCTCTATGGAGCGGTGCCAGACCCAAATCGCAAAGTGCAATTTTTTTTTGCACTTGCAGATTCGTCTGGTCCCAGGCTAATAAAAGCCCCCCCCAAGAAAAGAAAAAAAATAGAAACTATGCCTAAACCTAACCTCAAAACCAAGTCGACCTGGGCAAAACACAGAGTCCGATAAAAGACAGAGTCCGGTTTGCAGCCAGCAAGCTCTGTCGTTATCACCCCCCCCCTCACCCCCCCCCCCCTCCACTGTAAGATCCAGGGGAGGATATGGAGAGAGGATAGGGATGACCCACAGTGCTGGCCATCCGGGCCTGACAGAAATTGACGTGATTCGATTGTTTGATAATGAAAAGCAGTTTGTGTTCAGGGATAAGGGAATGTGGGCCTTGACAATTTACATTACTGACAATCATTACATAATAGCAACCAAATCATACAGTACATCATTCTTTTTTAGGAAGCCATTGGATTCCATTAGGCCTGTCCCAGACTAAGAATTTATATAGTCGAATCTGATTGGCCAAATGTTGCCTTAAGTCGACTGGGAGTCGAATCATGCAAAAAAAAAAACATTCGACTGAGAGATTGGCAGGCGAATCAGTCTGATTCGACTGCCAATCTCTCCGTCGAATCATGTAAAAGAAAAAGTTATGCAATAGAGGATCATTCCATTTTGGCTGTGGGCGTGCTTAATGTCTGATTTAACATATACTTGCTTGGTTTCTCCCAATAAATCATGATGTATATCCTATTTTTATCAAACTATTAGTTCATTAATGTAACAAATTAGGCCAATCTCTCATTCGAATAATGCATCTTTTTCTTTTTGCATGATTTGACTGAGAGATTGGCAGACTCAGAATCAGACTCCCTCGATCGATTAGTCGAATCATCGACTAATCATTCATTTCAGTGCGGTATGAAAATCTACTTATCTTTTGTCATTTAAGGAAGCCATTGGATTCCATTCATTTCAGTACAGTATAATAATAATAACTTTATTTGTATAGCACCTTTCATACAAAAATGTAGCCCAAAGTGCTTCACATTAAGATAATAAATAGTAGAATGCCAGAAAAAAAAGGCAAACAGAAACATAACTAAACAGTGTAGTTAAACTATGAAAATCAACGTATCTTTTAGTTAGCGTTCAGAAAGTCTAGCCAAGACTACTCCTTGGAGAAAAGATTGATTCATGAATGACATTCAAACATGAATTATTAATTGATATTTAGACAATATTGACTTAGTTATCCATGTACTGTAAGTTCAATAACATTTTAATCACTGAGACTGTTTTAAAATATGATACGCATGATCTAAAAATAAAGTTCAAAACAGAGAGAGAAATACATGGTTTTACAGTAAGTACAATATTATAGCTATGAATAGATTATGACATGTATTGACAGGGTTTATGGTCCTCTGTGGATTTAGACGACAAATCCCAGACACTTTCAGTTGACATTCACACAGAGGAGATGGTGCTGGTCCTATTGGGGGAAACATGGATTTTAAGAGCTGGTCCTGTGGGGGAAACATGGATTTTAAGAGCTGGTCCTATGGGGGAAACATAGATTTTAAGAGCTCATCAGAGCCACATCAATGCCACAGCTGCAATCAATGGCTCACTTAGTCTCAGGAGAATGAGGGCTTTTGTTTTTGCACAGTTTCAGGACGATGAGAGTAATGGGGGCGCGAGGGTAGGGGGCTGCACTTTTTCCTAGAATAGAGGCTATGCGCGTGACATCATCGTACCCGGAAGTTATGCGGGAACGCCCACTGAGTGGCAAAAAAATACTTTCTGGCCTTCTTGACAGCCCATACATCCAAACGAAAAAGTCCTATCTTTTTGTATTAAACCATTAAGACCTGATGCCGATTCTTACTTATATCAGGGGTTCTCAAACCTTTTAATGTCAAGGACCCCCAGCTTGTTGTATTTGGCCGCCGACCCCCATCTGAAAATATTTTGTTCCAGGGACCCCCCAGAAGCAAAGATTTGAGTTAAAAATGTTCTCTTGAAAAGAATATAAATATATTAATTTGCACACATTTTCTTGATTTTTCAAAAATAGCAGATCTACCAGCTCATAGCGCGGCACTCGGTGCCAACGTTAACTCACCAACTTGGCGGCTGTACGGAAAGCTTGAATTACCCTCTTTCTATCTGCAAAGTTTGTGTTTCTTAAAAATCCACCGTAGAGACATGTTGTGAGCTACTTTCTTTCTGTCAATAAATTCCATGCGGGTGATTATTTTTCAAAGTGTCAGAGTTTTAGGAAGTGCTCGTTTTCAATAACGTCCTGCTGCCTCCTGCATTATGTGACATTTAGAACCGGGTGGTACGCAGGATCGTTGAGTGATTTCCAACGAGCGCTTCCAAACTCCAATGCTCAAGATTTCTAGATGAGGGGGGCAGTCTAGGCCTGTCACAATTATTACATAATCGTCTAATCGCAATTATTTTATATAATCGCAATTATTTTTGCATAATCGTCATAATCAATTCCATGTTAAAAAAAACATATTTAAAAAAAAAATCAAAAATAGTGGAAATAGCCGATCTATAAGCTCAAAACGCATCGCGATGCGATGCGTTTTCCACTATTAATGTTTGTTTTAAGTATAAAGTAATTAAATATGTGTTATTTGTCATATCTGCCCTGTGCAACTTTTGTTTATGAAAGCCAAACAGAAATGTAATGTTTATTCATAATGTTCCATTCATTTTCAACGACAGAAACACAATGAAATCGTTAATCGCAATTATTTGAGTGATAATAATTAATCGTCAACTTAAATTTGTAATCGTGACAGCCCTAGGCGTGTCCCGGTGGAAAAGTGACGCATGTGAATACTCTCTATATATCCAGAGGTCACTCTTTTCTTTAGAACACTCAAACTGCTGTTGAAGTGGTGCTGGGCGTTCTATTTGCTTAGTTGCTTCCTCCTGTCAGTCTCGTCTCTACCTGCCATGGTCTAATGGCTTTTGTTTCATAGACAAATCTGTATCCACCCTTATTGTGATTCAGGGCAGGTGTTTTCCTGCCCTTTTGTTAAGCTTTCTAATGTTGGCACTACTATGTCACCTGCATGTTCATGCCAATGCCAAGGCGTGGTCTTTGCCTGCTGTCCTCCGGGCGTCAGCCACCTTTCTTCAGTAGAATGCAGTGGTGGAAAGTAACGAGTACATTTACTCAAGTACTGTACTTACTGTAAGCAAGTAAAAAGTTTGAGGTACTTTTACTTTACTGGAGTATTTCCAATTTTTAATACTTTTACTTCTTCTCCACTTCATCTCAGAGGCAAATATTGTACTTTTAATTTGAGTTACTAATTACTTTGTAGATTTGAATTATGATTACAAAACATAAATTAACCACTTCAGCCCTATTTAAACTTCGGCTATTTGAAATAGCCGATCTACAAGCTCACAACGCTTCGCATCTTGACACGTATTATGTGAACGATTTTATACATAATGATACCTTGTGAAACGGGATATTCGCCACAATGAGTGCCTTTACTTTTGGTACTTTAAGTATATTTTGATGCCAATACTTTTGTACTTTTTACTCAAGTAAATTTTGATTACAGGACTTTTACTTGTAACAGAGTGTTTCTACATTGCAGTATTTGATACTTTCACTTAACCCATTAAGACCGGTAACGCATCTGTGTCACTTTAGATTTCTTTGGTGCCGCGCTATGAGCTTGTATATCTGCTATTTTTGAAAAATCGTGAAAAATATTTTTTATATTTTTTTCAAAAAACTGTTAGGATTTAGAAAAACGTTTTTTTTTTTTTACTTTAATTTTTATCCCACGATTTTGTAACCCTTATTTTTCACCCGGTGCCAATTTTCTAAGTGATCCTGGGCACTACACTCCCCTCACCAGCCTAGGGAGGCCAGGGCTGAGCTCATGCCTCCTTCAATGCATGAGAGCCAACTGACCTTCTTGTCACCTGACAGGGGGGAGTTTCCCTGGTAGGACGTAGCGCGTGGAAGGAACACGTTATTCCAACCAGTTCCCTTCCCCTCCATCAGGCGCCCCGGCTGTCATGGGGGAGGAGTTTAGTGACCAGGATTACTACATGTTTTTGTGAGGGTATTAACTACCCTGAGAGACACGGGGAGAACATGCAAAAACGTTTTTGAATCGGCCTCAGGCCTTAAAGGGTTAAGTGAAGACATTTTGTGCATATTTCCACCACTGGTAGAAAGCCACCTAAATACTGATGACTCTGGCAAAGCATTGGGCTGGTGACGCACGTTGTGTAAGCAAAGCAAAGAGGGCGGACACCAGGCTTCGATTGCCCATCCATCTTTTGTCTCACCAGCATCTCTGTTTTATTGATCGTTTTGCCTCAAACAAATGGTGGATGGGTGTCTGGCTGTCTGCGAAGGTTTCTCATTTGTAATGGGTTTGGCTTTACTCGTGTTGAGAACCTATTGTTGCTGGCCGTCGTGGTTGTGAGAAGAAGTGAGCGGAATTTGAAGTATTTGTACTACGTAGCATCATTGAATACCTCAAATACCACAATTATTACATCTTTATTACAGTTATTGCTTAATGATGTTACTTACTTAAGACCTGGAACGCATCTGTGTCACTTTTTGATTTGAGCTAAAAAGCATTATTTTACACTTTGGCTATTCAAAAATAGCAGATCTACAAGCTCATAGCGCAGCACCGAGTGCCGCACTATGAGCTTGTAGATCTGCTATTTTTGAAGAATCGTGAAAATGTGTGCAAATCTTTGAATATATATATATATATATATATATATATATATATATATATATATATATATATATCGTCGGTGTCCAGCCAGGACCAGCTAACTCGATTTTCATTTTTTTTTTTTTTTCATAAATCAAGGCTATTGAACACCCTTTAGGTCTGTGTAAAATATCAAAACATTTGAACCAATGAAAAGTATTAAAAAGCGCCTCTGACGAAAACTCCCAACTCCTTTGGATCCTCAAACTGTCCGTCAAAAACAAACAACTCCCCCCTCTCCTCTACAGCGCTGCTTTTCAACAGCATGAGTAGAGCGCGTTGCGCAGTGAACGAGGAGGACCACGTAAACAAGCTCCCCGTAGTCTGTTAAAACTATGCAGTGTACCTGTTTATCAAACTTAGCACTGACGCTAATGTTATGAAAACAAGTAATTATATTTCTAAAATCTATTAAGTGTTTAATGAGGAGAGCAATGTGACAAGAAGAAAGGCGTTCATAGCATTTCTGTTGCGCTATTCTACTACCTCTTTGCAGAAGTTATTGTAATATTTAAAGTCCTGTTTATTATTGTAGGCCTATATAATAAGTGGCATGAAGCATCAGGGCATTAATTCACACGTTGTTGTGATGCATTGTGAGCTTGGAGATCCATTGTTACCTTTTGAGAATTTGTACCCTTCAGAAACCTCTCCCTTAGCAGTGAGTGGAGCTATTGTTGTTTGTACACCTAACTCCACTTCAGCTTGATTTCTGCTCGTCTGAAACTGCTAACTCCACTTGCGCTGGGTAAAGTGTTGATTTACCCGCGATTTGGTTAAAGTGTTGATAATATAATGACACATGCAAGTATCTGACAATTTATAAAGTCACTATACCAACTTTGATGAGGCAGTGTTGCTTTGTTTTAAAAATATAAGGTTTTCTTCATTTCCTGAAAAACGTATATTTTGTTTTTGCGTTTCCTGAACAATGAGCGTTTTGGAGTTAGCAGTTTCTGGCTGGACAGCAGAGATATATTCTTTTAAAGCAAACATTAACTCAAATCTTTGCTTCTGGGGGTCCCTGGAACAAAATAATTTGAGATTGGGGTCGGCGGCCAAATACATATAATTTTGGGGGTCCTTGACATGAAAAAGTTTGAGCACCACTGATATAGAAACATACGTTTTTTTCAGAAAACTGTTGGGCTTCAGGTCTCAATGGGTTTAAACCGGGAAAGCATCTGTCATTTTAGATTTTTGCATTGGCTATTCAGAAATGGCAGATCTACAAGCTCACAGCGCGCTGCGAGCTGTTACATCTGATATTTTTGAACATTTTAGAAAAGTGTTAACACAAAGCATCTATTCTGAGGGTCGCTGGCAGAAAACATTTTCAAGCGGATGACTCATTGCATTCTACCTTGACTTGATGATACCCGTGGTTCTGGGAAACGGTTTTCTTTTCATGGCTATGACAGACTTTGAAGTCACTTCTTGCTAAGAAAGATGTGCTAAGCTTCAAGTGAAAACCGGGAAGAGAAAAGTGAGTCGTAGGATGATTGACACTCGACGTAACTGTTGGAAGTCTATCTGGCAAATGACTGTGACTGATGCCGAGGTGATGAATTGGTCTCCTGGGCCAACATTACCTCAGCTCTCTAGCTTCCCAAGCTACTGGGATCTAATGCATTGCAAACACATACATACTCCCCCCCCCCAACACACACACACACACACACACACACACACACACACACACACACACACACACACACACACACACACACACACACACACACACACACACACACACACACACACACACACACACACACACACACACACACACACACACACACACACACACACACACACACACACACAGATGGTGCTACAGCTAGAAGCAAAGAAGACTGAACATGTTTTCTGTTCATGGTGGCTGACTTAATGAAATAGCCTTGATGTGAACACAATACATTTTTAAAAATGACTTCCGCTTCAAAGTCAGAGAAAACCCCTCTGTCAACAACGTGATTGAGTTATGTTTCATTTCCCCAAGGGCTTTGCATGCTCTGCAATTCGAGGCCAGATGGGAACGGTTGCAGTTCCCCACTGTTCCAAGAAACGTATAGTACTTCCTGGAGAGAGAGAACTTGATAAAGTCGGCATACCCGCGTGTCATCATTGTTAATACCTCTGTTATCTTAGAATGCCAAACCACGATGGGAGTGTAGCGTTACCACACGGTGATGATGTCAGAATCGAATGGCTTTGATTTTCACTTTCACACACCGGGACAGGTACGGGTTTACTTTGGGTGACTCGCTCAGCTGTGCTCTCACCTTCTGTCAGCCATAGTCATCCTATTACTACTACACTACACCTGTCAGCCATAATAAATAAAGGACTTTTACCTGCAGCATCAGCGTTGTGTGGGCCAAATGAGTAACAAGAGAATAATTGAATTACACCAGCTGTGGTGCAAAGACACAATCGATCTATTAAGTGACATTATGTGAGAATCATTATGTTCCAACAGCTTTTGAATCCGAGGCAAATGGCATGAGGTGTTTTTTTTTCTCTGTTGCCTAATAGCGCAATACTTGTATTAGAAGAATGCTGTAGAATGCTCATTGTCTCGTCTCTCTCTTTTTGACCTTCTGCTGGCTATAGTCTCATGTGAATTCTACCTTTTTTTCTGTTTCTTTCTCTTCATCTCTCTCTCTGTCTCTCTCTCTCTCTCTCTCTCTCTTGCTTCTCCTCTGACAGAAAGAGATCCAGGCCATGAGCCAGTGCCATCACCCCAACATTGTGTCCTACTACACCTCATTTGTGGTAAAGGATGAACTCTGGTTGGTGATGAAGCTATTGAGTGGTGGTAAGAGCCCATTTATACTGTACCTCATCCGTCTCACACACACACACACACACACACACACACACACACACACACACACACACACACTTCCTCACCCAGCTGTCCGGTCTCTCCACTTCACCCTGTCCGCGGCTTAATGTAAAGTGTCCTAGGCGGCTAAATGAATCACTTACTTACTTACTTGCCAAATAAGACGTTTTTATTTCTCACTGCAACGACATCTGCAGCGAGAAATGTGGGTGTCAACAATATGACAGGAATATTTTAATGTAAAAATGACATTTCATATTGGAAGTACTTGTTGTGAGTGTTTCTTTTGACGTGTCAGAGGAAATTAATTCACCAAGGTCACCTCTCCATCTGCTGAATTCCTGTTAATCGTCCTCCTCCTCTCCTCCTCTCCTCCTCTCCCATTTGAGTAAATAAAAACATCTATGAAACGTGTAGGTTGGTGCATTGTTGAACTGTGTAATCAGGGAGGCTTAGAGGAAAATGTGACACTATCCAGACATATCGCAATTCACTCTTTTAAGTTGTATCGCCTTTCGCTAGAGGGAAAGCAACAAATACATATCGTTTTGGGGGTCCTTGATTTGCACACGTTTTTTCAAAAAATTGCAGATCTACAAGCTTGAATGGGTCAAGTGTTAGGAGGAGCTGTGGGATAGACACAGGACAGAGGTTGCGGCGAGGAGATGGGGCAGCAGTCAGTAACGGCAGTAGTAGCGTAACTACAGAGCAATAGAGAGACGGTATAGAGAGTGCAGTGGGCAGCTGGCTGATGGATTTGGGGATGTGTAACTATGTGTGATTGTAGGGAATGTGACAGGCACTGATCCTCATTGTTATGTCTTGTGTGCACTGCGGCTCTCTTTGCCGGGGCCCAGGCCCCCACGCAGCATGGAGGCTAATAACTAGGCAGGGATAATAACAGTCCACGGGTCGGCATTATTATAGCACCCCCGTGGCAGCGCTACAATTAACCAGTGCAAGGTGAAGTGAAGTTGAAGAGGAGGATACTGGAGTCGAGCCTGCCGAGAGTTAACGATTTGCCGATTGGCATTTCCGAGGTGGGCGGTAACGCCCATGTGAGTCAGCATCAAAGATATGTCTGCGGAATCTTAGCCGGGGGTTTTTGCGGGGACTTAGATGATGGTTGCTCATTGCATTGGTTTGGAGAATAGACTTACAGTACTTGTGGCTCTTAAGTGAGTGTGCCTTCGAGGTAAATGGGAAGAGAGGCTTTTATAGGCCCTGATCTTGGAGGGCTCATAGAGTTAACCCATTCAATCCGGCCGGGAACACATCTCAGTCATTTTAGATTTCTTTGGCTTTTAAAAAATAGCAGATCTACAAGCTCATCTATGAGCTTGTAGATCTGCTATTTTTGAAAAGTTGTGCAAATCTTTGAGTGTATATATATCTTTAAAGCAAACATTTGTAACTCAAATCTTTGCTCCTAGGGAAACATATATATTAAGAATATATATTAAAAGTTACAAATATTCAAAAATGTTCACGATTTTTTTGAAAATAGCCAAAGATTCAATGGGTTAAACAGAGAAGCATGGAGATTAGAGCCCGCAGTGCCAAGAGTGCAGTGAACGAGAGGCGGTGTGCTCCGCTTACTCTTGATATGAAGACAGCCTGATGGGGGGGTGGTAATGGGCATTCATTTCCAAAGTGCCGAGTGATCGCCGCCCCTCTCTCTCTCTTCCTCTCTCTCTCGGCTCTCTCTTATAATACACGCACACAACAGTGGGTATCATCAGCCGCTCACTAGCCACCGCCCCCTTCCCCCCAGGCCCCCCCCACCCCCCTGTGTACACACACAGAGAGTCCCACTGTAACGGATATAGTGCCCAGGTGGCATGCCTGGCTCTCTTGGATCCTACTTGAAATCACGAGCCACATGGCAGCCGGACGCTGTACAGCTGTGGGAGGACCAGGGTGCCGGTGCCCGCCAAGCCACGCCACGCCGGAGAAGACCGCCCACAGCTCAGCGGGGGCGGCAGACAGCCACTTAGACCCCCCCCCCTCCCCACCCCCACCCCCAGCCCCCCTCGGTAAAACAGAGGCCCTTGATGTTGAGTTTTATTGTGCTGCGTAATTAAATGATCACCGCGACAGCATCTACCATGGAGACAGAGCTCAAATGAGCCCCGGGTTTACGGTTAGTCACTCCACAGGGCAGAACATCTCAAACCCCCCCCGTGCCCATCTGCTCCTCTGACTTGTTGGAGCATAAAGGCGGCTGTATACTTCACAGAGAGTCCAATCAAACATGACTTTTTTTCTGGGGGCACGGTGGCGCATTCGGTAGCGCTGTCGCCTCACAGCTAGAAGGTCTTGGGTTCGATTCCCGACGGGGACGCTGTGGGCGCTAGGGGCGTGTCCTCTCCTCCCCGTCATCAGTGCCCATACCTTAGGTGGGGTTGGCGAAAGGATCTTTCTGTGTGGAGTTTGCATGTTCTCCCCGTGTGTCCCCTAGGGTAGGTACCCTCACAAAAAACATGTTAGTAATCCTGGTCTCTGTACTGCCTCCCCCTGGCCAGCCGGGGCGCCTGATGGAGGGGAAAGGAACTGGTTGGAATAACGTGTTCCTTCCACGCACTACGTCCAACCGAGGAAACTCCCCTTTGTCAGGTGATAAGAAGCGGCTTGCTAGCTCCTCATGCATTGCATGAGGCATGAGCTCAGTTCTGGGCTCTCCCTAGGCTGGCAGAGGGAGAGTAGCGTCTTTGGTATATCTGGATATGTATTTGGTCCACGGCCAAATACATATCTAAAAATGTTTTCTAAATCCTAACAGTATGTTGCTATATGGTGGTACTCCAACTTTTTCCATGTCAAGGACCCCCCCCCAAAAAAACCTAACCCTATGTATTTGGCCGCGGATTCCCATTTCAAAATATTTTGTTCCAGGGACCCCACAGAGGCAAATATTGGAGTTAAAAATATTCGCTTTTAAAAAAATGCACAATTGTTCAAGATTTTAAAAAAATAGCTCATAGCGCGGCACTCTGTGCTATTTTTGAATTGCCAAAGAAATTTAAAAAAGGACAACGGTGGTTTGACGATTGGCAGGCCCGGGAGTTGATCCATCACATCCCTGACATGTCTATTTTATCTTGGCAGTTGTGGGTTTGTAAAGTGCTGTATGACAAGGTAGCAGGGTGCATTCCGACAGCTCTCATTCTCGAGGAAAAGAATAAAGGGCAAACGCTGTCAGACTGCATTATTCCCTGGTTGCGCGGCAGCATTCTCTCACTCTGAAAGCAGATGCACAGACACAGATAAACTCATTGAGTTACTAGAAGAGCATTGGCATAGGCCAGGCAATTTGATTTGTATAGCACATTTCAAGGCAATTCAATTCAATGTGCTTTTCTCAGAACATCAACAAGCAAAGGAAACACAATTATAATATTACATGCATTACGTGCATAAAACAAAAGGCGTAAAAATGTACAGATGCAGTTACAGTGCAGAAGAGAAAAGAAAAGAGAAAAAATTATAAGAACTTGTTCAAAGGCAAGCGGCAAACAGAAAGGTCTTTGGTTGTGTTTTAAAAGGGAGTTTGTTCCAGATATGTGGTGCATAAAAAAACTAAATGCTGCTTCCCCATGTTTATTTTTGGTTATAGTGACAGAAAGCAGGCCTTTCCCAGATGACCTGAGAGGTCATGGATGGTTCATGATATCGTACCAGATCAGAAATGTATTTTGGTCCTACACCATTTAAAGGGGAATACCACTCATTTTCAACATTGAAGGATGTCTTTAATAATTAATACCGGGAACGCATCTGTGTCATTTTTTATTTATTTGGCTATTCAAAAATAGCAGATATACAAGCGCGTAGCACGGCACCGAGTGCCGTGCTACGTTCACTTAAAAAAAATATATATATTTTTTTAAAGTGAACATTTGTAACGCAAATCTTTGCTTCTGGGGGTCCCTGGAACAATATATTTTGAGATAGGGGTCCGCGGCCAAATACATATAATTTTGGGGGTCCTTGAC
Organism: Gymnoscopelus microlampas; assembly: GCF_963454915.1. Taxonomy (NCBI): domain Eukaryota; kingdom Metazoa; phylum Chordata; class Actinopteri; order Myctophiformes; family Myctophidae; genus Gymnoscopelus; species Gymnoscopelus microlampas. The sequence continues at coordinate 12,121,937 of NC_139959.1, read as the reverse complement.
ATGAAAAAGTTTGAGCACCACTGATATAGAAACAAGTATTTTCAGAAAACTGTTTTTTGAAGACATTTGTAGAAACTTTCTCAGGTCTTAGTGGGTTAAAGCTTTGTAGACCTACAGTAGTATTTTGTCATTATGAACATCACATATCACCCAACAAATAATAATCTAGCACATGAACCGTCTGCTCTGGTTTTTAGCTGCGGTGGACTCAGGGTGGAGTTATGAATTGTTTTCCTAATGTACCACTTGTTCTAGGATATAATATCATATAAAGGTTAGAAAAAGGTAGTCCAGAATGCAGAATTCTCCTTTAAGGGTAGGGCTTTTCAAGAAAATCCTGTTCTGAATGTGAGTCGTGCGAACAAGCGTTCCATTGAAGCCCTACCAGTGCACATAACCTGTCACTAAGCTGACCCCCCCACACTGACTGGATGGAGATCCATGGAGCCCCACGGGAACAGACTGAGTCATACCAAAGCAAGACAAGGAATGCGTTACCAGGAGACTAATGGGCAGCCCTCGCTAACCCACAGTCGTCTGCTGCTGCCAACGCTGAATGAACGCCAGTCAAAAATGGGATGCGGTACAAGGCTGGTTGTTAATAGCCCTGGTCTGAATTTAGCATATGAAAAGACTGTGAGGAATGGATTTGTAACATGGGCATCGTTTTGTGGAGTTTTTCAGGGTCTGATGACTTAAAATTTGGGCTGCAACCATCGGTTATTTTCTTAGCGATTATTCTATCGATCACCTTTGCGATTAATCGAATAATTATACAGTATTTGAACTTATCGACAAAAAAGAGAATTGTATTTTTAAATTGATTAGTTTGATTAACCACTCAACCCCTATTTCATACTTTGTTGTACAACAGTCTCATGCAAAACTAGCGAGAATAGCTGATCTACAAGCGCACAATGCATCACGATGCAATGCTCTTTGAGTTTGCCGATCGCCAATTTTGAAAAACATTCTATAAAATGTGATTATTTCCTATAATCGATTAAATTGATTAGTTTGCTTAACTGTTGCATCCCTACTTCAGTCTGTTTTAATGAACAGAAGAAAGACATTCAATGTATTTCTAAACAGTCAGATTCCCTTATATGATATAATGGGGACACGTGGCGCAGTCTGTAGCGCTGTTGCCTCACAGCTGAAAGGTCCTGTGTTCGATTCCCGCCGGGTGTGAGCGCTGTGGGCGTGTTATCTCCTCCACGTCATTGTGGCCATACCCTAGGTGGGGTTGGCGGAAGGGCCTTTCTGTATGTAGTTTGCATGTTCTCCCCGTGTCCCCAAGGGGTAGGTACCCTCACAAAATAACATGTTCTTTCCACGCGCTATGTCCTACCAGGGAAACTTCCCCCTGTCAGTTGATAAGAAGTGATCTGCTCACTCCTCATGCATTGAAGGAATCATGAGCAGCTCAGTTCGGGGCTCTCCCCAGGCTGGCAGAGGGAGAGTAGCTCCGAGGATTACATGCTTAGGCAATTGGCACTGGGTGAAAAAATGGGTTACAAAATCGTGGGATAAGAATGTAGAGCGCGCACACACACACACACACACACACACACACACACACACACACACACACACACACACACACACACACACACACACACACAGCTTACACAATCGTGTGACCAGTTTAAAGTTTCAATGGAGTCAATTCCTTCACATACTTAAACGTTTTTTTTGTGGCAATGTCTTTTAATTATTCCATCACTTCTTGCTGGCTCAGCCTGGATTTGGTGAGGCTCTCAACCAAATCTTTACCACCCCTCATTGTCCTCCTCGTCCCCGCTCCCTCCCACTGACACCACTCCCTTGGCATCCTCCGTTGGCCTTTAGCACACTTGGCTTCGGATCCTAACCATGCTCCACTCATCTTCATCACCCTCTTGTCTCCCCGCCTGCTGCTTTGCTCGAGGGTCCAGGGGAAAAAACACTATAATCGTAAAAACATGATCTTCATGGATGAAGCTGCATGTTAAAACATCCACCATATGTGCCGTTCTTTTGGTACCGTTCGGAATGAAACATGACATCATGACATGACGTCTCACTTCACGATTAACTACAGTTTTTTTTTAAAAGACTTATGTTACTATGTCAGTGGTTCTCAAACTGTTTCATGTCAAGGACCCTAAAATGTATACTCTATGTATTTGGCCGTAGACCCCCATCTCAAAATATTTTATTCCAGGGACCCCCAGAAGCAAATATTTGAGGTACAAATGTTCGCTTAAAAATATATATTCAAAGATTTGCACAAATTTTCACGTTTTTTCAAAAATAGCAGATCTACAAGCTCGTAGCGCGGCACTCGGTGCCGCGCTACGAGCTTGTATATCTGCTATTTTTCAATAGCCAAAGTGTAAAATAATGCTTTTTAGCTCAAATCTAAAAAGGGAGTTCCAGGTCTTAAAGGGTTAATTGTGTTTCTGTCCAGGATTTTTGAAAATATATGAAACATTTTTCAACATGGAAATGATTATGACGATTATGCAAAGAATAACTGTGATTATCTCAAATAATTGTGATTAGGCGGTTATGTAATAATTGCGACAGGCTCAAACACAATGTCACTAGTGAGTGAGTGTGTGTGTGTGTGTGTGTGTGTGTGTGTGTGTGTGTGTGTGTGTGTGTGCGCGTGTGTGCGTGTGTGTGTGTGTGTGTGTGCGCGTGCGTGTGTGACTTAATCTCCCTTCTGTCTGACTGGCTCTTCTAAACTGAATGAAACTGAACGATCATTTGACATTTCCCTGTTAATTTGCATGCCGTACAGTGGTATTTAAAGTCAAGAGTTCAGCTGATATAATCGCTGTGTGATTTACGGTAGATAAGCCCTTCCCTGGAGGGGGTGGGGGGGGGGGGGGGATCAGGCATGCACCATTCAAACCAAAAGCTTTAAG
>NC_139959.1:11796522-12114022 GCF_963454915.1 Gymnoscopelus microlampas | reverse complement strand
AAGTCAGTATCACGCTTCACTCTCAATGTTGAGCCTTTTATATGTTTGGATCCCCATTAGAGACACATGAATGAGCCTCTAGTCTTCCTGGGGTTCTGAACAAAGCAAAGCAATACAGATGTCATGTACAACAAAAAATACAAATTAAAGTAAAAACAAACAAACAATTAAAATAAAAATGAATACAAAAAGACAATTTAACATTATAAAATCAAATCCAATAGTCCAGTCAAATTAAACAAATACACAAATAACAGTTACATACTTACATACTACACAGAGTACAGAAGCAACAGATAAAGATGACAACTTTGAGCTTATATCATGTCCAGATAGTTATACAACCCAAGGTTCCAAAAGGTTCCATGTCACTCTAAGGCTGTGGCTTGTGTCTGATATTTCTTTTCTCTGTTGCCTGTGTGTTTGTTTGGGCCAGGTTCTGTGCTGGACGTGATCAAGCACATCATCTCGCGGGGTGAGCACAAGGCAGGCGTCCTGGACGAGGCTAGCATAGCCACCATGCTGAAGGAGGTGCTGGAAGGCCTGGAGTACCTTCATAAGAACGGACAGATCCACAGGTAAGAAGACTTATGGCTTCCGGACCTTATACTGGACACCAGTGGTTCTGAACCTTTTCCACAGATAAATATTGTGAAAATAGCAGCTCTACAATCTCAAAATGCCTCGAAACTTAGATCGGCTATATTCAAAACATGTGAAAAAAATGTGCCTCTTTCTTATATTATTTGACATTTTTGCCAAGGTTTGACCAGTTAGTTTCTTGATGACCTTTTATGCAGTCTTTTTTTTTTGGCATTAAAATAAAAAGCATTTTGGGACCTCCCTGGGGGTCCCAACCCACAGGTTGAGAACCACTGCTGTACAGTGTAAAACCACTGCTGTACAGTGTAAAACCACTGCTGTACAGTGTAAAACAGACCTGAGGGTCTATTACTGAGTGTGAAAATTTGACTTGTCGTCCATTCTTACACTCTTAGGTCCATTCTTAGGAGATAAACGGTGCTTGATTTTGCCGTGTAGTTGTTTGCATCTCAAAGGTTTTACCAGCCAGGCGTCAACACCTTGAGGCTTGAGTGCTGGGATTTCTCCTCCCAGTTTCTCCCCACGATTCATTATGTTTTCCTAAATATGTACTCTGGTAAAGGTCTGTTTATACAAGGACTTTAATGCTCTGCCAAAAGATATAAAATAGAATCTTTGTCACCCTCTTCCGCCTTTGATTCACGGGCTCGGCTGCGGAGGAAGGACAGGAAGTGGATTGTTGAATTGTATTGTGTGTCAGGCCAGACTGATGACCCATATGAAGGACGTGTGCAGCCTCTTTCTGCCTGTTAACCCATTAAGACCGGGGAACGCATCTGTGTATCATTTTAAGATTTTTTTGGGCTATTCAAAAATAGCAGATCTACAAGTTCATAGCGCGGCACCGAGTGCTGTGCTATGAGCTTGTAGATCTGCTATTTTTGAACATTTGTGAAAATTTGTGGCAAAATCTTGGATTATATATTTTTTTAAAGCGAACATTTGTAAAATATTTAGTTCCAGGAACCACCAGAAGCAAAGATTTGAGTTACAAATGTCCGCCAAAATAAAGAAAGAAATTCAAATATTTGCATGAGTTTCATGATTTTTCAAAAATAGCAGATCTACAAGCTCATAGCGCGGCACTCTGTGCCGCGCTATGAGCTTGTAGATCTGCTATTTTTGAATAGCCCAACGAACTCTAAAAATGACATACAGATGCGTTCCCGGTCTTAAAGAGTTAAAGGTCAAGTGAATCATTGGGATCTGTGTGAAGATGAGGTCACTGAAGGTTAACTTACAGGGCCAGTGATCCAAGAGAAGATGGACTGGATTGTAAATCTATTCATGTTTTTATGTTGAGCATACATACGACTATGAATCCATCCATCCGTACACTTACTGCTTTGTGACCCAAACACGTACTGTACAAGCTGTGCACACAGCAGCACCCACTTAGCTTAACCTTTTGTAGCACAAACCTTTTGACGGCTCGAATCAATGGACAAAATGGACTCGCTAAACAGTCTGTATGAAATGAATTATTATAGCAAAGAGCACTATTATTAATACACGAGGAGTCATTACAGGTGTGGAACATTTCAAATTTTGAATTTCATGCCTCAGGAATTTGTGTGAAAAGCTCTCTTCTAAACAGAGTTCAAGGCCTTGCTAAGTCCCTGTTATTAATTGGACCAACACAGCTAGTGGGTTGGCATTTGAAACAAGCACTGCCCTCCAGCTTTGTTTTTGTTTTGTTTGTTTGTTTGTTTGATGGCGGGGGTGTTATTCTTGTGGCTTTTTTTTTGCCTTTATTTGATAGTATTCACTGTGTAGAGAGACAGGAAATATAGAGAGAAAGTAGCGGAGGGACTTGCAGCAAATAGTCCAGGCGGCTGGGAATCGAACCAGGGATTTGCTGTCAGTAGGGGTGTGCCGATATATCGTCCCGCGATATATCGCGATACGTTTTCGTGACGATATGTATCGTTTTGAAAAGAAATATATTGTTTTGAAAACAAATTAAAAAAAATATATATATATATATCTTTTTGCAATAATAATAATAATGCAAAAACAGAAGTATTTGTTTGCATTTGCTCCCCCCCCCCCCCCCCATATATTTTCATAATAAAAAAGTGCCATATCTCGTATCGTATCGATGTCGTGAGCCCAATATCGTATCGTATCATGAAATTAGTTTATAGGCACACCCCTAGCTGTCAGGCATTAGAGCCCACGTGGAATGCACCTTTAATAATTCGTCAAATCGGGTCGCCTCACTCTGCCCCCCAGCTTTTTAATGTTAATCACTCAGAGAGTTTTCCAGATGACTCTTCACTGATTTCTTCACTGTTGTACACATGGGTGGGGAAAGGGCTGTGTGTGAATAATGCATATCCTTTCAGCCTGGTTAAGTACCTCAGCTGCTCTCAAGAGTGTCGTGCCGATGGGAACGAGTAAAGAGCGATGAGGAGGAGAGGCGGAAAGAGGAAGAGAGAAATGGACGTTTCCTCCTCTTGTCTCCTCAAACAGGGGGGGGGGGTTGCTGGGACCATAATCACCTGTAGCAGATAAGCATATGTATAGGGCAGAAACCTCCTATTTCCATATTTCAACGTTAACCCATGTAGAGCTGTTGAACTTGTTACACATGTACGTTGTTATACCTTTCAAGCTGGGAACGCCTCTGGGTCATTTTTAGTTGTTGCTATATATCGCTGTTGTCGGGCAGAAACCTTGTCTCCATATTATTATTTTTTTGGTAAATTAACGCCCAATATGTGATCATACTACAGTGTCACACAATAGCATCATAAGTAGCAGATACACAAGCTCAAAACTCTGCGCTCTTCGTGCCGCCCCCTGCAACCTTGTAGATCTGCTATTGTTTAAAAATATCAAATGTTGAGTAATTTTGATTATTTTTTTTTACACAAAGTTTCTCTTCTAGGGGGGTCCCTGGCACAAAACCTTTTCAGATGGGGTCAAAATACATATCTATTTGGGGGAGGGGGTCCTTGGCACGAAAACGTTTGGTGAACTACTGCTGCAAGGTGTGGCTTGTGAGGAACGAGCACTGATACGTGACCTTCCTCCTAGCGCTGTGAATGGGTTGACATGCTCTGAGAGAGAGAGAGAGAGAGAGAGGGAGAGAGGCCTTGGCTTAGGTTCAGTCAGTGTGCTGTAGAAAAACATGATCAGTTGATCAGTGTCCGTGTGTGTGTGTGTGTGAGTGTGTGTGTGTGGGTCGGTGGGTGAGTGTGGGTGTGTGTGCACACGCTTGTATCACTTGTGAGGGCCAAATGTCCTCTCAAGTATAGCAGAATTGGACCATTTTCCTGCTCCTCGCACAAGAGAGATGTTTGTTTTAACAGATATGTGGAGTTAGGCTTACAATTAGAAAACAGGTTCAGGTCGGGGTTATAAGGTCGGGGTTATAACTGTACTTAAAGGGGAATACCACTCATTTTCAACATTGAACTATGTACGACATAGTTCAATGTTGAAAATGAGTGGTATTCGCCTTTAATTTACGTGATGGTGTTGCACGTAACTTAACTTAAATGTTGATGTCCTCACATGGCTGTGTGCGTGTGCGTGTGCGTGTGCGTGTGCGTGTGCGTGTGCGTGTGCGTGTGTGTGTGTGTGAGAGAGAGCTGGATCATATGAGTCAGGGCCTCAGGCTAGGGGTGATAGAGAGAGTTGAGGGTGAGTTGGGAGGGAGCAAGAGAGAGAGAGAGAGAGAGAGAGAGTGTCACATGATAGGCCCTATCTAGCCCAGCACAGCAGAATGCAATTAGAACCCTGGGGCCATGAAGGCTGTGGGCTCACTCAGAGACATTTACCACAAGCAAGTGAACTTCTCCACCTCCTCTTTGACAGCAGCCTGAGAAGGTCCTGACACGGAGATTCACAGATAACACTTGTTGTTTTTAAGGATTTATTTTTGGCAAAAGTATGCTTTTTTCAGTTTTTCCCAACCTTGGGGGGGGGGCTGGCAAAGGGGGGAGGGGGGTTTGGTGCCTCGTCTGTTTTTGTGATAGTAAAAATAAAAAAATAAAAAACAACTTTCTTTCATCCAGAGTAAAACATCGTCTATAGCTGTCCTTGCCAGCGATTCAGAGCGTTTTCACTAACCTTTGAAAAACCATAGAATGTTATTCTTCACAATGATCCATCAATGTAGGTTGTTTTTGTTAAAAAGCAATAGAAAGCAGAGAAAAGGGCATTTTCAAAAACAGCCAAAGTAGCAGATCTACAAACTCACGACCCGTTGCATCGTGACACGTTGTGAGCTTGTAGATAGGCTATTTACGCTCTTTGTCCTATGACAAGTATATAGGGCTGAAGTGGTTAACATGTCTGAAAAAAAGCATGTGTGTGTACGTGTGTGTGTGTGAAGGACTTCAGATTGTGTCTGATGTAAGAAGGAGGGGGTCCAAGGAAAAAATGATTAAAGCAGTGGTTCCCAACCATGTTTCATTGGAGCCCCCCCCCTTCTTACATCTATTTATAGTAGAGAGACAGGAAATCAAGAGCAGAGGAGAGACACACGAGACAAGACAGGGGGTCTGATTTGAACCTGGGTCCTTATGCCCACTTGGAGCATATTATGGTTTGCTGTCAGACAGAAACTATGTCAGCTATGTCCAAAATATTAACTTTTCAGGAAATGAAAATATATATATATATATGTTTTTAGAACAACAACACTGCCTCATTAAAGTTGGTATGGTGACTTCATACATTGTCAGAGAATGTGTCCTTATATTATCATCACTTTACCCAAGTGCAGCTCAAGTGCAGTTAGGAGATTTTTGACCATTAATGGTGAGATAGTTTTTTTCCCCGTCTGACAACTATCCCAACAATTTGGTTTGAATGACAGTTTAATGATCCAATGGAGTTTTTTTGAGGTTTAGTCAGAAGAGCTTTTTAATACTTTTCATTGGTTCAATATTTGTAAAACCCACACACAGATTTAGCCTATTCATTAAGACCTGAAGCCGATTCTGCAAATGTCTTCTAAATCCCAACAGTATTCTGAAAAACCTATGTTTCTATATCAGTGGTGCTCAAGGTTTTTCATGTCAAGGACCCCCAAAATGTATATGTATTTGGCCGCAGACCCCCATCTCAAAATATTTTGTTCCAGGGACCCCCAGAAGCAAAGATTTGAGTTAAAAATCTTGCCTTAAAACTATATATTCTAAGATGTGCACACATTTTCAAGATTTTCAAAAATAGCAGATCTACAAGCTCGTAGCGCGGCACTCGGTGCCGTGCTATGAGCTTGTATATCTGCTATTTTTGAATAGCCCAAAGTGTAAAATAATGCTTTTTAGCTCAAATCAAAAAGTCACACAGATGCGTTCTAGGTCTTAATGTGGTCTGTGCACCAACGACGGTCTGTGCAGCAACTGGCAAAACCACCAAGTCACCCACTGTGACACTTGTGCATCAACCCTCCATCCTCTTCCAGGTAGATGGCAGTAGAAGGATGGCACTGGATTGTGATATTAATATTCACCTCCTTGATAGATTGATGGTTTCATACCGGTAAAAATAGGACCGATCCTGTGGTGCGCCTGGAAGATTAAATCCGTCTCATCTCCAGAAGTCCACCGGCAAAAAAGAAATCCATCTCCGGAGGACCGTTAAAAGGGGGAGGATCCAGCATGCATATTGCTTCATATCTGCTATACAGTATATTAATGATCAACTCGCAGCTGCGGGAATGTCACCTCTGGGATCAGAAGGGCTCATCCGCGCTAGAGTAATAGCCATGTCGTTAGAGATCATCCTCCAGGGAGCATGAATGCGCTCGGCAAGCTTCATGGCAACCTGGCCGTTAGATTTTGAGATATCTGGTGTGCAAGCGGAAACTTTGGCCTATGTATGGCACTAGAGGAAAGGCCGTTAGGTCACCAACATCAGTTAGGAGCCATCCTCTGGGGGCAGGAAGGTGCACAGCAATCTAGCTGTTGCTTTTGAATCATCTATGTGCAATCGATTGCACATAGAATCGACTAAGCTATGATGACTAAAACTAAGACTAAATATATTGACAATTTTGTCAACAACTGAAAACTAGACAATAATGTTTGTGAGGGACTAGTGGAGAACAGATGCAGTAGAACTAAGACAAGTAATTTTAAGTGTTTGCGCGGGTGTCGTGGCCAGAAAATAGCTGATCTACAAGCTCACAACACGCTCTGTGAGCTTGTAGATCAGCTATTTTCGGCATACAGCTAAGTATGAAGAAGGCATTAAGACGTCATCATGGCCCACCAAAATAAATGTTAGTCGACCAAATCAATTGAAGATTTTGTGAACTAAAATCTTATGATTTTTAGACTAAAACTAAAACATTTCAGATGACTAAAATATGTATTTTGATAGAATTTTGTGTCCGGTAACCTTAAGGCAAGAAATAGAGCATGCAGTTGCTCAACACTGAATCATTCATTTATTTTCTCGTTCACAACATCTGCTTTAAATATTTCTTTATAGTTGAAAGTGAGCGCAGCACAAAGAGACTTACAGTGAATCATAATGGAAGAAAACGTTTATTGCTGCACACACAGTGGCATTTATATTTACAAGAAAAGCAAAACGATTCAACCCCTACGGCTCTGTGCTATTATTTACAAGTGCAAGGATTATGTACAGAAAGGCACGCATCTCATTTACACTAAATAGCCCAGAGGCTGCTCTATTGGTCCACTACTTGTTTACATTAGTATGCTCTCGGAGCAAACGCAGATAAATCACAGTGCAATCACACAGTCTAATCTCACAGATTTCTAACACTAGCAATTAGGCTACAAACAGGAGACATCCTCACAGATACCAAAATACAATAACCCTTAAAAGCAGGGGTCTTTTTTTTTCAGGCCAAGGACCCCCTCTATATTGTATAAAATTGTGTTTCAGATTCAACTGTTTTTTGTTTGCTTGGTCTGCTCTTTTTTCCCTCTACACCTTTACCTCTGTGCCGAAAATAGCAGATCTACAAGCTCACAACGCCTCGCGCTGCGAGGCGTTGTGAGCTTGTAGATCTGCTATTTTTGGCTTGTATATAGGGTTCAAGTGGTTAAGGTAAAAAAAAAAAAAACATATCACACAAAGATTTGACAGACCCCCTGTAGTAACTCTGAGGACCCCCTAGGGGTCCCGGACCCCCTGTTGAAGACCCCTGCCTTAAAGGAGTAGTTTACCCAAAACATTCTTTTTCTTTTTCATGATTTGTCATGATTTTCAAACTTTTTCACGTAAAAAAAACAAAAAAAGCAGATCTGCTTGTAGAGCTTGTAGATCTGCTAGGCTAAAGGCTTTTTATGCCTTTATTTATAGGATAGTGGGCTGACAGGAAATGGGTAGAGAGATGGGGGGGGGGGGGGGGGGTGACACACAGCAAAGGTGGTCGGGATCGGGAGTCGAACGCGCAACACGCTGTCAAGCTGGATTACCAGCATATGTGGTATGCGCCTGGACCGTTAGAGCAGCGGGCGCCCCCCAGATCTGCTATTTTTGAATAGCCAAAAGAAATCTAAAATGACACAGATGTGTTCCCGGATTGAAGGGGTTAATTCAAAGTAATTGGTAATATGACATAATAAATATTCATGTCATATAAATATGACAGGATAGAGATGAAAGTCCACCAGCATGAAGAGCGCAGTGCAGAGAGGGAAAGCTGATCTGCTTGGAGCAGCAAAGGGCACGGAGCAGCGTGAGGGATGGACGGTCAAAGATATTTCTGCTCCCCCAGAAGGTCCCAAAGGTGGAGCCTCATAAAACCCTCCTGTTTTTACGGCCCCGCTAGCCTGGCACCAGGATGTGATGTCAGAGAGAAGGTGACCCTGCGGAACGCCAAGGTACGCCAGATGAGGACGATAAATCTTCCGGACGGTTTCATACCAACGGGGCAGTTCCCACCTGGCTACTGGCTGGCTAACTTTTCAATGGGTCATAAATTTGAGCCCCGGCGCCCCGCGTTGTCCTCTGTCATCACCTGTGTGACCGTACGTAAGGTGCTCGCGTTGTTTTCTAATGCTTGATGCGCCGTCGTCGTGTGTTTTGAAAGGTGTTGAAATGAGGCAAAAGAAGTGAGCATTCTGGAATGTATATCTCTTTGATGCTTAGGTATACCCGCTTAGTTTGGATTTGAGTGTACAGCTTAAAAAAAAAGAAGAAGAGAAGAATCGATAACGGCAGTTCTCTGAACCTGCGTGGTGGTGCATTGTGTCACCACCCCTCCTTCTTCTCTCTCCACCTCCTCTTCCTCCTCGCCCGCCTGTGAATGTTAATGACTGTCTGCAGCCTCTCTGTCAGGGAGGCAGGAGCCATTGCTGCTGCTACTGGCTGTCTGCTGCAGTGAATCACATCCTCCATGGTTCTTTTTTTTTACAGTACCTCTTGTTTCTCATCCAGGCTAATTCATTTAATCGGGAGTGGAGGAAGGCAGGCAGATGGTGTGTTTGTCTACAAGCTCATAGCGCGGCACCGAGTGCCGCGCTATGAGCTTGTAGATCTGCTATTTTTTTTAAATGGTGAAAAATTGGGGCAAATCTTTGAATATATATTGTTAAAGCGAACATTTTTAACTCAAATCTTTGCTTCTGGGGATTCTACAAAAACATTTTTATGTATATTCAAAGATTTGAAAGAATTTGTAAGATTTTTCAAAAATAGAACTTGTATATCTGCTATTTTTGAATAGCCAAAGTATAAAATGATGTTTAAAGTGGTGACACCGATGCGCTCCCGGTTTGAATGGGTTAATCACTCTTTTATGAAGAGAGTGAAAGAGTGAAAAGATGAGCCACCCCACCCCACCCTAAATTTACCGATCGAAGAGCAGAATTAATTATGACTCAGACTCAGACCCGCGGGAAGTAATGTAATGTAATGTGGCCTATCTGTGTCGTCAAAGCCACAGGGGGAAAAAGGTTGAGAATGCTTCAGCGGTCCGGGGCTTGAACCCTGGATCGCTAGCCCTGCATGTTTCATTGAATCCCGGATCATAAAAGGGACATAATAAGCCATGACGAACCCCTTGGGGGGGGTTCGTCCCCAGGTGAGCAAATGATAGAGGCGTGAAGTATTTTAGTATGCTCTGTCCCCAGGCTTTGCCTCGCACCCTCAGGTTGTCTGTCCATAGCCTTTAATCCTTAAAAAAAGTAACCTCTCAAATTACCATCAACAAATCGCCCTGTTGTATCTCGAGGTAAAACGAGGAGACGCTGTACACTTTCAATAAGCAATTGAGTCATTCCAAGTGGCACACATTTTGTTTGAACTCATTAAGACCGGGAATTTGTCTGTGTCATTTTAGATTTTAGCCATATTTTATGCTTTAGCTATTCAAAAATCTTTGAATATGTATATTTTTAAAGCAAACTGTTTTAGCTCAAATCTTTGCTTCTGGGGGTCCCTGGAACAAAATATTTTGAGATGGGGGTCCGCGGCCAAATACATTACATTTTTGGTCCACGGGCACCTAGGCTACGATGTAGCCTGACAAGCGTGTGGCGGGTTCGAGTCCCGATCCCGACGGCCTTTGCTGCATGTCACTCCCCTCTCCTGTAAGCCTACTGTCCTATCAAAAATAATGTGGGGGTCCTTGACATCAAAAAGTTTGAGAACCACTGACGTAGAAACACACGTTTTTCAGAAAACTGTTAGGATTCAGAGGACATTTTGTAGAATCGGCCTCGGGTCTTAATGGCTTAACAAAAAGTGGAGGATACCATGACCGGATGTTGTGGCCTATAGCCGCCGCGTCGGAGCAGCAGGAGCTGAAGGTCGTGGGTCGTGGTTCTGTGAGGTGGCGTTAGGACACGCTGAAGCCTCACAGCGCGCACACCGCTGAAGGGAGCGTCTGTCTGCGCCGGAGGAGTGGACGTTTCAGACGCATTCTGATCTGAAGCCCATGGCTGAAGCTGTCATGTCCGTTCTTCACCAGCACCCCCTTCCCTTCCCCTTCACCTTATATCCTCCTTTAGCGTGACGGTTCAGTTACGTAAATTAACGTGTCCAGGCACGTCGTGTGTGTATGAACCGCTTCTCTATGGCATTGGTTCTCAAAGTAGGGTCCGGGGACCCCCAGGGGTACTTGAGGGGATACCAGGGGGTCCCCAGCTAAATGATTTATAGGAACCAAATGGACCCTTATGGGTCTGTAACTCTGAGAGTGTACAAATGGAACCAAATGGACCCTAACGGGTCCATTTGGTTCCATTTGTACACTCTCAGAGTTAAATTAACATTGATTTTACAATATGAATTGGGGTCCCAGAGATATAAATGCCATTAAATGGGGGTCCGTAGCCTAATGCATGTCAAAACTGGGGGGGTCGTTAAATTACAATGATCGAGAATCACTGCTAGAGTCGTAAAAATCTTCTCTTATGGGGGCCCCTGGCTTATCTTTATAAATGGGGGTCCGCGGGCTAATAAGTGTCAATTTGGGGGTCCTTGACATGAAAAAGTTTGAGAACCACTGCTCTATGGGACTCCCTCTTTCATTGGTGTGTCACCCAGGTTGCGCCTAAACCCTAACATTTAACTTCACAAAAACTATTCCTAAACTTAACCCTAACCCTAACCTCAAAAACACTAACCCTAACCTTACAAACACCATGCCTAACCCTAACCTAACCCTAACCTTACAGAAGGTTTGCCTAAGTCTAAACAAAAACCCTGTCCACCTGGGGCGAAACACAGGGAAAAGATACTCTCCCGTTTCTCTATACAGTACGTGCGCTGAACGGCTCCTGCGCTGTCTGGAGCTGCAATTTTAAAGGAGGCGTTGAGAGAGAGCCCGGGCCAATAAGGCCGCTCTGGTTATAGTGTTGAGTCGCTCTTGAGAGTCTACGGCCGTTTCATTATTCCAGCCGCGTAGGTCCCATTTGCTCAGCGGTGTGGGAATCCCCGTGTTGGGTTTCAGCTTGCACTCCTAATATGTCACATACGCTGCATTCCATCCCGCCGTGTGCCTCCATTGCTTGCCTCTCCCATGATCCGTTTGCATTGAGTTCTGTATTGATTGCGTTGGTATGTTTACTGGAGCACTCCAATGAGCCCCTCTGCGCTCAAGTGTTCAGTGTTTATTTTAACAAAGGCTCTTAACCGCTGACCTGCTGAACTCCAGTGTGTTGTTAGCATGCTTACTTTCTCAAGCAGCTAGCCTGTAAAGATCGTGGCTCCGTGTCTTTTTTTTCGCTACATGTGAGGCCATGCTAAACTGTCTCTACACCCCCCCCCCCTTTTTTTTACTCCTTGGGGTTCTTGGAGGGGCCTCAGGGAGTCTTGTTACCTTGCCAAAGGACTTGTGAACCAACCAGTAAAAGATCTTACAACCCCTTTTTCTTCATGTGTTAAGTACTGCTAAAGTCACCACAAGGCTCTACCTTGTACCTATACCAACCCGTCCCACTAGTTCTTTGTGCCTCAGGCAGATAAGAGCCCTACAACCTGGATACAAATGTATTGAAAAAAGCTACAGAGAGAGAGAGAGAGAGAGAGAAGGGGAAGGTTATACATCAACAAAGGCCTTTTATACTGGAACCTTGGAAGACCCCCCTTTCTTCAGCAATATGCTAGCAATTATGCAGCGTGTCTTTGTAGCACCGGAATGAATTCTAAGGGCTAAAAATCATCCATGCAGTATTGTGTGTGTTCCATGTTCCCAGATTTGCAAGTAAGAGAGAAAAGGTGTACTGCAGTGGCGGTAGCAATACCACAATATAAAAATACTCTGTTACAAGTAAAAGGCCTGTGTTCAAAATGTTACTTGTGTAAAAGTACAAAAGTATTGGCTTCAAAATGTACTTAAAGTACCAAAAGTAAAAGTACTAACACGATCTACAAGCTCACAACGCGTCGCGATGCGACGCGTTGTGAGCTTGTAGATCGGCTATTTTCAAACAGCCTATGTATAAAATAGGGCTGAAGTGGTTAATGTATGTTTTATAATATGATTTATATCCGCAAAGTAACTAGTAATTAAAGTTTTCAAATTATTGTGGTGGAGTAAAAGTACATTATTTGCCTGTGGAGTAGAAGTAAAAGTACTGAAAATTGGAAATACTCCAGTAAAGTAAAACAATACCTCAAAATTGTACTTAAGTACAGTACTTAAGTAATGTATTTAGTTACTTTACACCACTGGGTGTATATACTGTACTGTAAATCTACATGGAAGCAAATAGAATTGCGTGTGTGTGCACTGACTGTACACATAATTAGTCAAAATGAGCTGCATGCTTGTCCTCTGCATAGTGACAGAGACACAGCTCAGCCCTTTTTTTTCAGTGGAAGTTGTCCTGTTATCTCGTCCTCATGACAGTCCCCCTCAAAGAGGAGTCTATTTTTACGTTCATTCAGACTCACTTTTGTTTACAGACTGACTCCCACAAGTTGCAGTATTCTACTCTAGTGCCCCCTTCTGGCAACTTGGAGAACTGCTTCTTTTTTTTCTCTCCCCAAACCTCATTCATTCACCTTCAGAATTTATTTGAGCTAAAAAGCATTATTTTACACTTTGGCTATTCAAAAATAGCAGATATACAAGCTCGTAGCGCGGCACCGAGTGCCGCGCTACGAGCTTGTAGATCTGCTATTTTTGAAAAATCGTGAAAATGTGTGCAAATCTTTGAATATTTATTGTTTTAAAGTGAACATTTTTATCTCAAATCTTTGCTTCTCGGGGTCCCTGGAACAAAATATTTTGAGATGGGGTCGGCGGCCAAATACATATCATTTTGGGGGTCCTTGACATGAAAAAGTTTGAGAACCACTGATATAGAAACATACGTTCTTTCAGAATACTGTTGGGATTTAGAAGACATTTGTAGAATCGGCTTCAGGTCTTAATGGGACCGTTAGAATAGCCGATCTACAAGCTAACAATGTGTTGATGCAGATCGGCTATTTGAACTATTTTAAAATGTTTTTTTTAAATAGTAAGAAATGCCTAAAAGGTTTAGGCATAAGTGGCAAGGCAGCGCAGAGCAAGATATAGCCTGTGACGTTACCAGTGGATATGAGACATGAGAGGAACAGAACAGAGCATAATAGGATAAGAATAGAGAACATGATGTTCAGAATCTAACGGATGCATCTCGTATCAATAAAGAACATGATGTGTCAGGACAGCAACAGATACATGTATTAAGTGCAGAGAGACGTCATTAGATGGCCATGGTAGTAGATTAACAAATGTGTTTACTGATCACAAGTACACAAACTATTCATAACAACTACCATACCTAGTTTAATTTCTATAATCAAATCCTTTGGCTCCTAATCTATGTGGTAAATCATTTCTCCCGTATTTTGTTTTGTTTGTCAACATTTGGTACCTGAAAGCATTGCCACTTTATACAAGCTCTGAGCTGGGACCAGTGTTTACTGAGATGCAACTCTGTTTAAGCTGTTAAAAGGTGAACTTTGGACCACGGTTCGGTCCACGGTGGACCAATACTTTTTTTTTCCCCCCACTAGTCCCTAGACTTGAGGGGATACCAGGGGGTCCCCAGCTAAATGATTTATAGGAACCAAATGGACCCTTATGGGTCTGTAACTCTGAGAGTGTACAAATGGAACCAAATGGACCCTAACGGGTCCATTTGGTTCCATTTGTACACTCTCAGAGTTAAATTAACATTGATTTTACAATATGAATTGGGGTCCCAGAGATATAAATGCCATTAAATGGGGGTCCGTAGCCTAATGCATGTCAAAACTGGGGGGGTCGTTAAATTACAATGATCGAGAATCACTGCTAGAGTCGTAAAAATCTTCTCTTATGGGGGCCCCTGGCTTATCTTTTTAAATGGGGGTCCGCGGGCTAATAAGTGCTAATTGGTGAGATCTGACGTTCATAGTGACAGAACACTATGCAACCAAAAAGGAAAAAAACAGAAGTCTCGCTAGACGAGATTGAAATCTCCAGATTTCAATCTCGTCTAGCGAGACTTCTGTTTTTCTGAGAATTTGTGCAAATATTTGAATATATAATATGTTTAAATAAACATTTTTAACTCAAATCTTTGCTTCTGGGGGTCCCTGGAACAAAATATTTTGAGATGTGGTCCGTGGCCAAATACATATCATTTTGGGGGTCCTTGACATGAAAACATTTTGAGCACCACTGATATAGAAATACAAGTGTACATTCGTAGAATCAGCCTCAGGGTCTTAACGGGTTAAGCGTACCTTTTTATTTCCTCGTCTTTCACTTGACCCCTTTGGTCAGACTTTTTACCGTTAGTCTGTCGCCATGACAACTCTGTCTAGCTAGTGAGGTGTGCGAGCCTGTGAGCAATGAGAGAAGGAGGGAGTGTGTGTGTGTGTGTGTGTGTGTGTGTGTGTGTGCATGTGTGTGCACCCTGCTGAATCCTCTTATCGTCGCCATGAGCATTTATGTGGAGACTGCATTGGGCGCTAATAAAGAAGAAGAAAAATCTGAGCACTGAGCAGGAAGGATGAGAGCTCTGAAATCCCTGTGGAATTAAAATACTGACTGCGCATTTCCAGGTTTAAGACCTCACACTGAATTTCACATGGCTTGTGAAGAGAGTTGCTGAACCTGACAAACGTAATCAGGAACTGTGTCGGGTTGGCTCTACCATCCTCTGTACCCAGGAAGTTATGCATGTGTTGAATTACTGTTCTCAATCCACTGGCAGGCTAGCCTAGTACAGTGTTTCCCAACCTTTTTGGTGCCAAGGCACACCTGGCATAGTCAAAAGATCCCAGGGCACACCTAGATATACTGTGTGTGTGTGTGTGTGCGCTTTTGACAGCCCCTCTTCGCCGGTACGGCATTCAGGTCCGCTGTATCGGCCCGTTCCGACCCACTTTCACCCCTGAGTACCTGCCAGGTGATGGCCCCATGAAGACAAAGCCACACATTTGCATTTATATGTGCGAGGGTCGATTCACTGGATGTGTGAAATTTTACACGGCACACCGAGCATTCCTTCGAAGTACAGTAAAGGTCCGCCTGCCGCGCGGTTGGGAAGCGCTGGCCTAGTAGCCTTGAGAAACTATCCTTTAGGTTTTTATGCCCATAAAAGCTAGTGAATAGCTACAGTATATGCTTTAGGACTGCATAATTATAGTCACCCATTTTAATTAAAATGATCGATAATGATGATATTTTGTGGGAAAAGACGTTTTCCATCTTTTGTTTTGTTGTTGCTCATTGTACTAATCGGTGCCATATGTTTGGCCAAATAGAACGTAATGGCTTCTGTGAGCCTGATGTATGGATGGATGGTGTAGTGGGTTATATAATGTTCTGCTTGCTAACCCTCACATAATTGTGAGGAGATGAGGGCAAGGTGCAATTGGCAACCAAATAAGATGCTTGAATTAATTGCCAAGTTTCACGGTAGAACATAAAATCATGACTTTCGCATACTTTTCGATTAACTGCATTGCCCCTAATGTGCGTATTAATTGCTCAGTATATCACTCCGAATAAGAGCACTTGATAAATGGCTGAAATATACTGCAAATCGGTGGTTCTCAAAGTGGGGTCCTTGGGGAGGTTCCAGGGGGTCCCCAGCAAAATGAGTCAATGTAGCATCAAAATAAGTTTAAACCTATATACATCGCCTATTTGAAAATATCTATGATCCACAAGCTCACCGCTGTGAGCTTGCAGCTCTGCATTAAAATCTGAAATTTTGGAATATTTTTGAAGAGTTTTAACAACACAAATCTATTTTCTGATGAGGGTTCGCGGGCAAATACAGCACATATTGATTTAGGGGTCCTTGACATGGAAAAAGACGGAGAACCACTGCTGTAAATTAAATGAGCAGAAGGTGGAAGATATTCATCCATGTTTTTCTTGACATCTACAGGTAAAATAAATACCGGCTATACAGTAAATTAAAGAAAGTCTTTGTCTTATCTTGACAGGGACGTGAAGGCTGGGAACATTCTACTTGGAGAAGATGGCTCGGTGCAAATCGCAGGTATTTTGGCTGCAAGGCTCCTGTTACCTGTCACCTGGTGGTGTTGACCCAGATTAGGTGTGAAGGATTAGCTAGCTGTTGCACATTTCCCTTGCGCTGCAGCCTCATTTCCAGCCTCATGAGTCAACGGCGTACATTGAGTCATAGCCAGATCATCTCGGTGGTACCTCTATCACAATAGAACTAGTGTGTGAAATATAATTAGCTTTGCTGACTGTACACGGAATCCATTGTCTGTGGCGTTGCTCTTGAGTTACATATTACGGGATTAGGAATTGGTCAGCTTTGACTCATTCTCTTTCTACCGGATTCTATTGTGTTTCTCTCACCCTCCCCATCCCCTCCTCCCCTCTGCTTCCCGTTTTTTCCCAGACTTCGGCGTCAGTGCCTTTCTAGCTACAGGTGGCGACATCACCCGAAATAAAGTGCGCAAAACGTTTGTGGGAACGCCATGCTGGATGGCTCCAGAGGTCATGGAACAGGTAGGGCTGTCACCATTACAAATTTAACGTTGCCGATTAATTATCACTCAAATGATTTGCGATTAACGATTTAATTGTGTTTATGTCATTGAAAATGAATGGAACAAAAATTACATTTCTGTTTGGCTTTTAGCTTTCAAAAACAAAAGTTGCACAGGGCAGATATGACAAATAACACATATTGAATTACTTTATACTTAAAAATAAACATTAATAGTGGAAATAGCCGATCTATAAACTCAAAACGCGTCGCATCGCGACGCGTTTTGAGTTTATAGATCGGCTATTTCCACTATTTTTGAAATTTAAAAAAATACATATGAATTTTTTTTACATGGAATTGATTATGACGATTATTTAAAATAATTGCGATTATTTAAAATAATTGCGATTAGACGATTATGTAATAATTGTGACAGGCCTAGGAACACTCTCTGTGCTGATCCAAGGTGGAACCGTTCTCAAACAACAAAGACACAAAGGGATCTGGCCTCACCTCTGTTGCCTGCAGCAGAGATATAACAGAAATATTTGAGGAGTACATAGCATGCATTTCTACTTAAACTTGGGTTTGTTTTAGTGAATGCTGCTGGTGTTTTATGAAAGCATTTTGATCCCTGTAGCTATAGCTTATACAGTCTCTTATGATTTAAGCATTCAGCCGCCCTAATATTCAGGGATCTGTATACAGTAGTTGCAGATTATGCATGCTTTAAAATGATAAAGTCACTGGCAGGAGGGAAGGTTTTATGCATTGCAAATAGACCTAGCTAATTCACAGAATGATCCCATTTCCGTCTTAAAGGAAAATTACACCCCAAAATGAACTTAAAGATCAACGTTGGTGTAGCTTCTTTTTTTCTTCTTTTTTTTGGGACCCTTTTAAATCTGTAGCAGGTTTGTCTCCGCTGTGCTAGGAGTTCACTGGTAACCTTTTTTTAAAGATAATTGTTTTTGGCATTTTCTGCTTTATTCAGATTTTATTCAGGAGAGTGTAGAGAGACAGGAAACCTGAGGGCAGAGAGAGAGAGAGGGGGAGACACGCGGGGAGACATGACGGCGGGAGTCGGATTTGAACCTCGGCCCTTGCAACTCACAAGGAGCATGTGGTTAGTGCACTAACTGGTCGAGCCACCAGGCACCCCCGAGTTCTGCTAACTTTATGTCACAATGACATAATAGTTACCGGTGCATGAAAACACATTAGAAAATGCAACCAGTAGAAGGTTAGTCTCACAGAGGCCTCCATGTACTAGTTAAAATTGCGACCCTCCGTATCCTCTTTATTACTTTTACCTTCCAAGCTACCTAGCATAAACAAGCTAACACAAGCACTAGTGCTGCAACAGAGTGATTTTGATTAACTACGTCTTGTTTCCACAAATTGTCATCGTTCAGATGAGTTTCTTGACTCACAGCTCTTCCCATGATTTATTGTCAACAAAGGGTCATGTTTAAACCTGCTGAAAGTCCAAAAAAGACGTGGGTGGAATGCGACTTTGAACTGCGAAGCATGTTGCACTCTTCAAAAAAAAAAAGGACATTCATCATTTAGCTGATGTGGTCTAACTGGTCTCTCATACAATTTAGGCATTTATCGAGACGGTATAGTGCCTCAGTAAACCATAGGATCACAGGTAAACCTAAGAACATCAGCCTAAACAATGTACTATCAAAACAATAACCTGTACATCAAAACTAATAGGATACCAGGTAAACAATGAACCTAGCATATGTCTAAAATAATATACTCTCGGAAATTACATTTTTAACATTGTGGTCAAGAAATGACCTCATGCTCGGCATGCATCTCGCTGTGGGATTGGAAGCCAAACTGATTTGTTCATGATGTGGATGGTTTCTCTGTTTTCTGCAGGTGAGGGGTTACGACTTCAAAGCAGATATCTGGAGTTTTGGGATCACAGCCATTGAGCTCGCCTCAGGGGCTGCGCCTTATCACAAATACCCCCCCATGAAGGTGAGTAATGGGAACCAGCCCAACTCTTTGGTCCCAAGAGTCACTTCCTAGAAATGTAGTGCGAGTCAAAAGAACAATATTTCTATTTGAAATGTAGTGGAGTAAAAGTCATGTGCTTGCAAAGAATACATGTACTCCAAAAATGTACTCACTGTAAGTACAGTTACTCAAGTAAATGTACTTAGTTGCTGTCCACCACTGATGTGAACCAATTCATACACGTGTAAACACCTGGATTCGAACCAAGGGTCTCCTGCATGGGAAACCAAACCCCTCTACCAAAGGGGATTCCCTGGCCAAGGGAGATATTAGTCATCTGGCCTTAACTCTCTCAGTGCCACACAACGAGATATCCCGAGTTTTTTCTGAATGCCCTCAGTGCCAAGAACAAAAAATCCAGAGTTAAAAAAAAATATATCTAACTATATAAATGGCGAGCAACTTCCGCACCCTGGGTGCGACACCCCACAGCTCTGTTATCGAATAAACAACGCACCGCCAGACCACATGTCGCCAACTGACTCGCCACGGCGCCCGCACTGAATTTACGCCTCGCGTAGGGGACATCTCACTGATCACTACACCTTTTCCACCGCGCAACATAATTAATTCTACTCACCAAATGTCGGACAAAACGGAAGGGGAGGCAGCTTCGTACCGTTTACCGTGCGCACGACCTCATCACCACAACAGCAGGCAGCCGGTGCGGGGGCTTTTTCCTTTTTTTCCAAAACATTTTTTTGGTCACCGTTTTCTCCAGGCACCATTTCTGGTGTAACGCCACCGCCAGCATGCGCTGGCTTGCGCTGCCATTGCACTCTGCCCATCTCCTCCACACCAACACACACGCAGCTCCTTTGCTTCAACCCCCCCCCCCTTCTTACGTACCTCCTTTGTTCCACCCAGGCCGTTACTTTCACTTCACTCATGTCTCGATCACACTATGTCCGTCCTTCACGTGCCATGTTCATCCCAAACACAAAAACAAACAACTCGGGTTGCCAAGTTCAGGTTGCCAGGTCCTCTAAAAACAAGCGCCAGAAACAAGCAACCACCTTCATGAAAAAAATAAAAACACCAAAGGCCTCCGCCATGTTCCAGGGGGGTCCCCGCGCGTCCCAACACTCCACAGGGGGTCCGTAGACCAGCAGGGGGTCCGCGGGGGTCCCCCTCAAACATCAAAAATATATTTTTTTCAATTTTTTTTTTCTTTTTTTTTTAACTTTTCCACAGTTTTACTCCAGCAATTTAACCGCCATGTTCCAGGGGGGTCCCCGCGCGTCCCAACACTCCACAGGGGGTCCGTAGACCAGCAGGGGGTCCGCGGGGGTCCCCCTCAAACATCAAAAATATATTTTTTTCACTTTTTTTTTTTTTTTTTTTTTACTTTTCCACAGTTTTACTCCAGCAATTTCAGTACCCCAATATACACGCGGCCCACTGGGCCCCGTGCGCGGCTGGGGTTGAGGGGGGCGTAGCCCCCCGAAACTCTAGTATATATATATATTATTATTATTTTATTTTTTTTTGGGGAGAAAAAAAAATCAGATCCCAAGATATCATTATCTGAAGATTTGCAGCTCCATCCACTCCTTGTTTAACTTATAACTGAAAAAGGCTGTATCTCGCTTGTTTCCTAAGCACTTTTTTTTTTACTTTGAAAAAAAAAAAAAAAATGCTGGCACAGTATGAACATATTTTTTTTATTTCATTGGAACTGAGAGAGTTAAGACAGGCCTACCCTCAGCTGACGTACACAAATGGACAGGTGGACACAAACAAATGTATTTGGACCTGAATGTTGGTGTACTTATGGATGAATATGTTTGCAGGTATTGATGCTGACCCTGCAGAACGACCCCCCAAGCCTGGAGACGGGCATCACAGACAAGGAGATTGTGAAGAAATACGGCAAATCCTTCAGGAAAATGATCTCCCTGTGTCTACAGAAGGAGCCTGAGAAAAGGTGTTTGATCGATTTTTTTTATTTTTTATTAGACAGAAATGTAAAAACAGCACGAGTACAGTCAAACACTTTGTCTGAAAGCATAACATCAAAAAAGTCCTTGCAGTCTTGTTTCCATTGGGGTCCATTGTTTAGTCCACACGCACACACAAATAATCATATACGAAGACAGAGCCAGCACACAGTAATTAACCAAATGAACCCTGGCATCCCTATGTTGGGCACCATGCGATGTGACGCATAGTGAGCTTGTAGATTGGCCGTACAAGAAGTATATAGGGGTTAAAGGACGGCTTCATCCATTTTCAACCTGTCTTCATGTAATTGGTCCTCACTTATTCTCAAGATAAAATGGTACCATATTATAATGAGCACTGGTGAGGACCAATTATATGAAGATAGGTTGAAAATGGGTGAAGTAGTCCTTTAACTTGGCTTCCAACAGATAGATTTAACAAATGGCAGTGACATTCTGCTTCCAGACAACTCAAAAAAAGTGATATGATTTCAGTTAGTAAGTCTATTGAGAGCATTCGTTCTAAGGCATTCATATTTTTGGCTAGGTACTATCACTACTATGGTAATTCATTCTATCAACTGCTACTATTTACAGGACGTGGGTGTATTTTATCGTAATGTTCACAGTACGCCGTACACCGGGGTAATCATTTTGTTACACTGCAGTTCAAGACTTCTCAGACAACAAACGCTGCCATTGTGTTTCTATCAGTGGGACTTTGAAAAAGACAGGTCTGAAAAAAAGGAGAGGTGATTCACTGTCGTCGTGTTGTTTTTCAGGCCCACGTCATCGGAGTTGCTGAAGCATAAATTCTTTCAGAAAGCAAAGGTAAGTGGCTGTTCCTCCTCCTGATTCTTAAAGACTTAAAACGGCAGCTCAGTGAGTCAGCATCGTCTCCTCCTCAGTCACCTTCCACAATAGGCGCCAGCCAGGGATAAAAAGTGAATCATATTCTCTTGTGTTATACCTGTTCCCATTCATCACAATAAAAAAAAATGTGTTGAACACATCCCTGAGGTGTTTGGAGCGCTTACCATGCTGGTTCTCACATGGTCCAAATGCCTCGTCCCAGCTGAGGTCAGTGCAGCATTCCTCTCATTACATTACTGGCCGTGGAGTGCTGTTTCTAACAAAGGCAGGGATAAGCAGCCTATATCTCCAGCTTCCGGGCTTGTCCTGTACGGCACGCTACTAACGGGAACAACTAGAGCGCTGGCTCAGCACTTTACACGGCCCAAATCCAACTTAGGTTTGCTGTACACGCGACCCTGGTCAGCAGTAAGGCTTGCAGTACTCCACACGTACAGCAGAGGGCGAGAATCTTTTTTTTGGAGCACATGGTGGTTCCTGCCCTCTCCTGCTTGGTATGAATGAATGAATAAACAGGAGGGCCTGTGCCGTGCACACACCTGGCGCAGGCAGTGGCACATGGTCTCATACTTGGAACCAAAACACCCTAATAGCAGTGGTGTAAAGTTGCTAAGTACATTTACTTAAGTACTGTACTTAAGTAAAATTTTGACCCTGTGACATATACATCAGATACAGTGGTCGTCATTTTAGTAGGTTCTATCCTGTAAATGGCTGAATAATAAGAGGGACGTGGAAGCTTGCATCAAATCAACTGTTAAGTTGATACTGTACCTGGAATGGACAGCTAGATGTTGCTTTCATTGTTCATTTTCTTCTATTATTCCTTCTATGTTCTTATTTCTTGATTGAATTGCTCATATTTTGCTCGTTTGTAGTTTGTATGTCTGGGAATCACTTTGTAAAGTTGTTTTTGTACCAAAGTGCTAATTGCAAATAACGGTAATTATTATATTACTTTGACTGTATTTGTGCCCTACTTTGTCATGATCGTGATTGTCATTAACATCCTTCCTTCTTTATGGCAGAACAATGAGTATTTACAAGAGAGGCTACTACAAAGAGCGCCCACAATAAATGAGAGGTCGAAAAGGGTGAGGATGCAAAGAGGTCTCAAGTATTTCATGCTGGTTTTATCAGTAATAAATCAGTGTTAATTATGACGGAAAATGTTTGTCGACTACCTTTTTTCACTGACGAAAACGAAATAAAGACTAAGCTATGATGACTAAAACTATGAGTAAATATATTGACAATTTTGTCAACAAATAAAAACTAGACTAAAATGTTAGGAACGGACTAGTGGAGAAGAGATCCAGTAGAATTAATACAAGTCATTCTATGCTTGGCTGCGCATGGGTGTCGTGCTATGAAAATAGCAGATCTACAAGCTCACAACGTGTCGCATGAAGGGCAACAAGCTTGTAGATCTGCTGTTTTTGGCATAAAGTATAAATCAGACATTACAACGCCATCACGGCCTGCTAAGATACATTTTAGTCGACTAAATGAACTGTAGATTTATTCGACTAAAACTTAACTAACACTAAAACATTTCAGACGACTAAAATGTGACTAAAACTAAATGGAATTTTATTCAAAAGACTGATACGATGCTACGACGATGCTGCTAGTGTGACAGAATTCTGTGTGTGTGTGTGTGTGTGTGTGTGTGTGTGTGTGTGTGTGTGTGTGTACAGGTGCGTCGAGTGCCAGGCTCCAGTGGTCGACTGCATAAAACGGAGGACGGCGAGTGGGAGTGGAGCGACGATGAGCTGGATGAAGAGAGCGAAGAGGGCAAGGCGGCCGTCTTGGCTTTAAGGGTGAGAACGCCACCAGCGACTCATATACCCCTTAGCTCTGGTCCAGAGCGTTAGCGAGTTCTCTCTGCCAGGCGCGGTGCTATTCCCATAGACCCAAACTTCCACTGCCGTGCGATAGTCTCCAACTGTAGGGAAAATAAGGAAAACGATTTCGCTACTCACCGAAACAAAGGCAGTTTTATGATGTTGAAAGACTATTTTCCGTGGTGGGAAACGTCTCGGAACGTCACCTTTCGCTAAAAAACACTTTTTGGGCAGAAAATGAAATATGTCTGCTAGACGGAAAATGTTTTCATTCACTCAAGTGCGCCCTCCACAGATCTGGCCCATATAAAATACCATAAAACTGCCTTTGTTTCGGTGCGTAGCGAAATCGTTTTCTTTGTTTTTCCTACAGTTGGAGACCTCGGACGGTAGTGGAAGCTTCGGTCTATGGGAATAACACCGCGCCTGGCAGAGCGTTAGAGAGAACTCGCTAACGCTCTGGACCAGAGCTAATTTGCCCTCAACACACAGATATATATATTCAGATATATATATCCATATCTATATACAAACATTTTCAGCATCACTGTCTCGTCTCTTGTTAGTTCCATGCATGTGATCATGAAATGTCATTTACATGTCTACGCAGTAGCATCTTTGTCCTTTTTTGTGCGTTGTTTCTCCACTGAGTGTAACCCTGTGTGTATGTTATGTGTCCTGACACGACGAAGGACCAGCAGCCGAAGCCTGTTGGCGCACCCAGGCGTCAAGTGCGCTTCTCCCTCCCGCTCGAGCTGCCCACCTCCAGGGTTGTTCATTTTGCCATCACAAATACAGATGGCTGTCCCCTAACAAGGAAGGACTCTCTCTCTCGCTGGCCAGGGTTAACTACGAGGGGAATGTGACCGTGAGAGAGCAGGAAATGTCTTAAAAATAAAGCTTAAGATGAGAGGGTGGAGAACAGGGCGGGAAGTAACAAACTCCCATTCACAAGAGAGGCCCCCCTGTAGTAGTCACTGTGCAGATACTGAGCAATACCAAGCTCAAGCGCATGTATTTAAAATGAATGGCAATCAAGCAAACGTGTCGTCTTTTTGCAGCAATGGTTATTAGCCAGATTGTTCAGAAGTCTGTGAATCAGGTCTTATTTAGTTTTCCTCATCATTTCTTTGTTGTCCATCTGAGAAGGACCGTCTGTTGTCTTAGCGGTGGCGAGTTGGAGGAAGAGGACACGTGCGTGTGCTGTGTACGCAGATAAGCATGTTTCCTAAAGAGCTGATAGAAGAGAAGAGACTTTGTTCTATCATTACGTAACGCCAGCGCTAGTCATCAGAAGGCACACCACCAGCAGCCCGTTATGCAATGGGTTAGTTTTTATAGCCATCCTTGGCATGTAAAAGTCTAAGAGAACCCCTGAACGCCTAGGGCATGGCCTCACATCGCTATGTTTTATGATTTGTGTTCATACTTTGACATCTATATGTGTACAGTATAGCTACATAGCCAGTTTACTCTGACCCTTAGGCTCTCTCCTGTCAGAAACTCATTTTGTGCTGTTGGCTCTTTTCTGATTTCTGGCAGCAAACGTGGAACAGGGCGTGTGTCTCTATATAAGCCATTTAAGATAAAGTGAGAGTTACCTTTCCTGGAAGCCATCTGTATTTCTGTTTCTATTTCCGTTTATAAATAATCACCATTGTTTTATTTTTCTACTGACCAAATCAAACCTTTAATCAATACCAGGCAGATTGATTGAGTAATTGATTGATTGATTGATTGATTGATTAATTGATTGATTCAATCAGAGCAACTAATGCTCGGTGAGGAATTCAAATTCATCTCAAATGCTGTCATGCTGTTGTTTTGTTCCTGGCTATTTTGTAATGGCAAAGCACATTAACTCCCATGAACTCCACTCCACAACTCCCATGACATTTTTTTTTTCTTTGACATTCTTTGACAGTCTTTTTCTTCTTCTTTTCCAAGAAACATCATGCATTATGATGAGCCATGAGCTCTTTCTTTCACAACCTTTTTATTTCATTACTTAAATAATGCCTCTCTCTGACTATAGTAGCCGTCTAGATCAGTGGTTCTCAAAGTGGGGGCCAGGCCAGGGGTCCTTGTGGGGGGGGGGGGGGGTGTTCCAGGGGGTCCCCAGGAAAAGCACTAAGTATAAAATAGCAGATGTTCTCTTCTAGAGGTCACCTGTATTCAAGCTCGCTTTGAGCTTGTACTTCTGCTATTTTTGAATAGCCAACGTATAAAATATGGATTAAATGGTTGTGATGCTGTATTAACCCCTGGGGGTCCCCAAGCCCCACTTTGAGAACCTGGAATAAATAACAACTACATTTGAGATTTGATCCATTGGAATACATGTCCTTTTGTCCATTTCCTGGAAAAGTAACGTTTTTGAACATGCTAGGTTTTCACCTGACTGCAATGATTATCCTCTCTGACAGTTCATTTTGTGCTTTAGCTTTCTGCAGACCAGCAGACTTTAAGAATTTGATTATTTAAAAAGGACAGTGTGTGTGCCCTTTTGTTCACAGATTTTTCTATATAATATCTGATTTCTGCTTTTTAGCTTTCATAAATCTAATAGCAAAAAAGACCTAAATATAATGCTGCAAAAAAAGAAATCACCCGTTTATAACCTAATTATCACACTTATCAACACCTGTAGCTAATGAATAAACAGTTTAAATTTGACTCTGTAGACTGCTAGATTAAATATCAAATTATTAGCAGCTAATTTGGTGTTTGTCCTCTCCATGCTGTTACACTGTTCATGGAGGGAGAGATGTTAATAAACGGGACCGGTCATTTTTGGAAGTAAACGAGTGAGCCTTTTTAGACAGTCCTACTTGCTTTCTCTGTGCGTGTGTGCTTGCTTGCGTATGTGTGTGTGTGCGTGCAATTGTTTGTATGTGTGTGTGTGTGTGTATGTAATATTTTTTGCCTTATTCTAGTGCAGTGATTCCCAACCAGTGGGTATTAACCTAAAAAATAGCAGATATACAAACTCATAGCACGGCACCGCGTGCCGCGCTACGTGTTCAAGATTTTCAAGTGGGCCTTGATCCAGAAACGGTTGGGAACCGCTGCTCTAGAGATCAAGAGGATATATTCTACTTTGAATGTAATTTCTTGATGTGTTTTCTACAGTCGCCAAGAGTGAAGGAAGGATCCCAGAATTCAGAGGTGGGTGTCAAGTTATATCAGCTACAGTTACAGTTACAGTTACTTAAGTAAAAGTATCAATACTGCAATGTAGAAATGCTCTGTTACAAGTGAAGTACCAGTATTCAAAATTGACTGGGGTAAAAGTACAAAGGTATTGGCGTCAAAAATATACTTGAGTACTAAAAGTAAAAGTACTCGTTAAGCATGATGTCCCATTTCACACGTTTCCAAATGTGTAAAATCCTTTGAAAATAGCAGATCTACAAGCTCACAACGTGTCGCAAAGCGACGCGTTTTGAGCTTGTAGATCGGCTATTTTAAAATAGCCAAACTATATTGTAGGTTTGAACTGGGTTAATGTATGTTTTACAAAGTCACTAGTAACTAAAGTTTTCAAATAATTGTAGTGGAGTAAAAAGTACAATATTTGCCTCTGAGATGTAATAGAGTAGAAGTAAAACTATTGAAAATACTCCGGTTGAGTAAAAGTGCCTCAAATTTGTACTTAAGTACAGTACTTGAGTAAATGTACGTAGTTACTTTCCACCACTGGTGAATGATTTAGTGGGGAATAGCAACACAAGACGTCACAGCTGATGACTGACTGCATGCAGCCGAGAAGTAAACAAAGATAACAGCTTACAGCAGTGTTTTCAACATGATGTGTGATGAAATATTAATCCAGTGTCTATATAAATATAAAGTCCACTGTCCACAGTGTGTTACTGGTTAATTATGAAAATGATGGCGCACAGCCAGGAAGCCACTTAGCCCTTAGTTTGTTTGTCAAATTACCAGCAGCAGCAACTAAACAGAACATGTATTGTGTATTTTGTGCGTATATCAAACTGGGGTGTTGTCCTGAACAGTCGGTTGTTTTGCGCATATCTTTTTCTAACCTTAGTAATGATGCTGTACTCGTTGTTTAGATTTATTCTGTTTTGTTGATTGTGTTTTTATTTTGTTGATGTTTTTTTTGTGATTTTAAAGAAAAGGGGAAATGGCAATTTATTTATTTTTTTGGACATTAAAGGAGTAGTTCAGCCAAAAAAATACTTATTTTCTATCAAATACAGATCCCATGAAGCCTTGAATTCATGGGGATTTTTATTGTTTTTGTCGCATTCCTGAGCCAATAATTTGATGACCAGGTCATCGGTCAGTAGGAGACTCCGCCGGTCATCAAATTATTGGCTTAGGAATGCGACAAAAACAAAAACATCTCCATGAATTCAAGGTTTCATGGGATCTGTAATTGATAGAAAATACGTTTTTTTGGGGTGAACTACTTTTCAATTTTTTTTTGTCTCTATAAATCATGAAAAAGTAATGATATGTAATAATGATAAAGATATCAGAGCTGAATATACAGTTAAGATGGGACATAATGGGAGTTAACTCTTTTAGGTTTTCCAGACGGAACCTTCGCAGCCCACGGCCACGGGCCAGGCACAACTACCTCAGGCTGCGGGCCAGGTCCCACTGCAGCCCACACCAGCCAATGCCCAACCCGCTGCCCAGGCTGCACCGGGCCTACCTGGTGCCGCTGCCGCTGCTCCCACCCAGGCAAGTCAGCCTTGAACCACACCTTCATCAATGGGAAAGGATGGGATGTTTTTGTCTAGACCAGGGGCCTTCAATTTCAGGTTAATGTAAAGTATAAATCGCACAACCATTTGGTGGCCCCCCTGTAGTAACTCTGAGGACCCCCAAGGGGTCTCGGACCCCCTGGTGAAGACCCATGGTCTAGACACTTAATTTCATGCCAGATTTTTGACCATGTTTTTGTGTCGATTTGAGTCCTGCTTTAAGGCACCCTAGGTTCCTTTTCTATAGCATTCATTCTGCTTATTGTCTGTGTTTTGACAGGCCCCAGCTGCCATCAGTTTGGTATTAAGGTTAAGGTGAGTTTAACTTCTAGCTATATTATTTTAAAAATAAGACATTGTATTTATGTATTATTAAATTGAGAAATTGGGTTTCTTAGATGCATGTATCCTTATGTTATTGTTTTATTTTTAAGCCCATGTTTGCATTAGTCTACTTAACTTTTATTTGTGTCCTTAATATCGCAACACTATTTATACTGCTAAGTAACAACAGAATGTCCCCTCAGGGATCAATGTAGTTTTCCAATATTTAATTTGCAGCTCAGTGTAATTCCAAGTGAAATGAGTCCTTATAAACCTCACAGCTTCACATCTCAGCAAAGACTTAAGACGATGGCGTTATCAGGCTACAGTAACTAATAATTGACTTTATCCATTATTTATCTGTCCTTCTGCTCTACAGGAACTTAAAGAAGGAGCTAAATGATATCCGCTTTGAATTCATGCCAGGGAGAGGTAAGTAGTGTCTCATTAAACAACAATTTTTCTCAGTGGGTATATGAATGTGCAAATAAGAAATTTGATTATTTCTGAGTTAAATATGTTTATGCCAATATTTCAATTATTGCGTGTGTGTGTATATATATATATATATATATATATATATATATATATATTGTCTCTGTCAGGTGGAAATCTCATACTGTATGTCCAAAACTGTTACTTTTCAGGATTCAAATAAAAAAAAATTCAAACGTAGCAGATCGACAAGCTCAAAACGTGTCGCTTCGCAACATTTGTGACACGTTGTAAGCTTGTAGATCAGCTATTTATAAAATTGTTAATATGTCAGTCATTTCTTTTTTTATATTTAAGTTGTCATATCTTACCTGTGTCATTTATTTGTATGACAATTAATTGTCAACTCAAATTTTGGAATCGTGACAGCCCGACAGGGGGGACAATCAAGACAGTGTTTTTCAAATTATCTGGTTAGGTTAAGTGTAGGTGGGACGGACTGGACGGACTGACACTGCCATCCTTACAGCCCCCTAAAAACTTTTCTGATAGCCTCTCCTGTTTCTCCCCCATGTTTCAGACACCGCAGATGGTGTGTCCCAGGAACTGGTGTCTGCAGGTTTGGTGGATGGCAGGGACGTAGTTATAGGTGAGTCACCCCCAACTAACTGACCGTGTGTGTGTGTGTGTGTGTGTGTGTGTGTGTGTGTGTCCTTTATTTCAGTGATTCTGAATCTTTTTCATAACAAGGATCCTCACATATTTTTTGGGGGCCACAGACCCCATCAGAAAATATGTTGTGCCAGGGACTCTCATAAAAGATGTGTGTTGTTAAAATGTTTCAAAAATACTCAAAATTGTTCTCATTTTTATTTCAAGCTCACAATGCATCAATGTGTCACACCGCAATGCATTGTGAGCTTATAGCTTATGAGATGAGTGAGTGGGCTATTGTCAAATAGACAATGTATATAGGGTTAATGTTGTTAACTTTAACCCCTGGGGGTCCCTGGACCCCATTTTGAGAACCACTGCTTTATTTAATTCCAGCCCATGATGTAATACACACCCAGAGTTCGTATTGACTCTTCCTCGCTTTCCGAATAAGAATAGATGTTATGTTGTTTGTTTCTCTTGTCAGATTTGTGTGAGGAAAAAAAGGAGTCTGTCATCTTTGAGCTCCCGGTCTTCTGTGGTTTGATTGGAATAAAATATTGTTCTTTCTTTTCAGTTGCAGCTAATTTACAGAAAATAGTTGATGAGCCTCAATCCAATAAAAATGTCACTTTCAAACTGGTGAGTGTAACACCGTTCACATGGGTATCTTTGAAACAGCATACTATTACAGTGAGCTTTAGTGAGTAACAAATTAATATAAAGTGTTGTGTACAATTTGGGTAATATTAGTTACTATGTCAAGCAACGCATTGCTTGCATGAGCTTTTAATGCATTTCTGCATAATAATGTTGTGGCTCTATGCTTTGCAGGCTTCTGGTGTGGAGGGTTCTGATATACCAGATGACGTCAAACTGATGGGCTTCGCTCAGCTCAGCATTAGTTAAACAGTTGTTCTACCTGGGACCGTGACTTGCCTAAAAAATGTGAAAAATAACACACAAAAAGAGTTTAAATTGCATTGTTTTTTGTTTCTATGGCCGTAAAGAAACCACTACTGCCAAAGAAAACAGTACAATTTTTGTCACCCCATAGGATTACGCAACACGGCCTCAACGGTTTTGGCTGAAATATCAGAACGTACAGTGTAAAGAGTCACTCAGAAAACGTTTACAATGTGTATGCAGAACGATGAAAGTATCTACAAAAGAAAACAGTTTTTTTTTTTTTTCTTTTCTTTGACATGATGTTCTCTCTTATTCAGTTCTCCTTTTTGTCTGTAATATGTGATGCATTTGCACAATCTGAATTAACAACCCCTTGAGTCCCGGTAAGCGTAACAATGCCTTATTATCAGCAGAACTACTGAATGCACGTTTTGGGGGGGAGGGAGGGAGGGAGGTCCCCACTTACAATGTGGAGCAGATGTTGTCCAAAATGTACGAACGTGGTTTCAATTACCAATGTTAAACTTTTTACTTTTGTTGTTGTTTTTGTTTAATAAGGTGATGGCCAACCTCCTACAGTAAGTGAGCCTATATCAGTATGTCAAGTATGCCTCGACCAAACAAAATGTTACATATCTACTACCTTAAGCCACGCTGAAACAACCAACCTCGCAGAGAGCCAAATGATGCCAACGTGCTCTGGCTCAGGCACCACCTTTGAGCTGGTGGATGGTAAAAAAAACACTCCAAACGGTCATCATGATAAGTATTAACACCTGTGGCAACATAAGCCCAATTTATACTTTGTTGTACGACTCGCTGAAAAGAATTGAACCACGGGTAGAGAGATGGGGTGAAGAGATGTGAGACATGGCAGCAGTCAGATTCAAGCTTGGGTCCTTGTGACTTGACAAGCACACGGTCAGTGCACTGAAGCCTGGTTTGTGCTTGCTTCCACGCTCTGCCTTGCAGCACAAATAGCTTAATCTACAATCTCACTATGCCTCGCGTTGTCAGCTTGCAGATAGGCTATTTTCGGCGAAGACACCAGCGAGTAGCTAAGAATAAATCAGGCGTAACTGTCCCCAAAATGATTCATTTTTTAAAATAAAAAACCTTACTTGAAAATCAGTTATTCATGGCGTGTGACAAAGTATAAAGTAGGCCTTACCTTGACATAGATGGACTGGTATAACTGGTTACGATGGTTATGTTACGTAATATGCTTAGTACTTAAAGGATGTCTATTTTATCCAGTTACTGAAGTTAGAATGTAATGGAGGATTAGGGTTTTTCTTTTCTTTTTTCATTCTTGTGAACTAATTTGATTGGGATGCCCCTTGTAGTGCTGGCAATGTAACCGTAACCTCAGAAAAGCTCACATAGGAAATCCCATATCTTTCCTCGACTCATTTCTTTTTCTGTTTTTTTTTTTTAAGAAATGGTTGGACTCTTTGATTTTATATACTCCACAACACTGTCTATAAAATATTCTCATCAAAGTTATATATTTAAAAAAAAGTTTGTAAATTAAAAAGTTTTACAGCGTTAACTGAAGCCACAAGTGTTGTGTATGGAGCAAACGTGTGTCTGTATGTTGGTATATTAGCTGTGCTGTCTTGTCGTTTGGAATCAGTTTCTCAGATACGTGAAAGAAAGAAGAAAAAAAAAGACTTAAGTGCATATTTGCTTATGTGGATGAACAAGTACTTGATTTATCTTCTATAGTATGTAAATAATGACATTTGGCTTTGATTTGTTTTTATACTGGGTGGTTCACTCTTTGGCCTTTTTCCTGTCATATATGATAACGATTGTTGGATTGTAAGCGCTGTGTGTGTGTGTATGGGAGGAGGACGACAACATTGCAAAGTATGGCTTTACACAGTTTTCCTTGTTTTGCCAAACATGCTTTCATGTAATGTGGCTTATTTACATGCGGCTCGGATGCTTCTCAGCTTTGTATACTTCTTGTCTTGGGGGGGAAAAGATAAGAGAATTTGAATATATTTTATTGTGTGGAAGGCCGGTGGGATGCGCTGCTTTTGGCCTGTCCCCAAGTTACGACATTTCCTGAGGTTCTGAGCAGGGTCACCATTAAAATGAATACGGCTTTTTGGCTCTCGCTCTTAATAATACCAAAATAGGGGCCACTTTATTAGTAGTTATTTTAACCCATACTGTACAACTTAATATGTCACTTTCTTTCCCTTATTTTCTCCCTTTTTCCCCCACATTTTGAAAGAAACACTATGCCCTTTTTTAAGTTCAAGCTACACCGCTAGACACTTTGAACGATTAGAAATGTATTGTTTGGTCGGATGAGACTCTGTTCATGCCTCCATCCTTTCAAACTCACTTCAATAGGGCATAGCAGCGGTGGCCATTTTGTGGTTCCACAGATAGAAACCCCATTCATCAAAAATACAAACTCAAAAATTAAGTTTGTATATGATTTTTGTTGTGTAAAAAAAAAAATCTAAATTTAATGAATTAAATACCCTTAAATAAATACCCTTTTTGCGGTTTTCAAATATTTTTGGCACAGAATTTTTATCTTTAGTGGTCATGATTCACCATGCAGGAGCCAGATTGGCTTGGTTCCAGGCTTAAAATATCTTATGTAAATATTTTTGGAAATCTCTACGGGATGAAATGTATGGGCTTTCTATCGGTGTAACCACAAAATGACCGCCACTTCTATGCCTTATAGGTATATTTGCAAATGTGCATTAATGACATGGTTTAATGATGACTGCATGTTGCAGTTGGCATTGACCTCAGCGGGAGGCCTCATTCAATAGTCCATTGGTTCTAAAAGTGGGGTCAGGGTTCCTTGAGGAGGGGGTTCCAAATGGACCCTTACTGGTCTGTAACTCTGAGTGCACAAATGGAACCAAATGGACCTGTAAAA
Source organism: Gymnoscopelus microlampas (assembly GCF_963454915.1). Taxonomy (NCBI): domain Eukaryota; kingdom Metazoa; phylum Chordata; class Actinopteri; order Myctophiformes; family Myctophidae; genus Gymnoscopelus; species Gymnoscopelus microlampas. The sequence goes on along the minus strand of NC_139959.1, from coordinate 12,080,341 downwards.
GGGGTGTGAAACCCCTTTTAAAACCCCCATAACTCTGAGTTATGGGGGTTCTTGAAATTAAAAAGTTTGAGAACCACTTAATAGTCTGTTGCAATATTAAGACCTATAACATGCCAGCATGTTTTGCTACGTTTCATTTGGTGTGACGTAAAAATGTCATACCTTTTCACAATCACAAATGCCTCCAGAAAGAATCGCATATCGCTGCTTGCAGAATCAGCAGATGAGATGTAACAGAGGGGAGGTCTTTGTGTATTGACCTATTACTTCAACCATGTAAGATTTAACGCTAGCCTTAAAATCACCATGTCCTTTTTTTGTTGAGGTTTTAGAACAAGGTGTTTGTTCTAGATGTTACTCTGACACAAATGATATCGGAAATAATAAATTCAAATGCATATAAAACACATGGGCCATGTTGAACCCGTGTTCCGTTGAAACGGGGGAAACAAGGTCATCACTCGGTGACGTGTTGCTCCTGGTTTCAAAATTGCAGTATTTGGTGCCATTCTCCTGCTGTACTGTAGTCTGCCAATGGCATGCAGACAGAACAGATGTGAATATGACGGGGGCGGGGGGTTCAGTATGTGAAAGGGTGTGTGTGTGTGTGAGCATTACATAGATTGAGCCCTGTTTCCAACAGAGTTGGGCTTTTGTACTTTGGGTCGCACACCGATGTTGCCTGCCTGCCGAAAATAGGATTTTCAAGTGAAATACGTGACGTCATGAAACAAAATAGATGAGGCTTAAAGGAGTAGTTCTCCCAAAAACATTACTTATTTTCTATCAATTACACATGCCATGAAGCCTTTAATTCATGGAGATTTTTTTTTTTTTTTTTAGCATTCCTAAGTCAATCATTCGATGACCGGGTGGCTGGTCAGTGGGAGACTCAATTGGGTCTCCTACCTCAATTGAAGTATAGGAGACTCCTACCGGGGACTCCTACCGGGGACTCCTACCGGGGACTCCGCTGTTCTTCAAATTATTGGCAAAGGAATGCGACAAAAACAAAAATCTCCCATGAATTCCAGGCTTCATGGGGTGTGTAATTGATAGAAAATATGTTTGTTTTTTTTGGTCAACTACTCCTTTAAGGGCTCCTGTAAGATATGTTGGCAAGACTCTCATCCCCTCTCCTACCCACCCTCTCCTGTCTTGCTTTAGTATATCGTATTTAACAATGCTGTAGCATTTGAACAGATGACTCCTCATACACATTTGTCTAGGCAATAACTCAAAGCTGTAATATATTTGAATTTTCCACTTTTTTTTCCATTTCTTTTCATTTTTATTTCATTCTTTCATTGCTCTATTTTTTGATGGTTTTGCAGTTCAAAGCATGTTTCTCTTGATTATTTTTAATCAATAAAGAATGAACATATCAACCTCTTTGGATTTTGGTATTCTATAAATACGTTCCATCTGATTCCATAGGAATACAAAGAAAATCACATGCACACAGTACAATATGTGTGTGTGTGCATGCATTCATGCACACATACTGCCCATATGACTAGTATCCCACCAAGACCTTAGATCAAGGGTTCCCAAACTTTTCAGGCCGTGACCCTCCAACGTAATCATATTTGAACTGGGAACCCCCCCCCCCCCCACCCTGACAAGCACTTGGCTCTTGGAATTGTAGTTGAGGCATTACATTTAGTTTGACTCGATTCTACAGGTAAATATTGTGAATATAGCCAAACTACAAGCTTACAAAGGTGTTGTGAGCTTGTAGATTGGCTATTTTCACAATGTTTGCCTCTTCTTTTACGTAATATTTGACAATTTGGAATGACAAAGGTCTTAAAAGTCATTAAATTGTCACTCTAGAAACGTGCAGATACCCTGTATGCACTTGCATGTGCACTTATACTGTATGTTGGTTTGTTCACTGTTGAGTGAGAAAACAATGTTGCACATTAAGCTAATCATCTGGGGACCCGCCAAAATAATTTGGGGACCCTCAGTTTGGGAACCACTGGTCTACACGACTATCCCACCAAGACCTTAGCTGTGTGTGTGTGTGTGTGTGTGTGTGTGTGTGTGTGTGTGTGTGTGTGTGTGTGTGTGTGTGTGTGTGTGTGTGTGTGTGTGTGTGTGTGTGTGTGTTTTTGTCTCTGTTTGATTGCATCTGTGTCAGTTGATCAGGATTAGTAGAAAGACAAACTTACATTGTCACAAAATAATATTGAATTATATAAATGTTTATGTTCGGCTGCAACAGTTAATCAAACTAATCGATTAATATAAATGTAATGAATAATTGTTTAATAAATCTATCCCTGTTTTGGGCATGTCATTATGGGCAAAAAGACAAACATAAGAATAGCTCACAACACAAAGTGTGGTAAGTTGACATTTAGGCCTGAGAGTGGTGCTAACTGTTCACATATTCGTATGTTGTAACATTGAATGTTGGTGGGATAGGTGTATGGAGCCCTGAAGATAGCAATACAAATGTTGTATAGCTGGATCTTCAGGGTGCCAACTGCCATCAAAAAAAGGAGACTTACCTGGATAAATAAAGCTATAAAAAGAGAAAAGACTGGTTAGCAATGTCAACCATAGAACTCTGCTGCGTAGTGGGGCAAAACATTATTTCAGAAACAAATGTGTTGAATATTTAGTTTTTGCCATTTTAATTAAAAATAAGTGACTTGTAATTACACCATGATCTGCAAGTGGAGGGAAACAAAATATGACACTAATTGATACATTTGTATTATTATTATTTATTTTGCACTGCAGGCTCAGTTGCACACCCAGAATATTGCTTTTCCTGACAGTTGAAACTAACTAACTGAAATAATGTTTAACTGGAGGCCAGTGGAGAGTTAATTAGAGTGTGTTTAACAACATAAGAAGCATGGGGGCCTTTAGCACCCTGGCCTGTAGCAATAGTCTACAACTTTTATCTTTAACACAGCTGGAGTGCATGTAAGCTACTGGCTATTGTGTTTCTGGACCAGCTATCCATGCAGCCAGGCTACTTGCATAATAAGTTGTCCAAAATGTAGGCTACCTGTGTTTTGCTGACTCGTTTAACCTTTAACACTTGGCTGATAAAATTATTCAATATCTATTTGAACCTACCTAGTTTTTTCCAAGAGGTTAAAATAGTGTGCATCAGGCACATTCCCCTGCCCAGTCTCAACCTGAGGGCAGCAACCTCCACACATGTAAGCAGTGGTGGAAAAAGTACTCACATTTCTTATTCAAGTAAAAGTATCAATATTGCAATCTAGAAATACTCTGTTAGAATTTCTAAATTTACTTGAGTAAAAGTACAAAGGTATTGGTATCAAAATGTACTTAATGTACCAAAAGTAGAAAGTACTTGCTATGCAGAATGTCCCATTTCACAAGTTTCCAAATGTATAATATTCTTTGAAAATAGCAGATCTACAAGCTCACAAAGCCACACGTTGTGAGCTTGTAGATTGGCTATTTTCAAATAGCCAAAGTAGCTTATATTATAGATCTTAACTGGTTACTGTATGTTTTACAAAGTAACTAGCAACTAAACTTTTCAAATAATTGTAGTAGAGAGTAAAAGTACAATATTTGCATCTGAGATGTAGCCTAGTGAGTGGAGTAGAAGCAAAAGTGTTGCAGGAAGTAGCCTACTCCAGTTAAGTAAAAGTACCTCAAAATGATTTAAGTATTTAAGTACAGTAGGCTACTTGAGTACATGTAAGTTACTTTACACCACTGCTGGAAACATCTGGAACAACAAGGCAACTTGTAGCACGTGCGCACACATGCTTGCTGTGTCACTGAATTCTGACACCTGGGTTGTAGCCTACAGTAACTCTATGGTTGTAGCTCCTCCCACATGCAAGCTGGACTTGATCAATCAATTACAACATGTGTCAACGGCTTCCAACAAGTGCAGTCAGCCTACAGAGGAAGATCGATCCATAACGTTTTTCTTTTTGATGGTAGCAGCATGGTGGGCTTTGGAGATGTCCTGAAGGAGGTCGGGGAGTTTGGAGCGTTCCAGAAACGCTTATTGGCTGCGATATGCATCCCCAACGTCTTCACCGCATTCCACATGTTCGGCCAGGTGTTCACGGGGCTCAGTTTCCCGCATCACTGCAACACCAGCTGGATCCTGGACCGTGGCCCCAATAATCTGACCCAGGAACGGCAGAGGAACCTCACGCTGCCCGTGGACAAGGATGGACACTATGACAGCTGTATGATGTTCACACCTGTGGACCTGGATCTGGAGACCATCGAGGCATATGGGATTAATAGCACCACGCAATGCGTGGATGGGTGGGATTACCAGGCTTTGCCGGGCGCCTCCAGTATAGTGACAGAGGTAGGCGATTGAACCCAGTTGTGGAAAGTAACATACAGTACAAGTACATTTACTCAAGTAGCTACTGTGCTTAAGTACAATTTTGAAGTCTTTTTTTTACTTCACTGGAGTATTTACAGTTTATAGCACTTTTACTTCTACTCCACTACATCTCAGAGGCAAATATTGTACTTTTTACTCCACTACTATTATTTGAAAACTTTCTTTGTAGATTTGAATTATTATTATTACAAAACATACATTAACCACTTCACCCCTATTTAAACTTTGGCTATTTGAAAATAGGCGATCTACAAGCATTGTGAGCTTGTAGTTTTTCAAAGCATGTTTATACATTGAGAAACTTGTGAAATAGGACATAATGTACTTTTACTTTCAGTACTTAAGTATATTTTAATGTGTATACTTTTGTATTTACTCAAGTAAATTTTGAATACCAGACTTTTATTCTAACCCTTGTTACAGAGTATTTCTACATTGTGGTACTGGTACTTTTACATAAGTAAAACCTACTGACCTACTTTTTGGTCCAGGTGATGAGGATATACATCTGATTTTAGCCTACTAGCCTACATCACATTCATAGGCAACTATAGTCTACCATTATAGATTAAGCAATAGTATAATTCACAAGTTATATGACAAGTTCTTTATCAGACTTTGTACCTGCAAGCTTGTCAACAACATACAGTAGTACAGTATAACCCACAAAACCTGTCCAGCTCAGATCTGCCCAACTGGGTCAGTGGTCATCGCCATGCAGAAATGTAATTATTGCCATGTACATACATACAAATGATTGAGCGGACAATAATATCACCAGGCAGAAACACATAAAGAGCTATAGCCTTAAATGACCTTTACATGTCTGTAACTCTGAGAGTGCACAAATGCGGGTCCATTTGGCTCCATTTGTGCACTCTCAGAGTTATGGGGGTCCTTGAAAATAAAAAGTCAGAGAACCACTGTCCTAAGTGTCATAGTAAATCAGTGTGATAAATATTCTGAAGAAAACCTGGAGACTGACATTCAGTAATTGGGTTTTATGATCAAAATGTCAACATTGTAATAAATCTAATATTTGCCACGGACAACGCCAAGTCTTGCCAGGTACGGTGATGATGACTCCTGTCTAGACAGTGATGACCCCTGTCTAGACACTGGACTGAACTTACTATCAACTTGGTTGACAAACGTAGGCCTATTAAATGAGCTACAATGATAAATGCTGTGCCTAAATTCTATAATGGCAAAGGTTTTATCATAAAGACATTAACTTTTTTAACAGCCATTTTTCACTTCTATAGCCCCTTTCGGAGCCCTTTCGGAAAAAAATGTATAGCCGAGGGTTCCGAAAGGGGCTAACTTCCATAGTGTCTCGTTTTGGAATAAAACAAATCTTTGGATATGTAATACACTTTTTATGCTCTAGCTTTGTTGTCACTCTCATATTGCACCAACATATTGCTGTGTTTATGCAAATGTTTTTCTTTAAATTAGAAAAATATATTCTTTACTCTGATGTCACTGTTCTCTTCCTGTTCCACATGTCTTCCAGTTTAATCTAGTATGTGAGAGCAGTAGTTTAAATGAGGCATCACAGTCCATCTACATGGCCGGTCTTCTCATTGGAGCGCTGATATTTGGACCAATGGCTGACAGGTATTTACTCTCGTTAGTGCAATCTCTTCTAGAATACAAGTGACTCCTAGGGCTGGCCAATATATTGATATTCTATTGATATTCACATGTGAGCATTTACCGGCTTCGGATGCTGTCAATGAACTGAATGGGACATCACGTTTAATTAGACTATTGTAGTACAGTAGGTGGCCAGTGACTTGTGTGTTATCATCACAGTATCAAGGAATTTGGTCGTATTTGATTTTGTCCATATTGCCCAGCCCTATAAGGGACTTCTTTACTGCTGGTTTTCTATCACAGGAAGTTAATTGCATTAACTTCACAACACTTCTGGTCAAGATGCCACATGAAACATAGAACAGTAACAACTTACAAATGACAATAACTTGTTATAGTAGCGAAGCGGACTAGAGGTTATTCTTGGAACAAATGCAGTTAACCAGCCATAAGGTCCTGAGGACGAGTGAAGAACCATTGAAATCTACTGTTACGCATGTTGATTAAATACATTTAGTTATGAGCTAATTATGTTGAGTGTGGTACTGTACTTCCTTTCTTTCTTTCTTTCTTTCTTTTATAGCTTTTAAATAAGGAATTCAATCGATGTGAAAGCACTGTCTACTGAACATCCTCTAATACCCCACATGGCTTCGGATGCTGTCAATGCACTGAATGGGACATTATCACGTTTAATCAGACTATTGATTGGTGAGATACTGACCTACCTGGGGGCAAACGCTCACCCCAAAACATGATTTACAATTCTGTGCATTGACAGCATCCGAAATGGGTGATCTTTCGTCCAGTCTGCTGTCACAATATTAGGAGCTTTCTGCTCATAATATTTACACTGCAGAGCAGTTAATATATAACTCATGGTAAAGTTATACAATGACAACTAAAGCAGAATTCATGTCAAGTTAGTGAATTGCTGTACATGGTTGACCATGGTTGACCCTTAAGTATAGCAGCTGACAGTTGTCTCTACAGACTTGCTCTCCTCTGTGCTAGAAAGTATTAAGACATAGTAGATGTAATAGAGCTAATTAGTATTTTTCGTATTGTTTCGTTGATATACAGTATAGAAATAAAACAAATATATTAAAGAACCCTGCCTCTCGATTATTTGATTAACCTACATGAGCCAGATTAACTCGGTTATTGGTTCTAAATATCGGAATTGAAGTGATGCAGTATACCAGGGGTCTTCAACAGGGGGTCCGGGACCCCTAGGGGGTCCGCCAAATCTTTGTGTGACTTGATTTTTCTTTTTACATTAACCACTTGAACCGGAGCATCCCTTTTCTGTGGAGAACTTCAGCCGAAAATAGGCGAGGCGTTGTGAGCTTGTAGATCGGCTATTTTTGGCAAAGAGTTATAGGTGTAGAGGGGGAAAAGAGCGGCAAAAGTTTATCTGAAACACCATTTACAATATAGAGGGGGTCCCTGCTTCATCTCTCTCTCAGCTAGGGGGTCCTTGGCCTGAAAACGTTGAAGACCCCTGCAGTATACTGTATCAATATACAATATGAATTGCCCACCAGCCCTAAGATGTAAACTGTCGCTTTTCTCTGTGCAGGTTTGGCCGTCGATTTGTGATTCTGCTCTCCCTGCTCCTCCAGCTGTTGTTTGGTGTGGGAGCTGCTTTCTCCCCTAACATCTATGTTTACATAGCGCTACGATTTGTCGTGGGCGCTTCAGTCTCTGGCATTTCCATCAACACGTTTGTCCTAGGTAGGTACGCTGTTCCCCTGGGTTTATATAGTCATGTTTACAAGACGTGATGATACTTTGAGCAATGCTGTTGTACCGGCTTGTGCAGCAGAAAACAGAAGTTAATGGATATTTTTCTATATTACCTGCTGTTACTTCTTTAACCTCGCCTCAGGGCGGCATGTTATGTACTGTACAACTGTATACACCTCGAATGATTGATTGAAACCTTTATTTATTACCCTCATTTGCAATGCTGTCGAGATTACACACACACAATAAACAATTAAGACAGAGATATAAAACACAGAAACAACAAAATAAGACCAAAGTTACATAGTGAGGTAGGGAGATTTAAGAGCAGGTTGTTAAATTATCCATGGGATCTTGGGGCATTCAGTTTTTGCGCGAGTTGTAGATTGTTCCATGAAACTGGAGCATCATTGCAGAAAGCAGTTTTTCAGATTGGACATGTGGAACCTCAAGTCTAAGCCAGTCGTTTTAGCGGGTCTGGTACAGTAAGTGCTGTTTTTCCACTCTAACAGCAGTGTGATACATGGTGGTAACTTCACATCAATAGCCTTAGAAAATAAACTGGTGCCAGTGCCCATTTCTCCTCTCTGTGAGGGAAGACCAACCAACTTTGTCGTAGAGGATACAATGATGAGTGCCGTAGCTTTCACCAGTAATGAATCCAAGTGCTGAGTGATAAACTGTGTCTGTGGGGGTAAAAGAGTGGTGGGGCAGCATCACCATCGTCCAGAACTGACATAAAGACTGCTTCAACAATCCCCATTATGATATGCTCTAAAAGTATGAATAACATATTTTTTACAGCTGGTCTTTATATGATTTATTGACACAAATTGGCAGCCAAGCTAAAATGTTGTGTGTTATTTCTTTGAAGGGGCCGAGTGGACTGGTAGCGATAAACGGGCACTGTTCACCATTTTCTCCCACTCCCACTATGCTCTTGGGCTGATGATCATGTCCGGCATCGCCTATGGGATACGTGACTGGAGAGTCCTGCAGCTGGTTCTTTCCGGCCCTGTCGTCATTCTGGGAGTTTTTTATTGGTCAGTTGGCCGTTATATGTGTGTTGATTTATGTCACCATGGGGTCCATGGTCTAATTCTAATGCATATCAAACTGGGGTCCTTGATATTAAAAAGGTTAACAATCACTGAATTAAATGAATACTGGAACCCCAATCTACACTGTGAAATCCTCAGTGCTTATCAGTGAGTCCGTTTGGTTTGTACGCACTCGAGCTACAGACACGTAAGGGTCAATTTGGTGGTTACCATACCAGACGTTGAGAAACTGACTGACGTGCGGTTTTACTGTGATACTTGGTAAATGACTGAAACACTCTAAGAGCGAAAATGGCGGCCACATGCCAAATACATATAATTTTGGAGGTCCTTGACATGAAAAAGTTTGAGAACCACTGATATAGTAACATACGTTTTTCAGAAAAATGATAGGATTTAGAAGACATTTTGTAGAATAGGAACCTCAGGCCTTAATCCATGCATTGCATTCAATGACTGACAGGATTCTCCCAGAGTCTGCTCGGTGGCTCATGACCCAGGGCAGGCAGGAAGAGTTGAGGAAGGAGTTGAGGAAAGCAGCCTGGGTGAATGGCAGGAAAGTCCCGGAATCCCTGCTTGACAAGGTATGATGTGCATCAGTTATGTGTCACTTTAGATTTCTTTGGCTATTCAAAAATAGCAGATATACCAGCTCATAGCACGGCGCTGAGTGCTGCGCTACAAGCTTGTAGATCTGCTATTTCTTTTTTAAGAAATTGTGTGCAAATTTGAATATATACATTTTTAACTCAAATATTTGCTGCATCCCTGGAACAAAATATTTTGAGATGGGGGGGGGGGGGGTCTCCGCGTCTCCGCGGACAAATACATATCATTTTGGGTGGTCCTTGACATGAAAAGAATTTGAGAACCACTGATATTATAGCAACATAAGTATTTTTCTTTTTTTTTACATGTTAGGATTTAGAAGACATTTGTAGAATTGCTTTGAAAAACATAAAATTCAAAGATTTGCACAAATTTTGCTTTCCCTTAATGGGTTAAATGTAAATGTATATTATTTAAAATATGAAAATGATGCCAGTTACATTTGCCTGTCTGTATTGTGTGTGTTTATTGTTGTAACAAGTGTTCATGCTGCTCTCTTGGCCAGGTCAAATTTAGAAAAAGAAGCCAGAATTTTTTATTTTTTAAAATCTCAATGAGATGCACCTGGTTAGATGAAGGATATGATGATGATGATGATTGATTTGTTTAGCTCGAGGCTGAGGCCACATCCAAATCAGGAAACATGTTGGACCTTTTCAGGATCCCATATTTGAGAAAGCGGGCTCTCATATTGAATTATCTCTGGTAAGTATTTGCCTAGTTGACTTGGTTGTGATTAAACGCATTATATATAATGTTTGATAATATTTCTAAATACTATTTGATTGAAGTTAACAATGAGCAGTAAGGGGTAGGACTAGATACTTTTAAACTTCATCATATGCCCTTTTCGAGCACATTAGAGTGCAACATGTATTTGTTTTAATATTTTAATATTAATTTAAGTATATTATTTTATGTTTTTTTTTGTCTTTTAACAGTGTCCGAAATAAACAAATCAATCAATCAATCAATCAATCAATCAATCAATCAAACAAACCTATAGCAAAATGTGCAATACTATGTACCTGTATTGTACACGATTTGTGAAGACAGTACAGTTTCTGTGTACTCTTTCCTTAAACGGGGAAGAAATCTCTCATATTCTTTTTCTAGGTTTGTAACAAGTCTTGTCTACTATGGAGTGAGCCTAAACGTTGGCAATTTCGGCGTGGACGTCTACCTCACACAGCTCATCTTTGGCATAGCTGAACTCCCTGCACGCCTGGGCAGTCTGCCTCTCATCGAATACTTTGGGAGGAGACTATGCCAAGCAGCAGCTCTGTTCTTTGGGGGCACTGCTTGCCTGGTGATCCTTGCTATACCGAAAGGTAACTTGAAAGCTTCGCCCCTTTAATTTAGCCTTAATTTCATCCTCCTCCATACACGCATATTTGATCACTTTTGTTTCTACACTGCTTCATACCTTTTGTGAAGCCCTTGGAGCTGCATACATACTTTCGTGTGATTATCGGATTATTATTCAAGCCTTGGGGGTTTCTAAAACACGTGAGGTTATGGGACACGTTTCCAATAATCCAAGTTTGTGTAATAAATGGTTGCGTAAAAGCATGGGCCTGCTACCCAGGTGAACAGAACATATATGTGAATAGAAGCTCTCTGTGCATCTCCTTCATGTTCTCTGTTATCTACCTCTTCAGATCTTCCTGTGGTGGTAACAGTCATAGCAGTGGTGGCGAAGTTCACTCTGGCTGCATCTTTCACCATAGTTTATGTTTATACTGCAGAGCTCTACCCTACTGTTGTAAGGTAAAAGAGATATAAATCTAGTAATGTTGTATATTAGTATTATAAAAAAGATTCTGCCATTTCTGATGGTGATTGTATAACACATGGGTTGGGGTGATATAAAGTGCCATTTTAACCCATTCAATCCAGGAACGTGTCACTTAAGAAAGAAAATCGTGAAAATGTGTGCAAATCTTTGAATATATATATACAGTATACAGTATATACCTTTTTAACTCAAATCTGCTTCTGGGGGGTCCCTGGAACAAAACATCGGACGCACGGACAAATATATATAAATATATATCATTCACATGAAAACGTTTGAGAATCACTGATATTACAGCAACATATATATATTATTTTAAACTGTTAGTTAGTATTTAGAAGACATTTGTAGAAAAGCAAAGATTTGAGTAAAATATATTATCTTTAAAAAACATACACATTCAAAGATTTGCGCAAATTTTCACGATTTAAAAAAACAAAAATAACAGATCTACAAGCTCGTATGAGCTTGTAGATCTGCTATTTTTGAATAGTCCAAAGTATGAAATAATGGTTATAGCAAAAACACACACACAGTATGTGTTAAACGGATTAGATGGGTTAATCATAAAACTTGATCACTGATTCTGATGTGGTCATTTATGTTGTGTGTGCCCCTGGGCAGGCAGAACGGCGTGGGGCTTAACTCCATGTGCGCTCGAGTGGCGGGGATCCTGGCTCCACTGATCAGGCTCCTGGAGGTCTACCATCCTGCAATCCCCATGTTGATATACGGCATCCTGCCCTTCGCCGGTGGGGGGCTCTGCTTCCTACTGCCCGAGACCCTCAACACTGAACTTCAGGATCACACAATGACCATGTAAGCCAGGGGTGGGAAACTTTGATGATGGAGAGGGCCACTATATTTTCCACACTCACTCCAGAGGGCCACATTGCATATACTGTCGGGCAGACACCTCTTATCTGCGTATTTTAACTTTTCTTTTCGCCATTCTATGTCACACAAAAGTAGCAAAAATAGCCGATCTACAAGCTCAAAACGTGTCACAGTGCGACACGTTTTGAGCTTGTAGATCTGCTATTTTTGCCATTTTTGAATTGAAATCCTGATTTCTTTTTTTGCTATTTTTGAGTTGGAATCCTGAAAAGTTTAATTTGTATTCAATTTCAAATTAATTTAGTTATACTTATGTTAACTTAAATACCAATGCATTAGACATAAAAAAGACAATAGAAATGTTATACTAGTCATTAAGCTACTAATATAGACTGAAGTAATTAAAGCGGGTCATGTTTGCATGTTTGGACTTGTAACAGCTGAAATCAATAATATATCAGTATTCCGATATTAACCTGCATTAAGTGAAGGTGGGGACCAGTTGCCCATGTATGATGTAAGCCCTCTCAGTATATTGTGGATAACTGTAGACAGACAGACAGACAGGAATGGATCGATAGTAGGCATGTAACATGTTTTGCTTCAATTCACATGCTGTTTAACAATTCTATCACAGATTTTTTCTGATTATTGTTATTGTTGATGTATTTCAGATCAACAGAGAATGGGAATGTTGAAACCGAACCCCACAATAAAGAAGACATACTGAAGAGCACCAACTTATAAATCACAGTGAAATCACTATCTAAAGTTTCATAATGTGCACCATTGTAGTTTTCGCAATTTCTACCACACCAGACACCAGTTAAAGAAATGTCTTTGAAGGAGCAGGACTATGAATACATACACACAAACCTATCTAAATGCTCAGGCAAAGTTTCCGAATTAAACCATTTTTGCACACTTTAGGGGCCGTGTCCACAGATAGTGTTTTTTTGAGCTGCCAGTGCCTTTATGTCAGTGGTTCTCAAACCTTTTCCATGTCAAGAACCCCACAAATTGATATTTTTAGGTGTTTTAAGTTTGTAGATCTGCTACTTTAGCTATTTTAGAATTTGAACCGTTTTGGACATATGAGGTTTCCACCCGACAGAGATGACATCCAAAATGCTCCTCCGCAAAAAAGAACGCTTTCTTTGGTCAATTGATATGAATTCAACGACAAGTTTTACTTTGTAAACTGTATTTAATAACTGGAATGTTTTTCAATAAAAAATATTTAAGACACCCCCCTCCACACACTTGCTGATATACATTTTCACGTGCTTTCAGTCTATGGGAAAATGCTATACCTTTGAGGGTGATTATTCTGATTAGTATCATTATTCATTTGAAATATATCTTGGTCGGGACATTTCCATACACAACTTCATTACCACTTGAGGTCTTGAGGATTATTTGGTCATTTACAGCATTTAACATGTGTATAAATCTAAATGTGTGCATCACAGCAGGGCGTCTCCGTTTTGGGGTTTCTGTCACCGTCAGGTCTGCTAGGAACAAAAGAAGAGGTTATTGTAGACTAGTTACCATACTGTATTGATTGATTCATATCTTTATTGGTACATATATCTTCAAAAATACTATTATCACTAAGCATTACAGGTTACACCCTGTGAACCCAATGTCTGCAATGGATTATAAATGCATAATTAGCTTATAATACTGTGTAATTATATAAGCACTCACGCAGTAAATACTCGTAATGCTTTATAACAATCATAACACATAAAGCATTTTATAATACTTCGGCGGTCAGATATACTTCATAATTTATTTTTGTTTTTCTTTGTGTCATGTCAAATGGCCACATTATGTTATGTATCGCATACAAGGCTAATGTGTCGCAAGCCACATTTTTGTGAAAGCTGGTCAAGTATTAGGTATTATCTTATAAACTACTTATAACACTATAAGCAATCATACTCTAAGTACTCGTATTGCTTTATAACAATAACCCAGTATGAAGCATTTTACAATGACATATGGTCAAGTATCATAATATTGCATAATTACTGTCCACTCAAAGACTCTTTCTTTTGGCCAAGATCGTGGTATATTATCCTTTTGCCTGGTTGCAGATGAATCTGCAGGGAAGGGCATTTTAAAATGCTTTAGAATGTGCTATGATTATTATTATAAAGTATTTATGAGTGCTTATAACTATTTTTCCCCTGGTGTTTAGTATGTTTATAATGCATTATAGACATGGGATGCACAGCAAGTATTACCGCAATGACTTTAAAATATAGAACATAGATGGTGGTGACAGTGGTAACAGCTGTAGTAACTATACCTGTACTCACCGGTGGTATAATATGAGCACTGAGCAGGTTTAGATGACCTATGCCTCAGATTCAGTGCTGGTCTTAAGAAGCCACCGGTCCTTGTGTTGGGTGCGGCCAAACCCCTCATCATAGTTGCCTTTCCTTCTGAATAGCTGCTGGTAGTGAAATATGCAGTAGAACTCTCCGTATAGAGGTGCATAACTGCGTACGCTACAATAGAAAACATCCACGCACAATTATTTAAACCTCTTAAAGGAGTAGTTCGCCCAAAAAAATGACTTATTTACTATTAAGTACACACCCCATGAAGCCTTGAATTCATGGAGATTATTTAGTTTTTGTCGCATTCCTGAGCCAATAATTCGGTGACCGAGTGGTTGGTCAGTAGGGGACTCCAAAGTCATTTTTTGGGTGAACTACTCCTTTAAACCCTATAGTCTTAGAGAACCGGACTTGAATTACAACTATGCTTTTTTCCCCGTCTACACCAAATCTCTTTGCCAAAAATAGCAGATCTACAAGCTCACAACGTGTTGCGTTGCGACACGTTGTGAGCTTGTAGATCGGCAATTTTTTGGTTGGGCGAATGTTCCCTCCAGAAAAGGCATGCTGGGTTTCAAGTGGTCAAGATTTGATTCTTCAAGCTGATGATTGATTGATTTATTGATATCTTTATTGATCATGACATAAAAACATATGTCACATGTAACCATTGCGTTCCTTAACAATGAGGATTTATAAAACATAATGTAATTGCCTGAGAGAGCATTGTGTGAAGGTTTTAACATGTTTAGATATATTTACTTATTTTGAAAGAAACATGAATAAGATTCGGATTAGATTCAATTGAAAAAAAAAAAATATTTCATGCTGGATTTTCCTCCTGAAAATGTATGCTACTGTACTATGGCTGTGTATGTAGAGGTGTATTTAGCCAATCTCTGGCTTCACCAAAGGGTGTAAATCAAAGATTAATGTTTCCAGTTGATTTTATTGGTAGAATAATTCTAAAATCTCACCTCAGTTTTTTCTTACAGTGTTTACAACAGAAACAGTTTTTGTGAAAAATGAACTTGTCTGCTGTAAATTTCTCCATTGGATAAACTGGTTTCAGGCATGCTGAACACATGTCTTGAGCAGATTGTTGAAACTGAGGAGAAGAGTAAGACGTGTGTAAAGGATCATTGTATGACAGCGATAAGTTGAAATAACAACAAAAAACTAATATTGCAACCAAGTTTTATGTATTTAATTTCAAATTCAGTCAAAACATATAAATGATACAACCTAAAAATATCTTCCAAATTTTGCATATAATAACCATAATATTCAGTTCTAAACAATGCAATACATCCTCCACCCCAGTATTAAAAACATTATCAACAAAGACCTATCAAATATTTTTTATTGGAAACATTTTCAGTGGATTTCTCAGTGAATAAGAGCTTTACTCGCTGTCGGTGGAAGTCTCTGTCCTAAACCGTTCCTTTTGTTTTATTATTATTGTGTTTTTAAATTATAATAAGCAATTCTTCAAGATTTACAAGCTTGAAGAATTGCTATTTTTCGCTACTTTTGTGTGACACTCTTGTATGATGAAGTAGGGCATTCATTAACGAAAAAACATAACAAGTTGAAACATGGAGATAGAAGGTTTCCACCCGGCAGCAACGATATTCAAACTCAGGGTTTGTTGTTGATGGGCAACCTGACCTCTGGATACGTAGTGACCTGATTTGCGGTCGGACTGGTCACTACCTGACCACTAAGTGATGTCCTTGTTTCTGGCTGAGTCGTGACAACAGTGGAGATTTTGGATGAGTAAACCCCGTTGCCAAAGTCATCTGTCCTCTCATAATTCTCTGTTTTGGTGCCTGTCACACTGTTGCCCTCACAATCAGTCTGTACCTGTAGTACACTGACCTCACGTTTAGACTTCTTCTTTTTTCTAGAGCTTTTTTTGCCCTGAGCGGCAGTGTTGCAGTTCAAGGTCTTTGTTGAAAGGAATTTCTCTGGTGTGTTTGGGCTGTGCTGACCGGTTGGATGTGTTGCGGTCTCTGGTGTCACTACCTGTGTTTTATCGTTCTGTCTAGCAGCAGATTGGATTTCGATAAAGGCAGGGGAGGATGGAGGACTAGGTTTTGGACCAGGTACCTCAGGCTCTGATCCTGTCCTCTGGTCAACATGCAGACCTGCTGTGACTCTCTGAGTGGTAAGGCTTGCCTGTGTCTGTGATGTTGCAGTTCTGGTTGATCCGATGCTAATTTGACTAATATTACCAGAAGTAGAGGATACTAGGGACGCTTTAAACAAGCCAGATAAACCAGCAATGTCAGAGTCAGATTTCAAATTAGAGACGGAACAAAGTGCCTTCTTAATGGCGTCTTCAACACCCACTAGTCTGGCTAAGGTCTGTTCTTTTAGATTCATGATTTCCTCGCTGGCTCTCTCTAGATCTCCGAAAACATGTGCCATCGATGACATGCTTTCAGTGTTCTTTGGGGCCGCCATCTTGACTTTGTGTTCCACTTTTGCCTGCTTTGGTATCTTTGCTGGAGAGGTGACGACCCAATCAGGCACATTCTCAAACACACTTCGCAGTGAGCTTACGTCAACGTTGCTCGTGTCCTGTTCGATCTCCTCGACTTTTGTCAGAATGTTCTGCAGCTCCTCTTGCTTTCGCAAATTGTCGAAGATCTCCATGGCTGCCGTCATGTTTCCTCTCATGATCTCATCCATGTGGACCGACAGCCTCTGTAGTCGTTCATCCTCTGTCTCCATTCTCACCTTCCTTTCCCTCATTACAACTTTACTTGTTTGTATTGAATTATCTTTGTCTGTGCTGTTGTTAGTGGATGTGTGCTCATGGTCGTTGGGTTTACTGCATGTGGTGGGACCGGTAACAATGTGTGGTTCCGCATCCACGTGTGTGAGAATAGTCGAATTATCATGTCCAGATGAATGTTCGGGGGTTTTGTTCTCATTCTGGGCAATTCTTACTCTTTTAGGTTTTACGGGAGCTATCTTGAACTGAACATTCTTTCCCCCTCCGAATTTCTTACGTGCTTCCTGAAAATCTACGGGACACTCTTCTACGGCATTCTCCTCGTCTTTGGCTGAATCATTCTGGGGAGATTTCTCCTCTGATGTAATAGGCATGCCCTCTGTTTGGCTCATGTTACCCTCATGCACTAAGCTGGAACCACCACTTATTTCTTTACTGGGAGTTAACTGAATCTCCACAGACGTCTGGATAGCTTCAACCGCCGGCTGATTTGCGTCACAACTTTCACAGTCAAGCACATGTGGACTTGATTTAGTTGCATAGTCTGTTTGCTGCAAGCCTTTAGCAAGTGCATCTTTATAAGACATTGTTTTTGTAGGTAATGATTGAGGAGGTTGCTCCTCTTTTGATTCTTTCATTTCAGCAGTCGTAGCACTGATTTGAATCGTGTTGGTCAATTCACTATTTGCATGGTTTGATTTCAAATGTGCAGGTTTAGGGGGGATAGCTGGTTTTGAAGCAGTAGACCTCTTGCTCGTCTTGGAGGAGGGTCCCGTGGCTGGTACATGTGGTGTTTGACATGGACTTATTGGTGGCTCTGCAACTGCTGAACTCTGCTCGTCATTGGTCAATTGGCCGAAATCTGCACAGGGCGCTGACTTCGATTCAGTCAAAAGTTCAACTCTGTTGTCTGCTTGGTTTTTAACAGACACTGTTTTACACACTGTTTTTTCTTCTTTCTTTCTTTCTTTCTTTTGGGATTTGGAGGAGCCACGGTATATCATTGCCGCTTTGAAGTCCCCTTTGGAGACGTTAATGCTGGACCTCTCCAGGGAATCCAAGGTAGACTGGAGATTACCATGAACAACCTCTTCCTTATCTTCTTGATGCAGTTCTTCTGTTGCAGCACTCTGCAAAGACTTAATGGCTGCTTTTAGGTGTCCTTTCTGAACTACCTCCGTGCCCTGTTGTTGGCCTTCACCACACATGTCACTGGCTGAATCTGTATCTGTACCTGCTGAACTCTGCGCTACAGTGGTCAATTGGCTGAAATCTACACAGGACGCTGACTTAGATTCAGTCAAAAGCTCAACTCTGTTGTCTGCTTGGTTTTTAACAGACACTGTTTTACACACTGTTTTTTCTTTGTGGGATTTGGAGGAGCCACGGTATATCATTGCCGCTTTGAAGTCCCCTTTGGAGACGTTAATGCTGGACCTCTCCAAGGAATCCAAGGTAGACTGGAGATTACCATGTACAACCTCCTCCTTATCTTCTTGATGCAGTTCTGTTGCAGCACTATGCAAAGACTTAATGGCTGCTTTTAAGTGTCCTTTCTGAACTACCTCCGTGCCCTGTTGTTGGCTCTCTGCACCACAGGTTTCACTGGCTGAATCTGTATCTGTACAGCTTGTCTCCGTATTCTCATGTTGGCCCTGTGATCTGCGGTCAGCGGTGTTGAACGTCTTTTGTTTTTGCATGTCACCGGGGGGAAATCCTGCTTGCACTTTGGCTACTTTGGCTACTTTGGCGGCATTCGCTACCTCAACATCATTCCTCGCTACAGAGGCTATATTATGGAGCTTTGAAAGTTCTTTTGCCTCATTCGTGGCCTGCTGGAGATTGCAGATCGCAGCCTTGAGGTGACAGAGTTCGTTTTCATCATCATCTACCACTTGTTGCAGTTGGCCCAATGTTTCACAGGATGCTGACTTAGACTCGCTCAAAAGTCCAACTTTGTATTCAGCTGGGTTTCGAGCAGACATCGCATCCACTGTTTTACACGATTCTTTGTGGGATTTTGAGGAACCCCGGTATATCATAGCTGCTTTGAAGTCCCCTTTGGAGACGTTAATGCTGGACTTCTCCAGGGAATCCAAAGCTGCCTGGAGATTACCATGAACAACCTCTTCCTTATCTTCTTGATGCAGTTCTTCTGTTGCAGCACTCTGCAAAGACTTAATGGCTGCTTTTAGGTGTCCTTTCTGAACTACCTCTGTGCCCTGTTGGTCTTCACCACACATGTCACTGGCTGAATTTGTATCTGGACCTGCTGAACTCTGCTCTTCAGTGGTCAATTGGCCGAAATCTACACAGGACACTGACTTATATTCAGTTTCTGCCGGGTTCTGAACAGACACAGTTTTAGAAGTGTCTTTGTGGCATTTGGAGGACCCACGGTATATCATTGCCGCTTTGAAGTCCCCTTCGGAGACGTTAATGCTTGACCTCTCCAGGGAATCCAAAGTTGCCCGGAGATTACCAGGAACAACCTCTTCCTTATCTTCTTGATGCAGTTCTGTTGCAGCAGTATGCAAAGACTTAATGGCTGCCTTCAAGTGTCCTTTCTGAACTACCTCTGTGCCTTGTTGTTGGGCCTCTGCACCACATGTGTCACTGGCTGAATCTGAATCTGTACAGCTTGTCTCCATATTCTCATGTGGATGAAATGAAGCTTTAGCTTCATTTTTGTCCTGTGAGAATTCATGGGTGTCACATTTTGAAGAAGGCTCCCCCTTTCCACGTGTCTTACTTTGACCTGTGAGTCCAGGAGAATGCTTGGTAGAGTGAACAGCATCACTGCGAATCATTGGTTTGGGTTGGACAGGACGTTGATCTGCCGAGAACATGTTTCTCAATTTCTTCACGTCCACCGGGACCCATTCAGGATCTTCTACCTCTGTGTCGTCTCTTGCCAGAGGCTGGGTCTGGTCAGGACAGGGTTCCTGCTCCAAGGGTTCGGCCTGAAGAGTTTTCAGATACTCCAAATCCCCCTTCTCAATGCAGCTACTGAACAGTTTCACATTTCCCCTCATGTTGGCGTCGGGCGTGATCGACACCGGACAGCCTTGGTCTTGAGCGTTGGCCAGAAGGCAGCTTATGGTCGATTTAACGTCCCCTCTTACATCTTGAATGTCACTGTCATGTGTCACTGCACTCACCGCTGGTTCACCAGGTTCAATGCTGCATCCTTGCGGAGGAGGACGGTAACTTTTCACGTCTCCCTCAGCGTAGCGGTAGAGGGAGTACACAGTGACTTCATCCTCTTGAATGATCACTCCTTTTCTCAGGGAGTTGTCTTGGTAGAGAATATCCTCAATGAGCTGAACTGCATTTGCTGTTTTGAACTCTGTATCTTGCTTGGCATTGAATTGGTGCTGGTGGACAGGTACGTCCACCTGAGTGAGTGCTACATTCCCTTCCTTATCCTCCTTCAGGTAGATGACCTGCGGCTTCCGGTTTGCCCTTGGTAACAGCTGGAGTATGAAGTTATTTGCCCCACCCTCTGCCACCTCATTATATTGTATCTCTGGCCCAGTCAGGGATAGCGTATATTTAGCCTTTGTGGCTAACATCGTCTCGTGGACCTCAATGACTGACCCGTTTGAATGGATGGCATTGAAGTGATAGAGAGAATTCAGCGTTTCGTTAATTCTCTCCACCACCGTCTCCATTTCCTCCTTGTTCTGGTGCATAATTTTATGGAATGGCATGGTGTCAAACAGGTGGGTTCTGTTCTTAACCTGAGCCTCGTTAGCCCTGTTGTCTACTGCTGGTGGGTCACCATAGGGTGAGACACTGCTCTGGCCCTTTGTTTTACAGTCGTGTGATTTGTCTCTGTTTAAGTTTGTTGAGATAAAAGGGTTGTTTTGGAACAGATCTGCACTTGTTTTTATTAAATCAACTGTTTCCTCAAAGCCCTCTGTTTCCTCAAAGCTATCCCCAAAGCTTTTGGGAAAGCTCACTGACTGATCCTCAAAGACAGGTTTGGCAGCTGGAATGCCTTTCTTGTGTTCCTGATTATCATAAAAGGTGTGTTTGGAACCTGAACCAACAACATGGATGCATGGCTCCTGCTTGTGACACTGCTTTGCCAAATCAAGGTTTTCAACAGAGACACTGCTGTTTTCTCTGTGTTGTTTCTGTTTTTTGCCCTTCTTCTCAACCTTTTGTTTTTTCTTTTGCACTGCCCCTGTCCTGTCCTCAGAAATGACAACCTTTCCCTGTAGCATGCTGTCTGAACTTGGTTTAAAGTTGTCAACACGTTGACTCTCAAACATCTTTCTGGCAGACTGAACATCTATTCTAACCATCTCCTCGGATTCCACGCCGAGATCGTTTGCGGAAGTGTCCATTTGGGCTACCTCCAAGGTTTCATTAATCCTCTCATTCTGAGCTGATGTTCTTCTAACATCCCCTCCTTCCGCTGCTCCTTCTGCCATGTGTGTCTTGGTGGCATCGGGAGCCTCTGTGTTGCGCATGTTCTCAAATAACCAGCGCCTGGAGAGCACCTCTCCCTCATATCCAGTTTCGGCAGCTGTTGGCCCACTCTCTAAGCTCAGAACCTCAGTCAGCTCCTCATTCGTCAGCTCTGGTTGAGTGTGCTTGAGGAGCCTCCGCAGTTCACCCTTTTGCCGCTTTTGGTTAAAAATCTCTTTGGAGGGCTGGGGTGGCATGGAGTGCAAGGTGGGCTGGATATGTGTCCCGGAGACGTGTCTGTCCCGATGAGGTAGAGGAGCATCTTCTTTAATGTGCTTGGGGTCTTCTGCCATCTTAGGTGAAGAGCAAAATGGTATTGTCATCATTGAGCCTTAATGTCGCTGTCCAATAGAACTCATGCGCAAAACGGGCAACCAAGCTTTCGGGAATTAGAGCTGTGTCTTACCGTATGTGAATTGGTTCAGCCAATATGCATTCCACATGCATTCCAAGTGGGTTAGTTGCACTCCAAGAAAAAACACCATTGTACTCATATTCCAAAAACAAATTATTATAAAATAGTTCATTTTCAATTTTGTAAAAAGGTAAACAGGCATAAATAATGTAGGTGCAATATTGTACAGTAGGCATACAGTACTTTCTACTTACTTCAAAGTAGAGTGTGTGATTGTGACAATACCACTCAAAACGCAAATCACCACAAACATGCAAAACCATTGATCAAATTCTGCACACCATTAGCTTACCTTTACTCTTTTCCCAAATCCAGATGAGTGATCCTGAGCCTAGAAGGAAACAATCATTATCTCAGGTCATGTGTAAACCATAAAATGAGCAATGTTTTTTTCCAGAGTCAGGCCTTTAGGCCAAATGGGACTTGTAATACTGTAGCTCATCGTGTGTCTGATGTAATGGGAATTTCAAAGTGCATCTTCCTCCATAGATAATTAACTACAGTAAAGTGCAGCTGCACATCTCTTTATCAGACTTGTTAGCTCATTGAGCTTGCAAAGTGTGTAGACCAGGGGTTTTTTTCAGACCAAGGACCCCCTAGCTGAGAGAGAGATGAAGCAGGGATCCCTCACTACATATTGTATGAAATTGTGTTGCAGATTATAGTCCATGAGCCAGAGCCCCAAAATTGAGCAATGATTATCAAAAGAGTGGGCAAAACCATACCTATATTAAATTGTTCATAGGGTAAATACGAGTAAATAAATATATGATAACCTTTCCACAGGAGCAGCTTTTTCATGGTTATCACACATTTTGTTATTTTCCCCATACGTACATGACAGGTGAAAAAATGACAACATTTTAAAAAGAGTTATCATAATGAAACTTCCCCAGTTGATTACTTACATGAAGACAATGATTTATCGTATTACAAGTTTTCTGAAATTGTATTTTTAAATATGCAAATTGGGCATTAGGAAAATATGCCCACATTTGCATAACTTTCCAGAATCAACATTGGAACATTGGACAAAGCGTCAACATACTTATTTCATTTTGTTAAGATGTTGGAGTCAAAGGTTTTTAACGAGGGAATATTCAATATCTGGCTCAATTTTGGGGCTCTGGCTCATGGACTAAATGCCTAATTTGCATATTTAAATATACAATTTCAGAAAACTTGTAATACGATAAATCATTGTCTTCATGTAAGTAATCAACTCAGGAAGTTTCATTATGATAACTCCTTTTTAAATTTTGTAATGTACGTATGGGGAAAATAACAAAATGTGTGATAACCATGAAAAGCTGCTCCTGTGGAAAGGTTATCATATATTTATGTACTCGTATTGACCCTATGAACAATTTAATATAGGTATGGTTTTGCCCACTCTTTCGATAATGAAATCCTGTCTGGCTTATGGACTATTAAACGTTTTCATAGATTTCATGGATAGCTTCATAGACTTGTTTGATTCATGGTAATGTGTATTTTCAGACATTTAACCACTTAAACCCTCAATTCTTAGTAAACTTGACCGTTGGCTCTGTACTTGCTGCTCTTTTCCCCCCTCTACACCAAAGCTCTTTGCCGAAAATAGACGATCTACAAGCTCACAACGCCTCGCAGCTCAAGGCGTTGTGAGCTTGTAGATCGGCTATTTTGGGCTAAAGTTCTCTTCAGAATAAAAATGCTAGGGTTCAAGTTCAAAATCCCTATCACACAAAGATTTGGTGGCCCCCCTGTAGTAACTCTGAGGACCCTCTAGGGGTCCCGGACCCCCTGTTGAAGACCCCTGGTGTAGACTATTTAGTCTCTTTTTGGATTTCAAACCACGTTATTACTCTGTACTGTAATATTAATAATATTAGTTTTCATTAGCACTTGAAATTTTATTTCAATGTGTACTGGATTTTCAGACCGAAACATTCTAAATGCATGTTAGCTGATAACGATCGTTATGGTCTCTTATCAATACAACAAGATACAAACAAGAAAACAAGAAAGAAATCATTGTAAAGAGTTTGTGATTATTCTAATCAATCCACAAGAGCATCTATTTCACTATACAGTATTCTGATATTTACTGTTTACCTGGAATTCAGGGATCACGTACAAAAGACTATGCACCAAAAAAGGCAATAGGAGACAACTACTGACCGGTTTTAAGAGGCTATCTCTTGGTTCTGCAGCTGCCACCTTTGACAGATAGAGAGCAGAGATGGATTTGACTGAGATTTCGCTGGCCTGGCTGAAAGAGCTGTCTCTGAAGTCTGCAATCGACCTCCTCTTATCCGCTGCAGAAACATATACAGTAAATAGACACAGTGGTTGTAAGTCAACAAACCACGGTTCAGATTCTGCATGTGCTGCGTATTGCTTCAATCAGTCAGTCAGACAGACAGACAGACGTGCATAAGATGTGATCAAAACTCCCTGAGATGAGTGATGATGATAGCATTGTTAACTATTCACAGTACTGTTCACATTCCTTTTCTGGCCAGGACTTTACCCTTTCAACTGTTTCAATGGGATCCCTATAGCAAGAGCCTCCAAAAGCTCCAGTGCACTCATCAGGATCCCAGCTCTGCTAGGATCCTGATGAGAGTGCGTAAATATAGTACGGGCACATCACACCCATCCTCCACTCACTGCATGCACTGGCTTCCCATTTCCTCCCGGACAGAATACAATTTCTCTCTGTTATTCCATCAATGCAGCCACGGTAACGGTAGCTTTTACTCTGTACTGTAGCACTTTTAGATTTCTTTCAAGTGTAAGGTACACTATAAATAAAAATGTATCACATGGGGTTTGTTGTCACTATAATGCAGTTCGTTTTTTCTGCCCTTAGATTGACAATGAAAAGATTTAGTGTTGTAAAGTTCATATCAAAGACAAAAGACCAGCTGCCTCATGTCACGAGTATTTTAAGAGACTGTCATAAGATCATGTGATCGAGAGGCAGCTACAGAGTTATGCCACTATGCAGATCATGAAAACAATGGCATAAACAATTATAACCTCGCGTTGACAACCGAACCGATGACTAGGGTTCTCATGAGTACACTGTGTAGTGTGATTGTCAATAAAAATACGTTGCTGTTGATTGTCATTACACACTTTCAACGCTGAACTTCAACAGCTGCCATGAAGGCAAGTTATAAATGTACTGCTAGTGGAGTAGCCGGACTGACACTTGACTCCACTGACACATTTAGATTTAGGAGGATAGGAAGGTCTCAGCTTAGCATTGAACCACAGCGGTGAACCCACGTCTTTTAGCCCTTTGTAAGACTAAATTAACTGTTCAATATCAACTTGCAAAGAGATGAGTCAAATGTTTAAGTAAAGACTTGCTGGAGTTGTGAATCACTACTGTAAGTGTGAATTAGGTCACATTTAGTGATGTCAAAACCTCACTCAAAAGCACTTCCTTCAAGAAATATGAATGCAATTCGTAATTACATTATTAGTGATCTATACAACACATAAGGTATTAATGAATATAAAAACATATAACAGTTGTAATGTGTTATTATAACATTGATTATAACAGTCCTTTTTTCTTCAATTTTTATAAAAGCTTGTTTGGTTGGTTTTGTTTTATGGTATATATTTTTTTAGTATTATTTCTACACACACACACACACACACACACACACACACACACACACACACACACACACACACCTGTAAACGGTGAAATAGTCACATTTTTACTCGTAAGTAAAAGTATCAATACCGCAATGTAGAAACACTCTTATAAGTAAAAGTCCGGTATAAAACATTTACTTGAGTAAAAGTGATAAAGTATTGGCATCAAAATATACTTGAAGTACCAAAAGTAAAAGTGCTCATTATGTAGAATGTCCCATTTCACAAGTTCAATATGTATAAAACATCTTTTGAAAATAGATATACAAGCTCTCAATGTGTCAAATAGCCAAAGCATATAGAGGGTTGGTTAATATACGTTTTACTTATAGTTACTTCTAAGTAGCTAAAGTTTTTAAAGAATTATAGTGGTTAAAAAGTACAATATTTGCCTCTGAGATACTGTATAGTGGAGTAGAAGTAAAAGTATTGAAAATTGGAAGAGTAAATGTACTAATTACATTCCAACCACTGTAAACATCATGCTTGTAATCTTGCAAGCAAGCACACACACACACACACGCACGCACGCACGCACGCACGCACGCACGCACGCACGCACGCACGCACGCACGCACGCACGCACGCACACACACACACACACACACACACACACACACACACCCTGAAACACACCCTGATACACATCCAGGCACGACGCAAAGGTTGTTCATATAAATCTGTACTCACAGAGTGAAACGTCTCCCAATCCCTTGTTTCTATGGTCTGTGTCTCTTGGTTAGAATCAAAGCTGATGTGTAGAGGTGTCTGGTCTTGAAGTACTGTGGGTCTAGTATGTCTAGAATAGATGATCTTCTCTATGCAGACCCCAAAGTCTCTTTCACTCTTCCTTGCTCTTGCCCTTGTTCACCATGTGGATGCTTTTACAGTCATCCCTGTTGTGAAGACAGCTGACCCTGTCACCCCCGCACCGCACACTCATGCAGGACCTGTGTCGTGGCTGGTTATTTCTGGACTTGAGTGCAGTGTTGCCCTGTCCGCTTATTATAAGCGACTTTGGGCTTCTTTTTCTGTAAAGTCGATTTGGAAGTTGCAGGTTGCGGTTCTTTGGACTTGTTTCTGAAGTATAGTTGCTTATTTGAGCTTATTTGTCCGCAGACCCCCCATCTGAAAATATTTTGTGCCAGGGACCCCCATACAAGATTTGTGTTGTTAAAATGTTCAAAAACATTCCGCATTTAAGGTTTTAAGTGGTTAAACTGATCTTGATAGGTGCTTTTTTTTGGCTTGTTTTATATAGACCTGGTTGCTTGTCTCTCTCACAAGATCTGGCAACACTCTCCTAGACTTGAGTGGCCCGGTATGCCCACAGCAGGTTGAGTCAATCACAGCTCCCTGCCTGCACTGTCATGGTGTTGATAAGCTGCCCCTTCCTCCCCTGTCCACCCACCTAATGTACCCTCTTAGACTTTATTTTGGTTGCATGGCTCAGTGTGTGACATGCATGCCCTCTCTATGATGTTGGCTTGTTTACCAGCAGCGTCGGTGTCGTGCGGCCTACGATTAGTGAGGCGCATAACAGCCACAGAATTCCTTCACAATTTAATCATCCACGGTAATCGTCCATTACCGTGCCTAAATGATTTCTTTGTGTTTTCCCCGTAACCCTATATATACCAACTGTAATACAGATTCTATCCAAACTGATATAACAAACTAACAAATTTGATTTAGAAGACATTAGATGGTACTCACCACCAGATTCAGATGTTGTTATTGCTGTTATTTTCTCAAAATCAATACCACCTATGGTCCGTCTCCTCTCTGTTCGGGTTTTATTCACCACCTAGATAGAGACAATTTGGATCATTTATCCATTAATGTATTGATTATTCCCTGTCAAAGCCCTAACAATAAACAGTTTACCTTCAGTGTCGCCCCATTTTCTGTAGCATTAGCTTTAGCATCATCAGGCATGACAATGGAAGCACCAGCAGATGTTAGGCCTTCCCGCTTCTCTCTGGGGGCCTCGTTCCCCTCGAAACCTCCTTTCGTCTCTGGTGTAGTGGTGTCGGCGACGCTGGGAGGCGCGGTGGGCCTCGCGGCTCTCATCACCGGGCGTGGCGTGTCACGCTTTGACTCAAACAGAGCCCTCAGGGCCCCTGTGCCCCCGGAGCTGTGTTGTAGGCTCCCCATGGACTTACTGCGGGTCAAGTTGGTCTTGACCAGAGGAGGACGTTCCTTCTCCTCATTCCTCTTCAGCAGGTGGTCCAGTGTACGCTCTGGTTTACTTTCCAACTGCACACTCACATTGGGAGACGACACGGTGGTTGTTGTTGACTTCAGGATTGTCTAGTGGTGAAACAATGAAACCATACATCATGGCTGGCCTGCAACAGTTTTCTTTTTGTCCACATTGTATAAGTTCATTGTTACACTAATAGGTAATGGAAGAGATTTACCTCTTGTTGGGGCGCTGGTTTCGGCTTTGGTTCGACACAGTTGGTTGAAGATACATCAATTGGTCTGCTCACTTCCGCTGTGGTTTGGTATCTGTGACGTGTAAGAAGACATAATATCACAACACAGTCATCACAGTGAATACATGACATAAAGGTCAGACTGGTTGATGATGACCAGTAGTTATCATACTAAATAAGCCTTTGCAGAGTCATGAGGCCCATAGGGCAGCAGGAGCCTATCTCCTGTTTCTGTAGCGTGAGGCCGCTTGATGTACAGTTCATCCCTCAGCCATGATGTACAAGTACACCCCCTGGACATGTCGTCATGTCGTAGGGACCCCAATCCAACCATTGATGATGCTGAGTGCTAAGCAGGGAGGTGCTGCTGGGTCCCAATTTTATAGTGTTTGGCATGACCCGGGCCGGGGAATCGAACCCCGTCCTCCCAATCTCAGGGCGGACAACCTAACCAACCACTGAGCTGGTAGTCTCGCGTAGCCAGACCCCACAGAAAATGAAAAACAGCGACCTCTGTTTTCTGGTATTGTCTGTGGGGTCTGGCGGGAGGAAAATGGAAGACCAGTGCGCAGGGAAACTCCGGTTTCATGTCTGCCTTCAGCGCATCACTTCCGGTTGGTGCGACTACGTTTTCATTCCCACTAACAATATTTCTACACGGAACACTAACACCACTTCTCCCAGAGAACATGGATGGTTTTGGTTATAAGCCCACTTGTTTCTATGATGAAAGAGTAAGTTAAAATGTGAATATCTTTCCGTGGTTTTGTCCGCTCCGAGGACGCTATTGTTAAATTAGTTTCGGCTAGTGTCGAGGGGGGAAGGGTGGATGGACACGTGAATCCCGCCCACTACATTTGATTGGGTAAAGCGCACACGTTATGACGAACCCCTCCGACAGATTCCACCGCAGGGCAGAATCTGTTCTTGAGAGATTACTGAGCTGGTAGTTGTCACAGACATGGAGTTTATGTAGATGGTGTTCCTCTTACCTAGAAACAAGCTGGGACACGGATGTCTTCCGGTCTCTAAGTCCTGCTCCTGTCCAGACAGGCTTGTCACATGATGAGGCGACACTCTTCATGGACTGAGTGCGTCTTAGGTTGCTCTTCCAGTCCATGGTCCAGTCTAGTCCAGTCCAGGACTTCCCACACCCACACTTTCTGATTATGAACAATAAGGCCACCGTCACACGCTTAGCACTTATACAATAACAAATGACACTGATCAGTGATCAATCCCCTGTATCGCGACTTCGAACTCATGCCATCTGGACGAAGATACAGAACCTTGAAGTGGGAAAGGTTTGTTTTAGGAGGAGTTTTGTCCCCTTAGCAAATTGCGGGATTGACCCATTAAAGCCGGGAAAGCATCCGTGTCATTTTAGATTTTATACGTTGGCAATTCAAAAATAGCAGATATACAAGCTCACAGCGCGTCACTTCGTGCCGCGCTGCAAGCTTGTAGATCTGCTATTTTTGAAGTTTTATTTTTACATCTTGAAAGTGTGAGAACTACTGATTTAGCAGGCATGAAATAAAACACAAAGAGAAATATTGAGCACCTAACCCCTGAGATGGGCCATATGGCACGGGAACGGTTGGTTCCCAAGGCTACTTACTTAACCACTGAGGTAATGTGATGATAACGAGTTAATAAAATGATCAAAGTCCATGTCCCCGGTAAGCAAGGCATTTGATTTCATATTGATTATATTATTAATTTAGAGCATTACCTTTCGGATCAGTCAGTCAGACAGTGTCTATTCCAAGTGACACCCAGAAGAAGCCGTTCTACACTGCATCACAAGATTCATACACACTGTAAAACAGTGTGTAGACCAAAGTCCTTGTTCCTAGTATCTTGTTAATTTTCTGTGACTCGATGGATAATGATCTATGGGAATGTCTAGGAAAAAGGCCAGCAGCAAGGCAGCAAACAAATGGCAAACAGCAGGACATAGATCGTTAATAGATCATTACAAGTAACGGAGCGATAGTATAATTAGGTCTCTAGAGATATGTAGAGGTACAAATGCACTGTCCCACTAAGGGGACAAATTACTGAACCTACAGATTTATTTCATGGCCCCGGACAAATATATATACATAATATGTATGTATATATTATATGCGATATAAGTGCGTAATAATTAATTCACTTAACAATGATCATTGTGTAATTGGATTGCTACAGAGTCGACAAAAAGTGAAATTTTAACAGAGATTATGCTTGAAAAAGAACACAAACACATCATACATGATCAGAGAGATCAAATTACCATTTTTATGTGGAATATGTTTTTTTCTTTCTTTGTTTTGCAAGACCAATTTAGAACAAGAGAATTGCGCTCAGCAGATCTCAAATCTCCACCAGGAGGCATGCTATGATAATAATAATAACCACAACAATAATAGCAATGTATGCAGTTACATTTATACCTACAGCCATGAAAGAGTACAGTGAGGCATGTGATTACCAGTAGTTCTAGTATCTACTGTCTTCCTCCCTCCAGAGGTGCCTTAATGCATGGGTTTACGAGGGGCTTACGCCTCGGGTCAACAAGGGCAAGAGGCCTTATGAGCTTACATTTGTTTGTGCATATATATCACACATTTAAATATGTTATATATTTGCCCCACTGTCATAAACATATATGTGACAGGGAAGTCACGGAGGTTTCCCTTGAGAAGCTATGATCGGAGCGCTGTAGTGTAAACAACGAGTCCTATCCATGTTGTGATCTGCAGTGTGTTGCACATGTGTGTCAAGCTGTCAAGCATGTGAAATATGAAGCATCATAGCGATGCTCAGAAACAAATACAACAGAATAAAGAGTATACTGAAGAAATATGACGTGGATTGGCCAAGTGGTTTGCTAGATTAGCTGCAGCAGACACACAGACAGAGAGACAGGGGTGAACGCAAGATCCCCTGATACATTTAGATGTATTCATGTTATCCTACTTGCATTCTTTTCGAGTTTATACATAGTGCTTAACCAGGCTATCACTCCAGGGAGGTTCCTAGACATTAACCCTTTAAGACCGGGAAAGCATCATTTGTGCCATTTTAAGATTTCTTTGGTTATTCAAACATAGCAGATATACAAGCTCATAGATCTACTATTTTTGAAAAATCGTGAAGATTTGTGCAAATATTGGAATATAAATATTTTTATATACCCCCCAGAAGCAAAGATTTGAGTAACAAATGTCCGCTTAAAAAAAAATCTAATATTCGCACACATGTTTGTGATTAAAAAAATAAATAGCAGATCTGCAAGCTCATAGCGTGGCACTCGGTGCCGCGCTATGAGCTTGTATATCTGCTATTTTTGAATAGCCAAATAAATCTTAAAATGTCACAGATGCGTTCCCGGTCTTAATATGTCTATATATAATTATTTTTCTTGGTGTCAGCAGCAGAACCCAAGTGACACTATTTGTGTGACCCGTAATTAGAATGCCTTTGGTTGAGAACTAGTGTAGCCACTTGATCTAGTCTCAGACACGACACCAACGAGCAAACGTCCCGGAAGTCTGTCTCCCCACCCAGGGATTTCCAGCCCTTCTGACCTCAGGGGTTGAGTTTAAAGCAGGGGAACTCTTATGGTGTCTCCTGACCTCACTGACCCCAACCAGACATGTGTTACATGCTGCTGCAGCAAAACTGCATCCACAGGGAAAGTGCAGCGATGGAAGAAGTACTCACATATTTTACTTAAGTAAAAGTATCAATACCGCAATGAATAGAAATACTCTGTTACAAGTAAAAGTCGGGAATTAAAAATGGACCTGAGTAACAGTACAAAAGTATCAAAATGTACTTAAAGTGTCAGAAGTAAAAGCACTCCTTACGCAGAATTTCACAAGTTTTCAAATGTATACAAATCTTTTGAAAATAGCAGATCTACAAGCTGCTATTTCAATATGTTGCATCGCGACATATTGTGAGCTTGTAGATCGGCTATTTTCAAATGGCCGAAATGTATATACTGTAGGGCTGAAGTGGGTAATGTATGTTTTGTAATAATAGGCCAATCAAAATCTACGAAGTAACTAGTAACTAAAGTTTTAAAATAGTTCTATATAATATTTGCCTCTGAGATGTAGTGGAGTATAAATAAAAGTACAGAAATTTGGAAATACTCCAGCAAAGTAAAAAAAAAAATCTACATTTTACTTAAGTACAGTACTTGTGTACACGTACTTAGTTACTTTACACCAATGCTCTGCTGTACACCGCATTCAGTAACACTACAAAATATGTTTAACCATGTGAATGAAACAGTGCTGTCTCACTCTTGGCAGTGGGAAATGTGAATGTGAACTCCTCCACCACGTGGCTGGGTATTTTACTACAGTGAAATCCCTGCTGCGGCCTGGTTGGGATGTAGCTTACATGGTGCGACAAATGGTGGAGTAAAATAGCCTATATGCAGTTAGAAGAAATCTGCAACAAAAAAAAGGCTTTGAATGTATTATACAGTGGTGTAAAGCTGTTTGACAAGCCCTTGAACTGAGCTTTAAAAATCACAACAGCGTGTATAAATACCTCTAGTGTGCTTAAGCTCAGCAATAGATTCTTTATTAGAGACTCCTTGGTTTTTTACACAGCTGTAAAATAGAGGCTGGGGCGGTGGAGTGTTTCGTCGGTGCTCAATCCCCACTGTTCATAGAGCTGCACTTTGTCTCGGCTCCCTCTCTGTAACACCATTTATACTTTATTATACCGCCATGTCACTTGCTGAAATGACAGATTTTCAAGAAAAAAACCATGGCAAGCGACATGGTGGTTGATTTTCAAAGCAGTGGGTGCAGGTTCGTTACTGGTGGTTTTCTCTGGTATCCAAGCCCATTCATTGTATTTAGATGTCACCAGACCAGAGCAGAGGTCATCACCATGACGGCTTGTTATAGACATTTTTGTCATGGAGAAAATGGAAAACAGAAAATGAGCAGCCAATAATATTACCAGAAACACATAGACCTATTCCTAATAGTATACTAGTGGACTGCTAAATTAGCGTCTCTGCCAATGTGCTACACTGCATTTAGTCCTATACTTATTCTAAAGAAAGCCTGGGTGACTGACAAGTCAACCCCTGTATACTATATATTGCTATCCAGGGCAGGCATCAATGCATCATGGCCTGTGTTTTCATCACACATTACTTGAAGAAAAAGAGAACATTATAATGTTAGGTTTTTTTTCTACATAATTATTTTTCTGTTATCAAAGGTTTGCCATGGACATGTCTTGCCACAGACACATGAGTCGGTGTACGGACACATTGATGACCCCTGCACCAGACATATCAGTACAGGGAGATCTGATTGTCTGGCTACGCGAGACACAGTATAAATTTGCTCTTTAACCACTTAAACCTATATAACTGGGGTCTCTCAGGGCTGTGCTCCTTTTTACCCTTTTACTAGCAGATCTACAAGCTCACGACGTGTCATAGTGCGACACATTGTGAGCCTGTAGATCAGCTATTGTTGCTGATTTTTTGCCCCAGAAAAGGGACATACTGTAAGCGTTCGAGTGTTTAATCATTCCTCAGACAAAGAGAAAGCAACAGTACGGTGGCGGCAGCAACACTCATCCCTGGGGCAAAATCTGAGATTCTGAATATTTTCCTCCTCCTCTGCCACTCATTTGACGACTACCCCCATTCATCCCTCCTCCTTCACCCCCAGCCCCCCACCCCTGCCTCTGTCTCTGTCTCAGGGGCTCAGAGGAGATGAAAGAGAATAGGCGATGCACAGCAATTGACTGCAAACTCTGCAGTGTTGTTAAAGGGCAAGACCACTTTGGTAGGGGTTTGGTTTGTGTAGTTACCTTGCCATGATGTAACTCCAAAGGTGGGCAAGAAATCAAAAATGATTTCTCCATTGACTAGAAATTGATCATTTTAAATATGGTCCTCATTGACTTACATTGTACAGTGAAGGGGCTCTGGAGGAGCTATTTTAAGCCTGTGAACGAATGCAAACAAAGCAGATTCTGACAATATAGAACATCACCAAACCCGGTACTGTTTGTTTTTTAAATAAAAATGTCAACTTCTTATTGATTTTGCTATCTTCTAGGAAGAAAACCCAGACTGGATCGTGGATCTGGATCTTCAAATAGTAAAATCAACAGGAAGTTGACATTTTTATTAAAAAACAGTGCTTCTATGCTGTCTGAATCTGCTTTGTTTGTGTTCATTTATGTGCTAAGAGAGCTCCTCCAGCAGAGTGGTTTCGTCGTACAATGTAAGTCAATGAGGAGAACATTTTAAATTATCAATTTCTTGTCAATGGAGCAATTCTTTTTGATTTCTTGCCCACCTTTGTTGTTACATCATGGCAAGGTAACTACACAACCCAAACCGTGACCAGCTATTCCCAACCAGTGGGCCGTGAGGATATTGCAAGTGGCAGGGGCGTCAATTGGATATAGCAGATGCCATACCTTGGCTCCAAAATGGAATTATTATTATTATCAAAAAAACAAAACAAAAACATGAATAGTAGCCTAATGCAGGTAAGACCATTGTGTTTGTATTGTGTTATAGGTATAATGCATAGTTTTCTATGCATTTCGGGGTTTTTGGGGGGTTTGACCCCCAAAAAAATGTTCGCCCGTGCACCCAGGATAGGTGTCCCTTATTCTAATCTCTAGGAGTTGGCATCCCTAACCTTGCCATACCTTAGCTTTTGCTGAACTGACGCCACTGGCAAGTGGGTTAGGTTTTATTGATAATATAACATTTAAAAAAATAATGTTTTTCCTGTTAATTAACAATGCATTTTCATTGTGATACAGATGAATAGGAACTTAAAGTATAGGTTACTACATTAGCTCCATTGAATCAATGGACCTAATGTAGTAACCTATACACCTGCCTTGGATCAATGGCATTGATCCAAGCCAGGACAATAGATAGAATGAACAATAGATTGATTGATCATTAAAGTAAACAACTAAACATGCTCTGAAAATGCACTCAAGATTTTCAAGTGGGCCCTAGATCCAGAAAAGGCTGGGAACCACTGAAAGAGAGGATCTGTGGTTGATTTCGAAGGAGGTTCAAATAGTGTGTGAGTGAGGTGTTCTATCATTCACATTCAAGTGTTTGACACATAAGACAGTAAGATACCATACAAATGTCAGCATGTCAGTGTAGGCTACTGAGAAATTAACATACCAGTGTTGCCATGTCTGCTTATTAAAAGGGACTTTGGGCTTGTTTTTCTGTAAAATTGCTTGTAAATATTGGTAGTTGTGAGTTGCGGTATTTTGGGATTGTTTGTAAAGGGTAGTTATTTGGGCTTGCTTCCAATTTTTGTAAATTATTGTTTAACCCAGTTCTCAAATATGTGCATGTATTTCTCCGCAGACCATCTGAAAAAAAATCTTTCAAATATATTCACTTTTTCTTTTCAAGGTCTTTTCGAAAATAGCAGCAATAGCAAGCTCATTCGCAACGCGTTGTGAGCTTGTAGATCGACTATTTTCAAATAGCCAATGGATATATATTTGAAGTGCTCATGTGGCCTGTATTGTGGGCTACACTGTATCTTGTGGGCTTGTTTCCATAGACCTCGGTGCTTATTTCTCTCACAGAATCTGCCAACAGTGGAAGGTCTGGGGATCTTAGTATAATTAGATTTTCAATTGGAATTTCCTTTAAAAAAAAACATTTTTCAAAATTTTGTTTCAGAACAAAAATCAAAAAATTGCTAATTTTTCCAATTTTCTTGTCCAGAAAAAATTAAAATGCTCCATACCCACTAGTGAAGAGACTGTAGGTGGAATTGGCCCTTCTTTCTTGTTGTTCACATATAACGCCAATAGCCACAGACGGCCACAAGAGGGCGTTGAGAGACCAGGCCAACACAAGGCTCCATTGTGCTGGTATGGGGTGGGTGTGTGTGGGGGTATTCAAGGGCAAACTGGGTCACTTCAGTCCAGTTAAACCCAGAAAGACGAGCCAGAACCTGCAGTCCCTGACCCAAAATGAGGTGATAAAGTGGGCAAGGAGTTCATATAACTCAAGGTTAGTAGGCCATACCGTTCAGAAAACGACTTGTCATCATGTGGATGAATGAATGGGACCAGATACAGTAAAGCTGTTAGTAGTTGAGAAGAAAAATCCAATTCAACATAGTGGAACATGGTTGCGTGTGTCTGGCTGTCATAATGTCCTCTAATATAGCCTGTATAAACTACTGTAACTACTGTATAAGCCTCTATTTCTGCTGTATTTTGTTTGCTAATGATAGCCATGCTAGCTCAATAATCATCACAAAAAAACAATTGTTGGTGTCTTTCTGTCAGTGGTGTAAAGTGTATTTACTTAAGTACTGTACTTAAAGGTAGGGTAAGTGTAAATATATATATATTTTTTGTACAGTGTTTGTCCGGTCACAGGGGTCTCTCCTGCTCTTTAGTAAACAAAATATAAATACATTTCCAGGTAACAACATTTAAGCCAATCAGGAGAGAGCACTGAAAATGCATTTTCTGTTTAATAAACAGCTGGAGAGACATGATGGGAGACCCCTTTTTCTGAACAAACACTTTATAGCAATGAGTACTATCACAATATAGAGCTATTTAACACTTATTTTAACCAAAGTAAATCACTTACCCTACCTAAGTACAATTTTGAGGTATTTTTACTTTAGAATGTTCTGTACTTTTACTTCTACTAAGTAAACTTTAGTTACTGTGTAGATTTTGATTATTATTACAAAACATACATTATCCACACACATTAGCCCTATTTCTGCCATTTAAAAATAGCCGATCTGCAAGCTCACAATGCCTTGCATCTATTTTCAAAAGAGTTTTATACATTTGGAAATTTGAAATGGGACATTCTGCATAATGAGTAGCTTTACTTTTGGTACTTTGAGTATTTTTTACATTGCAGTATTGTTACATTTACTTAAGTAAAACATTTGAGCACTTTTTCCAGCACTGCTTTCTGTTGACCTATTTATTCCACTCTGTCAATTCATTTCAAAGGGCTGTATATTGGCATGAGAAAACATACGTTTACATTGGCAAAGCAAAAGTGGAACAAAACAATCAAAACAAATGAATGTATGTACAGTTGAAAGGGAATAGAAATGATGTGTACACACACACAGCTGTGTTACATTACAACTGAGGGAAGTCTAACTTACACAACCATAGGAATTGTGCATCTGCTGTCAGGAATAGTTGGCCTATATAATATATAACATAGGAAAGGTTAGCTTGGGATACGCTTTTGCAAGGTTGTGCACACATAGCAGTTGTTTTTTTTCAAAAGTGTTTAAAGGTAATTGCTCTGTATGTACAGATGTTCTGTGTGTGTGTGTGTGTGTGTGTGTGTGTGTGTGTGTTTGATTACTTTATTAACAGCTTGCAGAGGTACGATTTTACATTGATTTGAGTTAAAAATGTTTGCTTTAAAAAAAAAATTAGCAAAAATAACAGATCTACAAGCTTGTATATCTGCTATTTTTGAAAAATCGAGAAAATCTTTGAATATAATTTTTAAAGCAAACATTTTTAACTCAAATCTTTGCTTCTGGGGGTCCCTGGAGTGTGTGTGTGTGTGTGTGTGTGTGTGTGTGTGTGTGTGTGTGTGTGTGTGTGTGTGTGTGTGTGTGTGTGTGTTGTCCTCAGTACACTCACTCACACTGTAAGGTGTGTGTGTGAGTGTCACATTTTAACACTGTGCACACAGACAGAAGGCCAGCGGTCATGAGGTTGTCTGGGGTCTAACTCTGGGACGACTCACGTTGTGCGTGTGTGTGACACACAGAGCTTGGCTCACACAGTGTGTAGTGGTGTAGCCTCTGTGAGTCACGACATGGTGCATGAAATTCATGCTTCTCCTTAATGTGGCTCAGACTCAGTACTGACGTAAGACAGGTAGTCTGTCTGGGTTTATTTCCAAACCACCAGCCTTGTGAGGACAAAGGCACCGTTTCTGTGCATGTGACAATGAATCGACCGGGAACGCATCTGTGTGTCACTTTTAGAGTTCGTTGGGCTATTCAAAAAGAGCAGATATACAAGCTCATAGCGCTGCACCGCTATGAGCTTGTAGATCTTTTTTTTGGCGGACATTTGTAAATCAAATCTTTGCTTCTGGGGGTTCCTGGAACTAAATATTTTACAAATATTCGCTTTATAAAATACATAATCCAAGATTTTGCCATGAATTTACAAGATTTTTCAAAAATAGCAGATCTACAAGCTCATAGTGCCGCGCTATGAGCTTGTATATCTGATATTTTTGAATAGCCAAAGACATCTAAAAATGACACACAGATGCGTTCCTGGTCTTAATGGGTTAACACGAACCAGTGTGGGCCTATTATTATTATACACTACTACTAAAAGTAGTTTATTAGTCAGTAGACTAGAAGATGTCAGTGACCCCAATTGAAACAAGCCAATTAATGGCCTTCTTGGGTTTTTCAATTCCTTTTAGCTGACCTTGCATTGAACTGTACTTTCATGTGCTTTTTTTCTGCAAACTTCAAATAAAGTATTCAATCAAACAATCACAGACTGGACACCGGCTTTGAATTTAAGTATAGTCGTAGGCTAACTAAATGTCAATTATAGAAGATTTACAACAGCTGGTTGAAGGTGGACTTTGCCGAAGCCCTTTAAACGAAGCTGTGCTTTAATTGAATGATCTCATTGGCTATAGGCATAGTATCCTACACGTGTTGTGTGATGTTTGGTGTGTATGTGTGAGGGTATGTGGTTATCTGTTGTCACTTATTGCACACGTTTCTTCTTTCTTCTTATACAGCTCTCTGCATTCTGCACAGGAAGGCGAGGAGGAAGATGAATGGGAGTTTGGTAGAATATAAGGTAATGTCATGATTTATGGGAGTAGCTTACAGTATATCTAATGGGCTGACGTGGGACCACGGTCCAGCAGAGCCAGAATCAGGTTCAGCTGGGCTGCTTGGTCTAAAACAGTGGTTTTCAACCATTGGTCCGGGACCACCGGTGGTCCTTGAGGGGGTTCCCCAGCTAAATGATAGATATTTAGCAACCAAATGGACCCTTATCATAAAGGACTTATGGGTCTGTAACTCAGAGATTGAACACATTTGTTCACTCTCTGAGTTAAATTAACATTGATTTTACAATTTAAATATATGGGTCCCAGAGATAGAAATGCCATTAAATGGGGGTCCGTAGCCTAATGCATGTCAAACTGGGGGTCCTTGAAATTAAAATGGTTGAAAAATCACTGCTAGAGCTGTAAAAAAATCTTCTCTTATGAGGGCCCTTGGCATATCTTTTCAAATGGGGGTCCGCGGGCTACTAAGTGTCAATTTGGGGGTCCTTGACATGAAAAGGGTTGAAAACCACTGGTCTAAAAGAAAGTCTTTCGATAAGGCTTTGCATTCATGCTTGCGTTTAATATTCAGATAAATACTATGTACAGTATGTGGTAACCAGGGGTTGTTGCCCACCATGGCAAGTAAATAAAACATTCGGGCTAGTGGAGTTTGCTTTCAGGTTGCCCGACGGGCAAGTGCGTTTGAATGGCGAAGCTTCCGTCTTCATTAAATATTATCGGTTATTCATGAAGAACAAATAATGTCACCTTTTTTACATGTAGCAGTTCTGCGCTCATTCAGATTTTCAACGTGACTGTCGCCACTCGACAGTTATCGATTGGATTTAACATTCATTTGATTTACTTTTCGGGCATGACCTTTGGGCCAAGGTGAACTTGACCTGTACTTGCCCCGATGGGCAAGGGCCTCTGAGACCTTAGCGTCAACCTCTGTTGGTAGCAGTAGGTGCTTTGAATGGGAGCCGCCACACAATGACACTTCAAGGCGCAGCAGTCAAGCCCAGGCTGTTTCACTTGTTACATCCTGTGTTCGGACAAGCAATGGAAATGGAAAAACAAGATGTAAGCCTTGTTGTCCAGCACTGTTAACCCGTTCAAACCGGGAACGCACCTGTGTAACCACTTAAAACCATTATTTTATTCTTTGGCTATTCAAAAAACGAGCTTGTAGATCTGCTATTTTTGAAAAATCGAGAAAATGTGTGCAAGTCTTTGAATATATATTTTTAAAGCAAATATTTTTAACTCAAATCTTTGCTTCTGGAGGTCCCTGGAACAAAATATTTTGAGATGGGGGTCTGTGGCCCAAATACATTCAACTTTAGAGGTTCTTGACATGAAAAAGTTTGTTTGAAAAACATGTTTTTCAGAAAACTGTTTAGAAGACATTTGTAGAAGAATCGGAACCTTAAAGGCCTTAATGGGTTAACTGAAATGTCCAGAGAGAGAGACAGACCTGGACGTTAAGTCCAAAACACATGTCTATGATTTGCAGGAACATTTTGCTCCTGCCTCCTCCTCCTCCTGCACAAGGAAACACGAGTAGTGGTTTAGGAGGAGTGGTTGTGTGTCCTTATTCTGTGTCTCTCTGTGTTGCAGTGCAGTGTTTCTCAACCTTTTCAGGACGTGACCCCCCCCCCCCCCCCCCCCATATCACATGTGAACTGAACTGGGGACAATCCACCCTGACAAGCACTTGGAATTGTAGGAGTTGAGGCATTACATTTAGTTTGGCTCGTTTCCACATGATACATATTGTAGGTTATGATACACAAGAGCATGATACACAAGCTCACAACGCCTCGGTTGCGAGGCATTGTGAGCTTGTAGAGCTGCTATTTTCAAAATATTTGCCTCTTTCTTATTATTTGACAATTTGCCCAATGTTTAGTTTTTATAGTATAGTTTGTTGATTACTTTTAATGCAGTGATGGTATTTTTCCCCCTTCTTTTATTAGGTATTAACAAGGTCTTAAAAGTCCTTAAATTGTCACTTCACTGTTATCTGGGGACCCCCGCCCCCCCAACAAAAAAAATCACGTGGGGACCCCTTAGGGGTCCTGACCCACAGGTTGAGAACCACAGCAGTCTGTCCTGGTGTCAGTCAGCAGGTGTTTGTTTGTACAGCGTGTGTGCACACACACACACACACACACACACACACACACACACACACACACACACACACACACACACACACACACACACACACACACACACACACACACCGTGTGTAGTAGAGCCCAGAGGAACGTGTGCGAGTACAGCTGAGTGGGAGGGGTTATACGATCCAAACCCCTCCCCTTTTCCATCAAAGTGAACCAGAGAGAAACCCCCCCCCCCCAAGCTCCTCCCATCTAATTGTAGCCCCCTCTAGTCCGCAGGGAGGGAGCAGTTCTCGGAGCAAGCCGAACTGCGTGTGTTTGTGTGTCATCAGCAGCAGTGTGCACGTTTCACACGTGTGACTGCTGTGGAGGAGCAGCCGGAGCGCTCTAAGCTGCTTTGCGAGGGCTTAGGAGAGTAGCCACTCGCTGGCTACTCACAGGGCTGTGTGTGTGTTTGCTAAACGCCCCAGAGGGGGTGACAGCATAGTTCTGAAGCATTTGGGAGCACGGTGGTGGTGGTGAGGTGATGCCACCAGGGTTTCATATGACAATGCTGCTGGGTCAGTACAGGGCTTGCATGCATACACAGCAATGCAGCCACACACAGTCACACTGCATGATCACACGAAAACGAAGCTCTCGTTCAACACAGCAGTCAATAAAAAAACAGGGACAGTGTTTTATAATCCTTGGGAACTGATTAACAGAGTTGCATTTGACTGAGCAAAGAAAAACGGTGGAGTTTAGCAGTAGTGTTCTTATCTCAGAAGAACAGAGAACAAACATATACGTATAGGCTAGCAGTTTCAATGCATGCAAATAAGCTTCTATTGTGACAGTTTGTGCAAAAACCATTGGCTTTTAAAGACTGTAACAATACTCTTCTAGTGAGTCTAGTCGGCCTATTATTGCAAGGAGAAATCAGGTTGAACTTCTGCACTGCATTGGCACAGTTTTCACGACTCCCTAGACAATATTATTAGTTGTCCTGCAGAAATAAAAAACTGCACAGACTCCAGTCCCCCCCCCCCCCCCTAACCCCCGAACACATGCACATGCACATGCAAAGAGCCTGTGAGGACGACTAGTAGGAGCATGATGTCCGGGACTTTGTGTTGTTTTGGTGCAGTTGATGTCACGCACCCTCCTCCTCCTCCTCCTCCTCCTCCTCCCCCCTCTCCCTCTCTGGTCTGCATCCAGTCCATGTTGTTGAGAGCTGGAATATCAGGTTTCCGGTCTGTGTGCTCAGTGTGTACTCACAGCTTCCCCCTCTGTTCCATTCTCTGTCAGCAGCACACAGCAGCACTGACTGCACCAGGAGGGACACTCTCTCTTTGCCAGTGGGTGGAAGAAGTAGTCAGATGCAATACCACAATATAAAAGTACTCTGTTACGAGTAAAAGGCCATGTGTTCAAAATGTTACTTGAGTGAAAGTACAAAAGTATTGGCATCAAAATATACTGAAAGTGCCAAAAGTAAAAGTACTGAAATGTTTGAAAATAGCAGATCTACAAGCTCGCAACGCGTCGCATTGCGACGCGTTGCGAGCTTGTAGATCTGCTATTTTCAAATAGCCCTATGTATAAAATAGGGCTAAAGTGGGTAATGTATGTTTTATAATATAATAATTTATATCTGCAAAGTAACTAGTAACTAAAGTTTTCAAATAATTGTAGTGGAGTAAAAAGTGCAATATTTGCCTCTTGAGATGTAGTGGAGTAGAAGTATAAAGTGTTGAAAATTGGAAATACTCCAGTAAAGTAAAACGAATACCTCAAAATTGTACTTAAGTACGGTACTTGAGTAAATGTACTTAGTTACTTTTTACCCCGGTTGCAGCTCTCCCAGGAGCTCCTCCTGATAA
Source organism: Gymnoscopelus microlampas (assembly GCF_963454915.1). Classification (NCBI taxonomy): domain Eukaryota; kingdom Metazoa; phylum Chordata; class Actinopteri; order Myctophiformes; family Myctophidae; genus Gymnoscopelus; species Gymnoscopelus microlampas. Next base: position 12,037,372 of record NC_139959.1, on the reverse strand, counting down.
GAAACCAAAGCCACTGGCAAAAAAAACAAAAAACTCTCAACCACCAACGGAGCCCGCTAGGCGCTAGCTAGCTGCCGTTGCCAGGGGATAATTATCACAGGGAAGCTAAAATGGCCCTTTGTACGCATTTGGGATAATTGGGTGGCATGCGAACAACAATGCATTGGCTAAAGAAATTAAATGCGTAGTTGTTTAATGAGTTGTTACAGCAATGCTCTCCAATGAATGCTTTTTCCCCCTTTTTTGTTGCTCATTGGCCACTATAACCAGTATATATAACTGACCAGGGTATTTCTGCTGCTTTGTGTGTGGTTTGTGTTCGCCCATTCATGGTTTCAGTCTGTAGCTGTTGTTTCTACACATTCCACTGTGCCGTGGAACCCAGAGTGACCCTGTGCTGTGGCGCCAGTAGAAAGGCAGGCAGGGTGTATGAGGGGAAGAGAGGGAGGGGTATAGGAGGAGAGGAGGGCAGAGAGAGAGAGAGACATGTGAGGCCTGTGCAGTACTGTACTGTATGTCAGTGGTTCACATCACGTTTTTTTTTCTTTGGGGCGGTGGGGGAGTTGTCCCCAGATGACAGTGAAGGGATTATTTAAGGACTTTTAAGACCTTTTTAATACCTAAGAAAAAAGACCATTACTGCATCAAAAGTAATCAACAAACTATACTATAAAAATTGGTGAAACATTGGCCAAATTGTCAAATAATATTAGAAAGAGACACAAAATTGTGAAAATAGCAGATTTACAAGCTCAACCAGTTCCGTTGTGAACTTGGAGATCGTCTATTTTCACAATATTTGTCTGTGGAACCGAGTCAAACTAAATGTAATAACTCAATTACAATTACAAGCGCTTGTCAGGGTGGGGGGTCCCCAGTTCAAATATGATTATTTTGGGGGGGGGGTCACGACCTGAAAAAGCTTGAGAACCACTGCAGTACTGTATGTGAACATGGAGCAAAAAGAACAGTGAAAACAGCCTCTTTATAACACAACAGTAACTCATAGAACAGACAGGAGGACAGATGGATTGCGTATGTGTTGGATTGAATTCAGTTTAATATTGCATTTATTATCAAGTCGGTCCTGGAACTGTTAAATGCTTAAAAGTGCTGCAGCCAGCTGCACCAGAAAGAGGTTCTTGTGGTTTTAGAGTTGACTGTGGGCCAGTGCAGCCGTGCCTTTTTTTGAAATGTGATCCTGCGTGTGATACGTCACTCACTGCAGCTCCTGGAATGTCCTGCACAGAAACAGAACAAACTCGGAGTTTAAAGGCCAACTGTAATCTCTTATCTTTCCTTAGCCGTACGCGTGACGTCTTGTGCCTCGACGCTGCCAAATTGGCACCTATCTGTAACATTTGCATGAGATAAGGCTGCAATATAATATTGACATTTCCTCATTGGGGAGGAATAGTCTTCTTAAACGCACATAGTTTAAATAAAATGTGCAGAATATTGTTGACTTCTGTTCGAATCTAATCTCGACAGGGGTAGACATCGAGTTAAGATCTTGCGGCTCCCATATCTGTCACCTGTTCGGAGCTTAAGCAAACAGACAAAATGTTGTTTGACTTAAAGAAGTCTTTAAATGTCAAGGATCACATTACTACAGTTCAGTCTCTGGCTGTGCATGTGCACTACTACTATACCAGCATAACTGTGCCACAGCACTTTCTGCTACACCGACCCTGTCCACTGGAGGCAGTGTCCTGCAGAGTCTCAATGCACAGCCTTGAGGAGCATGATGTATAACTGTATAAGCACATGATGCAATCGTGTTAGATACACTCACACTATTGCAGCATTCATTTATCCTATGTTGCTGGACAAAAGGCAGAATGTTCCAACAGATTGCAGCAATGTTTCTATCAAGTGAACATTGAGTTCACTTAATTCACATTGAGAACAGGAGAAACACGTGTTTCAGGACAGATGGATGTTTATGTACGGGTTGAATTCAGTTTTTTCTATTGCATTCATCAATTCAGTCCTAGAGCTTTTGTTAAATGCTGTTAAAGTATGTAACATTAAACACAACCTTGAACCTTGAAGTGAAACAATGCAAGGAAAATGGAAATTGACATTAACATATTTTGGTATTTGCTCAAAAAACGATTAGTCATGGATATTCATGATGTGAAGTTTAACGGCTACGTTGTATTCTTTTTTGACTGGAGTAACCAGTCCTACGGCGTTTCTTTGCGAAAAAAGGATGTTTCTTAAAAATGTGGTCCTTTCACACAGAAAGGCCCTTTCGCCAACCCCACCTAGGGTATGGGCACTGATGACGCGGAGGAGAGAACACGTCCCCAAACCCAGGACCTTCTAGCTGTGAGGCGACAGCGCTACCGACTGCGCCTCCGTGCCCCCTAGTCATCGTTGTTTGCGTGTGTTTGACAATGACATTTATGTCATTTGTTCTTGTTTAATGATATGGATAATGTATCTGGCCTGAAGGGTGATGAGTTGAACTTGTGACACTTAGCAAACTATGCGAGCACAACCCTCCCATTTCATGCAAAACAAACATTCTGCTTTTATTGGTGTGCGTGCGTGCGTGCGTGCGTGCGTGCGTGCGTGCGTGCGTGCGTGCGTGCGTGCGTGCGTGCGTGCGTGCGTGCGTGCGTGCGTGCGTGCGTGCGTGCGTGCGTGCGTGCGTGCGTGCGTGCGTGCGTGCGTGCGTGCGTGCGTGCGTGCGTGCGTGCGTGCGTGCGTGCGTGTGTGTGTGTGTGTGTGTGTGTGTGCGCGTGCGCGCGTGTGCGTGTTGCATATAGTGTAGGGTAGGGTGGAGGAGTGTTGGTGAGGCTGCACACATGACCAGTACAGGGGATGATAAATGACTCCAGCTTGAAGACTCTCACAGAACAGGGAGTGTGTTTTTCCATGTCTGCATGTGTGCTCGCCTCCAGGAGCACAAGCTGATAGATAAAGGTGGGGAAAAAAAGCCTTCCCTATATAGGTTACTGTTCGCCTCATCTAATATTAGAGCGGTGCATGTCGCTTGTGTTTGCACTGTTAGCTTAGTCCTTCAAATTAATGGCTGCTGTTTGTCCTGCATTCTCCTTTTTTTCTGACGTGCACAGCAAAAATCCTCAGGGGTAATTTAACTCTGAGAGTGTAACAAATGAAAAAAACAAACATCCATTTTGGTTTTACGTTTCTCACTTACAAACGGATACGCTTACATGGAGGATTTTTACCGTGCATGCTTGAATCACCGATGTCACACAGCTGTACCTCTCGCGGGCACGCTAACTGTGGACGCTGCACTTTCTCAAGGTTGATTAGCGCCGTGCACCTGGGAGGTCACATTTCCATAATGTAATTCCTGCGCTTGTAGAAATTCCGCTACGTTCGTCGACCCTTTGTTTACAGCGAGAAAAAAGGATCGCTTCTGTAGTCTTTACAGCCTTCGCACTTCATAATAGACACTTTTGTCGTGATATGAGCATTGTAGCCTACCTAGGAGTATGGGGGTGAGATAGGGGGGGGGTTGTTTGAGTGTAAAGTAACCCAAGGGTTGGGTTGGGTAGTAGTGTGAGTGACTCAGATTCCAAGGTTATTATAGTGTTGCATTTTTCGTTGTTTATTTACATTTTTTATTTAGTTTGACTTCTGTGTCCATTTTTGACAACAGGACTTAAAACTGGCACAGCTAAAAATATTGGAAGATAAAATGTCATATCCACCCAAAAACTATAATTACCTCGCTCTGATCGTGTCCTCTTTTAGGCCTGTGTGTGTGTGTGTGTGTGTGTGTGTGTGTGTGTGTGTGTGTGTGTGTGTGTGTGTGTGTGTGTGTGTGTGTGTGTGTGTGTGTGTGTGTGTGTGTGTGTGTGTGTGTGTGTGTGTGTGTGTGTGTGTGTGTGTGTGTGTGTGTGTGTGTGTGTGTGTGTGTGTGCGTTTGTGTGTGTGCACACTGCGGGGAGAGACAGAGGGACTTTGTGTAAAGAGATCCCTTGGTGGAGGTGCTGTGTAGAGGGGGGGGGCGAGAGCGAGGGCTGGTCTGGTCATGTGTAGAGCACCAACTGTACACACACACTGGAAACATTCTCATTCTACTACTCTGCCACCAAAACACGTGGCATGCCCTGACACCATCCATGATTAAAGGATGTGTATGTGTATGGTCTCTTTCAAAATTGGCCCGAAAAAGCATCTATCAGGAGGAGACCATGAGTAATAAACTAAGTATTCAATCAATCGATGAATCAATGAAACACACACACACACACACACACACACACACACACACACACACACACACACACACACACACACACACACACACACACACACACACACACACCACATCCATACCGTGCCCTCTCCTCTCCCTAAGCACTACTCCCGGGTCGCTGTGTGGATATTAATACACTGCTCTGCCTTTGAGTGTGCTCGGCGCAGGAGCGAAAATATCTGACAGGCGCTATTTATAGCGCCTGCAGCGGGCGGGCGGGCGGGATCCGGGTGGGATCCCACGGCAACGACGCCATCCAAACCTATCCTTGGAGCCGGCGTTCTTGCAGAGGAGAAGCTTCCTCTCTCTCCTCAGCGGAAGGAACTGTGAAGCTGAGTCGACCAGGGGGGCAACGCAGGCTAGCCGTGCCCCCATGCCAGGGGATGAGGGCTTTTTATGGGAAGAGGCTGGTGGCAATTATGGGGTGGGGATGGAATATAATACTATAGCATGGCTCTACAGTAGAGAGAGAGAGAGAGAGAGACAGACACACGTGCACTGTGTATGACCACCTAAGCAAGAACACATGTCATGTATTATTCATGCAGGTGTGCAAGCACTCTTTGCCCCTCTTGTCGTTCTCTCGTGCACTGCCTTTTCACACGTGCAGGCGTGCGTGCGAGCACACACACAGTCACGCGTATGCGCACACACACACACGCCTCCAACCAGCTGCTTGGGGCTTGCAGTGCCTGGTGAAAGAGTGATGGACTCTCTAAGGAATGTGTGTGTGTGTGCCCGTGTTTTTGTGGTAGTGGTGTGTGTGTAATCATGTCCACATTTAGAGTTGAGGCTTTACAGGAGATGAATAAGAGATGATTCACCCATCATCATCAGGACAACTTGCATTGTGAAGACCTGTAAATTTAACCCTGAGTGTGTAGAAATGGACCCGTGATAAAGCCGTTAGGGTTCAGTTTTTTTATAAAAAAAAATGAATGTAAAAAAAAAATACTTGTATAAGTTTCCCAAAGTTTCCCATTGTTGGCATGTTGTGAGCTTGTAGATCTGCTGTTTTTTTGTTGTAAATGTTAAAAATGTCCCGAAAATAGGGACACCGTGTTGAGTGGTTAACACAGAGTAAATTGACTGTGTGGCTGTACTGTACCCAGTGGTGTGCTCTACCGTGTTACGCTATAGACGTAGTATACCGTCCCGGAAAATGTGAAAAGAAAAATTATATACCGTCTACTACTAAACCATCCGAGATAGCGTATATATCTGATACGCAGGAGGAGGGGCTGGGGGGGGCATGTGGACTTCAATAGCTTTCAGGTGATAATATGGTGGTGTCCGAGGTGAAGGCTTTATGTGTGGCTATTGAGGTGATAATGACCTCTGGCCCACGGGAGTTTCGAAGTAGTTCACACCTTAGCGTAACAATAGATATGGCACACACACTTATTAGTGTGTGTTGTTAGAGCGGTTATGTCATTCGGTGACCACGCGCATGCGTATATATACGCGTGCGACTGTGCACGTGCGCGTGCGTGTGTTGTGCGCGTGCAGTGGTGGAAAAAGTATTCAAATGTTTTACTTAAGTAAAAGTATCAATCCTGCATTGTAGAAGTACTCTGTTACAAGTAAAAGTCCGGAATTAAAAATGCACATAAGTATTGGTATAAAAATGTACTTAAAGTACCAAAAGTAAAAGTACTAAAATGTTTGAAAATAGCAGATCTACAAGCTTGTAGATCTGCTATTTTCAAATAGCCGAGGTTTAACATAGGGCTAAAGTGGTTAATGTATGTTTTATAACGTAATAATCTGCAAAGTAACGAGAAACTGAAGTTTTCAAATAATTGTAGTGGAGTAAAAATACAATATTTGCCTCTGAGATGTAGTGGAGTAGAAGTAAAAGTATTGACAATTGGAAATACTCCAGTAAAGTAATAGTACCTCAAAATTGTACTTAAGTACAGTACTTGAGTAAATTGACTTAGTTACTTTGCACCACTGTGCGTGTGGGAGGTACTAATTATGGCATACCCTTCCGAAAGAACCCAGAACCCACCGCTGACTGTACCTATGTACTGGCAGAGTGTCAGGACATAGCATGCTGGCTGTATGTATGTATCTATCATGCTGCACATGGCTAGATAACGCTGCATGGCCTGACCTTGGGCGTGGATTAGACTGATCTGGGCTCTCGTCCTGGTTTGTGATAATAAAGCAGAAACATGGGAGAGATGAATTATGTTAACCCATTGAGAATGGGAACGCATCTGTGTCATTTTAAGATTTCTTTGGGCTAAGATTTCTTTGGGCTCATAGCGCGGCACCGAGTGCCGCGCTATGAGCTTGTAGATCTGCTATTTTTGAAAAATCGTGAACATTTTTTTATTTTATTTTTTTCAAAAAATTGTTAGGATTTAGAAAACATTTTAAGAATCGGACTCAGGCCTTAATGGGTTAAACACCGAGGCTAGGGTACGTTTGTCCCCCCCCGCTATACCTTCCTGATCATGCCAATCCTATTGGACAGGGGACAGGCCCCGAGAGAGAGAGAGAGAGAGAGAGAGAGAGAGAGACACACACACACACACACACACACGCACACGCACGCACGCACGGCGCACCAGTGGTGGAAAGTAACTAAATACATTCTGCTCTTGTACTGTACTTAAGTACAATTTTGAGGTATTTTTACTTGGAGTATTTCCAATTTTCAATACTTTCACTTCTACTCCACTACATCTCAGAGGCGAATATTGTACTTTTACTCCACTACAATTATATGAGACCTTTAGTTACTAGTTACTTTGTAGATTTGTATTATTATTATAAAACACACTAACCACTCCAGCCCTGTACTGTACTGTATATAGATTTCGACCATTTGAAAATAGCCGATCTACAAGCTCAGTAGATCGGCTATTTTCAAAAGATGTTTTTTTATAGATTTTGAACTTTTTTGAAATTTTTACTTTTAATGTTTAGGTATACTTTGATGCCGATTCAACATTTTAAATACGGGTGCTTCTACTTGTAACAGAGTATAGTATCTATTCTACATTGCAGTATATTGATACTTTTACTTAAAGTAAAACGTGTAAGTGAGTACTTCTTCCATCACTGCACAGAGCACCTCGGTCCCTCCTCAGACCCGTAGCGGAGAGAGAGGCACCCTAAGGCTCATCGGGCCCCATTCATCACCTGTGACATTTTAACCCATTTAGACCGGGAACGCATCTGTGTGGCATTTTTTAGATTTCTTTGGCTATTTTGGGGGGGGGGGGAATCGTGAAAATGAGTGCAAATCTTTGAATATAATTATGTATATTTTTAAAGCAAACATTTTTTAACTCAGATCTCTGCTTCTGGGGGTCCCTGGAACAAAACACTTTGAGATGGGGGGTCTGCGGCCAAATACATATCATTTTGGGGGTCCTTGAGAACCACTGATGTAGAAACACACGTTTTTTCAAAAAACTGTTAGGAATTAGAAGACATTTGTAGAATCCCCAAAAGCAAAGATTTGAGTTACAAATGTTTGCTTTAAAAAAATATATATATTTAAAGATTTGCACACATTTTCACGATTTTTCGTACATCAGCTTGTAGATCTGCTATTGTTTTTATAGCCAAAGACATCTAAAAAAAATGACACAGGCGCGTTCCCGGTCTCAATGGGTTAATAAGAGGTGCGTGTGACGCGTATACTGTACTGCATGTGTCTCATCCGCTGCCTCGACAAAGGCAATTTTGCTTCCGTGGCATCGTGGAGTCCTCCTCTCCTCCCCTATCTAAACATGCCTGCTGTAATCAGGCCAGCGTGCATGCAGGCTGCCAAAGTGTACATGCATACATTTCATTAGCAATAACCGTTTTGGCAGCCTCGTGGCGTCCATATACACACCTTGCAAGATGATCATTTTCAGTGCTGGAGAGACTATAGGAACAAAAAAAGATGGATGAAGCCCAACAATTCCTGTCAGTGCTGTGCTGTGCTCAAAGTATCCCAGCGAGCGAGCCTGCATATACCAGCCAATAGGACATATGATGGATGTCGCGGATGTTGTTGGCATCCGGGGCAAATATTGTAGAATCAGCAATAAGCGGCATAGCTAGCGCGCTTCTCGGGGCTCTTGATATATAACGCATTAAAACCGGGAAAGCATTATCTGTGTCATTTTTTTTTTACAAATCTCTTTATTACTTTTTTGCACAGACAACAAAAACAATAAATACAAAGAGGTCTGTCATTTTCTGTCAAAAAATAAATAAAACAACAAAACACAGCATAACAGAGCAACAAAAACCACAAACAAATCTTGAACGTGTTTGATAATATTTGGTATAATTAGGTCTAATTTTTAACACAAATCTTCTCTTCTGGGTGAAGTCCCTGCAGGCACAAAACATTTTCAGATGGGGGCGGGTCCGCCACGGCTAAATACATATCAATTTGAGGGTCCTTGGCACAAAAACAAGTTGGAGAACTAACCGATTTAGAAGGCATTTGTAGAATCGGCCTCAGGGTCTTTAATGGGATAAAGTAGCCACAACCCTCTCTCTGTTCATGTCTCACTCTATAATAACGCTGAAAGCTTTACTAGAAAGTGGGCCTTGTGTCCTGTTTCTCTCTCCCTCCCCCCCAGGGCCCGGCATCCGTCCGTCCAGCAACACTGGCCAACAGCGTGGAACCAGAGAGCAGTCTAGAGTGTCTCTGCTTGGGGTCTTCTGGGATTTTTTTGCAGAGGACACCTAAGCCAGGAGGGACTGCGGCTGGCTAGACAGCTCAGAGAGAGAGGACTCCTATAGACTGTAGCTGGATAGCCTACATCCTCCTTCTCCTCCTCGACCCAATATCCCAGGGTAAGCTGCTAGCATGCCACCGGCGGGTTCCGGTTACCAAGTTTAGAACCAAGCGGAAATACAGCGTTTAATATATTTATACTGTCATTCATAATGAATAACTCTCGCCACAGTACAATAGCGGCAGTCGTTGAGTCGGACACCTTGCTGACAGAATTAATTATGATGGATACTTTTAGAACTCGCTCTGCCTGCAGTGGGTTGTTTATTCCCATTACGGCAAACAAGCTGTTAGGACATTGTTTTTTTATGTCTCATATATGTTTATGTTGCGTATGTTTCATGAATATGTTGTTGTGGTCTGTAATTCCTGCGTCTTCCCGGGTATTGTTTCAGTTTCAGTGCGTTACATTTCTTCATAATGATGACAGGTATACATACGCTCATGAGACTTTAAGAAATTATGATCAATTCCCGGGCAGTGGATTTCATCTCACCCTCCCCTTTCCCTCGCCCTCCTCTTCCTCCCTCTCTCTCTCCTCTTTCATCCTCCACCCCCCCCCTCCCCCTCCCCCTCCCCCCTGCTGTTGTACATCTCCTCCTCTTTTTGCTGCTGTAGCAGAACTGGACTTGATGTTCACTGCTTATGACACATCTCAGTTTGCCCCCTCCAGGGCACAGCCTCCTCCTTCTAGTCTCTACACAGTGCTGTCTGTGTGTGTGTGTGTGTGTGTGTGTGTGTGTGTGTGTGTGTGTGTGTGTGTGTGTGTGTGTGTGTGTGTGTGTGTGTGTGTGTGTGTGTGTGTGTGTGTGTGTGTGTGTGTGTGTGTGTGTGTGTGTGTGTGTGTGTGTGTGTGTGAGATACTGTATATATATATATACAGTGAGAGAGAGCTAGAAGGCAGGCAGAAGGGAGTATACTGTTCTGGTAGCAGTCAGATTTGTGCATCTGTTTGACTACGTTGCGTCACCTTTTCTGTAAACATTATGATCCACTCTGTACTTTGACTGCAGGAGGGAGTTTATCTCCCTTTTGACTGACTGAGTGAGTGAGTGAGTGACTGAGTGTGTGTGAGTGTGTGTGTGTGTGTGTGAGTGAGTGAGTGATAGGCCTGTCACAATTATTACATAATCGCCTACCGTAATCGCAATTAGTTGAGATAATCGCAATATTTTTTTGCACAATCGTCATAATCGTCATAATCATTTTCATGTTCATATAGTTTAAAAAAATGACAAAAATAGTTGAAATAGCAGATCTGCAAGCTCAAATTGAGCGCGTAGATCTGCTATTTCCACTATTAATGTTTAATTAATAGTGTGATTAATTAAATATGTGTCATAGCTGCCCTGTGCAACTTTTGTTTACGAAGGCTAAAAGCTAAACTAATTAAAATTGTATTCATAATGTTCCAATAATGTTCAACGACAGACACAATTAAATGTTAATCGCAATTATCTGTGTGACAGTTAATCGTCAACTGAAATTTGTAATCGTGACAGCCATAGTGCGTGAGTGAGTGCATATGAGTGAGTACAGTACGTGTGTGTGTGACTGAGTGAGTGTGTGCGTGTGTGTGTGTGTGTGTGTGTGTGCGTTTGTGCGTGAGTGAGTGCATATGAGTGAGTACGTGTGTGTGTGAGTGTTTGTGAGTGAGTGAGTGAGTGAGTGTGTGTGTGTGTGTGTGTGTGTGTGTGTGTGCGTTTGTGCGTGAGTGAGTGCATATGGGTGAGTGTGTGTGTGTGTGTGTGTGTGTGTGTGTGTGTGTGTGTGTGTGACTGAGTGAGTGTGTGTGTGTGTGCATGCGTGAGTGAGTGCGTGTGTGAGTGAGAGCGTGAGTGAGTGAGTGCCTGAGTGCGTGCGTGAGAGAGAGCGTGAGAGAGTGCATGAGTGTGTGAGTGCATGAGTGTGTGCGTGAGTGAGTGAGACCGTGAGTGAGAGCGTGAGACTGTGATTGTGCGTGTGAGTGAGTTAGTGCATGAGTGAGTGTGCGTGAGTGAGTGTGAGTGAGTGCGTGTGAGTGCGTGCGTGAGTGAGTGAGTACATGTGAGTGAGTGCGTGTGAGTGAGTGCGTGTGTGAATGAGTGAGTGAGTGCGGGTGTGTGTGAGTGTTTGTGAGTGAGTGAGTGAGTGAGTGAGTGAGTGTGTGTGTGTGCGTGAGCCTGAGTGCGTGCGTGCGTGCGTGCGTGCGTGCGTGCGTGCGTGCGTGCCTGCGTGCGTGCGTGCGTGCGTGCGTGCGTGCGTGCGTGCGTGCGTGCGTGCGTGCGTGCGTGCGTGCGTGCGTGCGTGCGTGCGTGCGTGCGTGCGTGTTCTGCTGGAGCATGTGGAGGGAGAGAGTCACATGTTTGCGCCGTGCTTTCCCCGGGTCTGTCTGCTTACCTGGTGGTTGCCATGGGAACAGCCAGACGGCAGCAGACTATGCGCCACAGCGTCCTCGGGGGGATTTGTGGGAACACAGAGAGAGAGAGAGAGAGAGAGAGAGAGAGAGAGAGAGGAGGTTTTCGGGGGCAAGGAGGAGAGGAGAGGAATCTCTCTGGATTTCTGGAAACTGCTTTGAGGAGGAACAGCCACCCCTGGTTGTTGTTGTGTCTGTGGCTTTTTAGAAAGACACCTTTTCATCTTTTGTTTTAATGCTTTTTCTTTCGGCACCTTTTTCTGATTTTCTGAGGCGTTTAAAAAAAAAACCTCTTTGTTCTCTCTCTCTCTCTCTTGTTGAGCCATAAAATAAAATAAAAAAACAGCCTTTTTTAACAATAGCTCATAAAATATGACTTTATATTTTATGACACCAAGAATGTTTTTATATGAATGTCTTGCTGTGTGTGGTAGCAGCTGAGGAATGTAAAAGGGGGTAATTTAGCCAAAAGGCAGTTTTTTATTGAACTGTAGGCCTACTGTACATTAAAGACATTCTTTTGTAATTTTAAACAAGTTAAATACACATTTAGGCTTTGAACGGCAGGGCCAATGTGGCACACCAGAGGTTAAAACACACTGTGTACTCTGTCCTCTCGCTGCGTGTCACCCGTCTGATCATTTGCATTCCCATGAGGAGGAAACAGAAAGGCATTGTTTTGTCCTGCAGACCCAGCCCTGTAGTTCTCTCTCTCTGTGTGTCTTAAAGACTAAACCCTGAGGCTGCTGCCTCTCTCTCTCTGTAAACAAACGGAGCGTTGCTCCCGTATAGCTAACAAACACACTGTCACACTCACCGAGCACTTCAATCTTTAAATTGCGCCTCCTCCTCCTCCTCCTCCTGTTTATTACGCTGACTGCTCAAACGGCAAGATGTTCCAAGCTTTATCGCACCAGTTGCACACACACACTTCTTCTCCCTCTTTTGTGTTTTGCCAGCTGCCCCCAGGAGAAGGGGGGGGGGGGTAGAGAGAGAGAGAGAGAGAGAGAGAGAGAGAGAGAGAGAGAGAGAGAGAGAGAGAGAGAGAGAGAGAGAGAGAGAGAGAGAGAGAGAGAGAGAGAGAGAGAGAGAGAGAGAGAGAGAGAGAGAGAGAGAGAGAGAGAGAGAGAGAGAGAGAGAGAGAGAGAGAGAGAGAGAGAGAGAGAGAGAGAGAGAGAGAGAGAGAGAGAGAGAGAGAGAGAGGCCTGTGTTTGAGTGGCTGTTTGTGTGTGTTTGTCCGTTTCTCAATTTGCACGTGGGTGCAGTTGTGTACGTATGTTTATGACCGACAGTGGTGGTAAAGTAACTTAAGTACATGTACTCTAGTACTGTACTTAAGTTACAATTTTGAGTTTTTTTTTTACTTTTCTGGAGTATTTTCAATTTTCAATACTGTACTAGTACTTCTACTCCCCTACATCTCAGAGGCAGATAATGTACTTTTACTCCACTACAAGCATTTGAAAACTTTTGTTACTTAGTGGATTTTGATTATTATTATGAACATGCATTAACCACATTAGCCATATACTTCGGCTATTTGAAAATAGCAGATCTACCATCTCACAACGTGGCGCGTCGCGACGCGTTGTGAGATGTAGATCTGCTATTTTCAAAAGATGTGTATATACATATATTGTACTTGGACATGAAATGGGACATTCTGCATAATGTGCACTTTTACTTTTGGTATCTAAGTATATTTTGATGCCAACACTTTTGTACTAATACGTTCTCACAGAGGGGTATGTTATTATCCTATAGTCATCCTATGGTCAGAGACATCCTCTAGTCAGAGCTACTGTGTGTGAGACTGATAAATATTTGCGCGTTTGGCCTGGGATCAACTCTCACCGTTATCTCCTACATCTGGAGGGAAACGTGGAGTCGGATCACACAACTTTGACCCCATGACGAAGAACCCCCCCCCTTCCACACACACACACACACACACACAGACACACACACACACACACACACACACACACACACACACACACACACACACACACACACACACACACACACACACACACACACACACACACACACACACACACACACCCTCCTTCCCCTCTTGTCCTCTGTTCCCCTGTCTCCACCCCGCTCTCACCCCTCCCTGTCCCAGCTGCTGTGAGAGCGTCCCACAATGCCCAGGGGTTAACCTGGGTGCAGCGGCAGAGGAAGGGAGGAGGAGGGGGGGGCGGATGGAGGGAGGAGGAGGAGGAGGAGGAGGGTGGGCAGGGGACCGGGGGGTGGAGGAGGAGGAGGGGGGCAGCCACACAGACGACAGACAGACACAGTTTTGATTTAGTTTTAGTCGTAGTCTTTCGAATAAAGTTCTGTTTAGTTTTAGTCATATTTCAGTCACCTGAAATGTTTACTTTTAGTAACTAACATGTATTTTTGGCGGGCCGTGATGGCATCGAAATGATTTTCACTTAGCTGCATGCCGAAAATTGCCGATCTACAAGCTCACAACTTGTAGATCAACTATTTTCGGTCTGTGACATACACACACACCCACTGGATCTACTGGATCTCTTCTCCACTAGTCCCTCCCAAACATGTTAGTCTAGTATTTATTTGTTGACGAAATTGTCAGTATATTTAGTCGTAGTTTTAGTCATCATAGCTTAGTTTTTATTTAGTTTTCGTTAGTGAAAAAAGGTAGTCGACCAACATTTTTCGTCATAGTTTTAGTCGACAAAATCAACACTGGAGCAGACAGACAGTCAAGCACACAGGTAGGAAAAAAGCGAGACAGAGAAAACGGCACGTCAGCATCGCTGTCTGACCAGCAGAAGAGACCCAGACAGAGAGATTAGAATTCACTGTTTCTCAACGTCAGGGTACAGGGACCACCAAGGGGTTCAAGCGGACCCTTACGGGTCTGTAACTCTAAAGGGCCATTCACACTGAGCACTATAACTATAACTATAAAAGTATAGTTATAAAAAATGTCAAGTGGATGGCAGTGTTCACACCGACTATAAAAAGAAAATACAATGGCAAACAATACAGTTATAGTTATCGTGCCCGGTGGGAATGGCGCTTAAGAGTGTCCTCACGGGTCCGCTCTGTTCCATTTGTACACTCTCAGAGTTAAATTAACACTGATTATCACAGTGATACAGTGAACACTGATTTTAACAGTGTAGATTATAACATGGGGTCCGTGTGGCCCTAATGCAACTCAAACTGGGGGGTCCTTGAAATGAAGAAGGTCGAGAGAACCACTGAGATGGATGAGGCAGACGGCATGCTCTGCCCTCCTAGTCTGCCTGTCTGACAGTGAGCGAGATGGATGGGAGATGACCACGATGCAAACATGTGAGCCAGTCCAGTCCATCCCCACTGCTGCTGCCGGACAGACAGACAGACAGACACTTACATAAAAAAAACACACAGCTCCCGTTCACTCGCCATTCACACTCACATGGTGGGCCATGTGAGATCGCCTCTCTCTCTCTCTCTCTGCCACCGCTGTCTTGTGTCTCTCTCTCACACAGCGACATCTCAACTGAACAGCATGATGTACAGCATTGGTTCTCAAAGTGGGGTCCGAGGACCCCCAGGGGTACTTGAGGGGGTTCCAGGGGGCCCCCAGCTAAATGATGGACAGGGACCAAATGGACCATTATGGGTCTGTAACTCTGAGAGTGTACAAATGGAACCAAATGGACCCTAACGGGTCCATTTGGTTCCAGTTGTACACTCTCAGAGTTAAATTAACATTGATTTAACAATATGAATTGGGGTCCCAGAGACATACATACCATTAAATGGGGGTCCGTAGCCTAATGCATGTCAAACTGGGGGTCCTTGAAATTAAAATGGTTGAAATCACTGCTAGAGAGCCGTAAAAATCTTCTCTTATGGGGGTCCCTGGCTTATCTTTTCAAATGGGGGTCCGCGGTCCAATAACTGTCTATTTGGGGGTCCTTGGCACGAAAAAGTTTGAGAACCACTGATGTACAGTACATATCTGCTGCTATGCTCACGCACCTTTATGTCTTACCTTGCTTTGTTGTCCGTCCGTCCTGACCCCGTCCACTGGATCCTGGGTAATGACCCCTCACCCACCAGCACCACCCACAACCCCCAACTCCAATCCACACCCCCACACACCCCCACCCTCTCTGAGCCAGAGGTCAGTGTGTGCTGCACAGCTGTGTGCGGAGAGAGTTAAAAAGTGCTGACTATGGTGCAAATGAGCCCTGGGCCCGTGTGACGTCATGGTCGCAGTGTGACTCTTTGACTGTGACCAGTGGTGGAAAGTAACTTAAGTACATTTACTTAAGTAGGCTACTGTACTTAAGTACAATTTTGAGTTGCTTTTACTTTACTGGAGTATTTCCAATTCCAATCTTTTACTCAAGTATGTTTTGAATACGGGACTTTTACTTGTAACAGAGTATATCTACATTGCAGTATTGATACTTTTACTTAAGTCAAATGTTGTACTACCGGGTGCTGTACTTTTTTGAGTATCTGTACTTTATTTGTTTTTTTTGGGGGGGGATACTCATGACTTCCAGACAAATGATAACCACCTTATTTCAAATATAGTGAAAATAGGTGATCTACACGCTCACATTGCATTGCAACACAATGTGAGCTTGTAGATCTGCTATTTTAGCTACTATTTATATTTTTTGAAAATCTTTGAATTTTCTGGGAAAACGTCTGAATTTGAATACAGCAATGCAAAAATGTTACTTTGTAATTTGTACTTTTGAATACCTAAGTATTTTTAAAAGCAAGTACCTCGGGCGCTTTAACTAATTTTGACAGAGCAACTTTCACTTGTTGTTGAGTAATATTTGACCAGGAGTATCTATACTTTTACTCGAGTACTTGGGTCGAGTACTTTGTCCGCCACTGTTTGCATTGGAAGTGAACAGAAAAGGACAAACATGTTGGTCAAAGTGATACCAGTAAGCATTTTAAACGGGGTTTTGTCTGTGGCAGGCACACACAGCAGCTTCTCAACGGGCCTGTGGTACAAACAATCTTAAGATAATCCTCTGGTGTCAAAAGCAGACCATTAATGCCACTGACATAAATCTACTGTACATTGCAGCTGCCAAAACCCAGGAATGGTGGTAATCTCACCAGCCCACTGGCCGTGCCAAAATAAGCCACAAAGCCGTGGGATAGTTCTATATTTAGATCAGGACAACAGAGTCAGAGTGGAGTAAGACTTCCATCCCCGTTGATGTCCCCTTGCATTTCACCAATGTTAGGAGAGAGAGAGTTGCTTTCCCTTTGTCGTTTGATTGGCTTTCGTGTTTCTCAAAGGCTTTCTTTTCCATTATGACCGGCGCGCAGTGTTGATTTCATCGACTAAAACTATGACGAAATTTTTTTGTCGACTACCTTTTTTTCACTGCCGAAAACTAAATACAAACTAAAAAAAACTAAGCTATGATGACTAAAACTAAGACTAAATATATTGACAATTTCGTCAACAAATAAAAACTAGACTAAAATGTTAGAGAGAGACTAGTGGAGAAGAGATCCAGTAGAACTAGACAAGTCATTTTATGTTTGGTTGCGCTAGGGTGTGCATGCTGAAAATAGCCGATCTAC
This sequence comes from Gymnoscopelus microlampas, assembly GCF_963454915.1. Taxonomy (NCBI): domain Eukaryota; kingdom Metazoa; phylum Chordata; class Actinopteri; order Myctophiformes; family Myctophidae; genus Gymnoscopelus; species Gymnoscopelus microlampas. The sequence goes on along the minus strand of NC_139959.1, from coordinate 12,020,380 downwards.
AAGCTCACAACATCGGCTATTTTCAGCATGCAACCGAGTGTAAAATCAGCCATTATGACGCCATCAAGGCACCGCCAAAATACATTTTAGTCGACTAAATCAGCTGTAGATTTAGTCGACTATGATCTTATGATATTTTGTCGACTGAAACTAGACAAAAACTACAAAAAATCAGATGACTAAAATATGACTAAAACTAAATGGAATTTTATTCAAAAGACTATGACTAAAACGAAATAAAAATTTGCTGTCAAAATCAACACTGCCGGCGCGTCCTGTTGGACTATGAGCACGAGAAGCAAGCGGGGCCTGTAAAAATGGCAGGGGCAACATTGGGACACAGCTGTGAACACAAACAAACACAGTCACAGGAAGGAACGGGACCCCTGCGCTCACTCTGTCAGCACACTGCCCTCACAGTGTGCCTCGAGGAGTCGTGACCTCTCACCGATCCTCTTCCCTCCCATCCCATCCCCTGGGCCCCCATTAGAGTTCTCAACAGGCCTAACTGGGCCCTACTGGGCCGGCCCGAGGCACGGCCCGACCCGACCCGAACAAATACCGTACTTTTAGGCCGGAGAAACTCGAAAAGGTGTCGTTGTGTGCTTAATGTCCTCAGAGTCATGCATCCATCAAGCTTTGAACTGAGCAGAGTGGACCTTCCGTTCCAGAGATAATTGCCAAAACATCTTCAAAACGGCCACTTTCGCCGATTTTCGATTGGGTTTTGGCCTTTGTCGCCCGTTTTTCTTTAATAACACGGGGTAGGAATAGATACCAAAGTTCACTTTGAGTTGCATACAACACATCCACTGCCATTTCCGTCAGACTTAGTGTTAGGCTGCTAGGTGCAATTGAAATTTTATTTTTTGGGGGAAATAGATTATTATAATTGTTTTCACGGAACCCGACTAATTAGCATAGATTTTGGGCCCGGCCCGAAAACGTCGGGGCAGGTTCGGGCACAATTTGAGAACTCTACCTCCCATCCCATCCCATCCCCTGCCCTCCCCCAGGCCAGTCAGCTGCTGCAGCAGTGACTGAAGAATAACCACAAACACAGTGATGGAAGAAGTACTAACATATGTTACTTAAGTAAAAAAGTATCCATACTGCAATGTAAAAGTAAAAGTATTGAGAATTGTAAATACTGAAGAAAGTAGAACATATCTCAAAATTGTACTTAAGTAAAGTACACCACTGCCGCAAACACACTGCAACCATCCCAGCCACAATGAGCCTCAGTGTCCTCTGGCATGGACCATGTTAGCAGTGTGTGTGTTAGCAAGTAGCAAAAAAAAAAGTGCTGACTTGCATTTTAAAGTCTACTCTACAACAATGCTGGCGCTGATGAGATTGTTGCGTCTTGTCACAATGCACCCGCCACATGCACTACATGTTCCTTTTTTATCCCCCCAAGTTTGGGGCGGAAATATTGACGGCTTTAATTCTCTCCTCATTAACTATTCATAGATTCGTCCTGTTCCAGCAATTTGTGTCTGGCGACCAGAAATTAGATTATCTACATGATACAACTTAACCCATTCAATCCCGGAAACGCATCTCTTGTCCTTTTAGATTTCTTTGGGCTATTCAGAAAAAAATAGCAGATCTACAAGCTCATAGCGCGGCACTCGGTGCCGCGCTATGAGCTTGTATATCTGCTATTTTTTAAAGCAATCGTGAAAATGTGTGCAAATCTTTGAATATATATATTTTTAAGCAAACATTTGTAACTAAAATCTTAATACTTCTGTGGGTCCCTGGAACAAACTATTTTACAAATGTTTAAAAAAATATATATATTCAAAGATTTTCCAAAAAAAATCACGATTTTTCAAAAATAGCAGATCTACTATTTCTGCTATTTTTAGAGATCTGCTATTTTTGAATAGCCCAAAGAAATCCAAAAATGACAGAGATGCGTCCCCGGATTGAATGGGCTAAGATGTGTCAAAAGACACATCAAGCGGCTAGATCTTTGGCGTAGATTTGTCTCTAAACAGAAACGCTAAGCTGAAAGGCTTTAGCAAAAAATCCTTTCTGTGTGGAAAGCCTGTGTCTCCCCTCCGGGACAGCATCCACATGAACTAACCTACCATATTGTTTGCTGATAATCATCCTGTATAAAGACAGAGGACTTTTTGTTGGCTTGGGCCCCGCAGGGGAAAAATAAATACTGATGGTGAGGACTGTTCTAGTGATAATCTGTCTCGATCTCTTCCCTCGACAAAGATAATCTGTCTAGTTCACTGTGTATGTACGCACTGTGCCTGCTCTGCTCTGCTCTGCTCTGCAAGCCTGAGGCTGCAGACAGTCAATGGCACACACACTGGCACAGGGGGGGGGCTTTTGCAGGGATGGTAGGTAAAGGATGGGCATGAGGAGGAATCAGAGCTCACCACCACCACGTCTGGCACTTGCCAAAGGGCATTCTGCCGACTGGGAAGAGAGCCCGGAAAAGAAAAGGAAGAGAGAGAGAGAGAGAGAGAGAGAGAGAGAAAAAAAGGGGATCTTCCGCGCAGCACACACAGTCACACAACAAGAGAAAGAACACGAGGATGGCAGTCACAGAGTAGAGGGTCTCTGCAGGTGAAACTGGGCAGTGCGACTGGTTTATTCATAGAACGGGGATTAATGCAGTCTGGACGTGCCTTCCCTGCCGCTTTTTATTCCGTTGACGCTGTACTGCCAAGTCAGCCGTTGGCGAGCCGCCAAAGCACTTCCATGATCTGCATGCGAATTTAAACTCCTAGTCTGTACTGAGAGAGAGAGAAAAAACATAGTTGTAGAACACAACGTTCCCCCTGCAACAGCACATGATGGGATCAGAGAAGGCCAGAATTCTGGTGAGAGGGGCACTATTAGAGCGAGGGCCATTGGGGGGGAGGGGGGGGGGGGGGTGCTTACCCAGAAAAAAAATACATAGAATAGATATAGCAAATAGAAAGACTGGGATTGTTTTCAAACTTCACTGATTCCATGTTTGTAGCTTAGTAATGTTATTTACAGTAAATACAGTGTAATGATAATGAATTTATTAAGTTACAAAGTGCTTTATAGACATGTTAAAACAAGCAATAAAAAACAACCAAGCAATAAAAACAACATAATGACAACAATATACAGCAGTAAAAGTGTCAATTAAAAGCAGATAGACTTAAGAAAAACACTTATTATATATTTATATAGAGATATTGTATATATTATATATTTATATTTATATATATTATTTAGAGATTTTTATGTCAATTATTTAGGCTGTTATGGTTATTGAAAATGTCACTAGCTTATTCACGCATTCTACTCTAACTTCTACACTGCTGACACTTTCCTTGAATAAGATCTAAATCTTGTCTGTTTCACCCATACCTGTTAACATAACATAACACATAGTGAAGTATTGCAGTACGTACTAGGTAATGTAGAGGTACAGTTGATAGGCTGAGGCAGGGAGGGGGCACCATACGAGGTTGATCTAGGAGCAGAAAACACAGGTACACCTGTAATAGTTTGTTGGCCAGCAATTATGTTTTTTATGGCATGACTCTGCAAGACTCAAGAGTGTGTCTGTCTGTCGGTCTGTCGGTCTGTCTGTCTGTCTGTCTGACTGTCTGTCTGTCTGTCTGTCTGTCTGTCTCTGTCCAGAGTTAATCACGAAAAAAACGCCTGTCTAGACAGACCGACAGAGGCAGGCAGTACGTTCTTTGATGTTCTTTTTGCATCAAAATATACTTAATAAAGTACCAAAAGTAAAAGTACTCATTGTGCAGAATGTCCCATTTCACAAGTTCAACGTGTATAAAAAAAAATCTTTTGAAAATAGCAGATCTACAAGCTCACAATGCGTCGCGATTCTATGCTGCTTGTAGATCTGCTATTTTCAAATGGCCGAAATATATATTTAGGGCTGAAGTGGTTACTGCGTGTATTGTAATGATAATAAAAATCTACAAAATAATTAGTAACTAAAGTTTACATGTAATTGTAGTGGAGTAAAAGTACAGTATGGTCCTCTGAGGTGTTGTGGGGTAGAAGTAAAAGTATTGACAATTGTAAATGCTGAAGAAAGTCAAAAAGACCCCCAAAAATGTCAGTAGTAAATGTACTTTAGGTTACATTACAGTTACACCACAGGTAAAATACACTTTGTTACCGTCACTGAACTGAACGCACGTCAGCACTATGTACCGAGGCCAGGGGCTTATATAGATCGTTAACAGTGGGGAAGTGTCACGGTAACTCGGTCATATGGTTCCCGTGGCAACCATGACATCAATGCAGAGACATAGTGATGCATGAAAATTCTAATAGCGGAGTACCGGGTTGCTAGGCGACCTGAACTCAGGGAAGACATGCATGGGGGGCAGGCGGCCAAAGTCTTGTGAGGAGGGAGGGAGGGAGAGGGGGAGGGGAGTTGGGGGGGAGTGTGGAATGGCTGGATTGTCTCGCCCTTCCTTTTATACGTGCTGCATTCTCAACAGGCAGTGTGAGAGAGGAGCACTCTGCGTGTATTGAAATGTCTTGAGTGTTTAATGAACTCTTGAAAGCTTTCGTCTACAGTATCTGTGTTTTCTGTCTGTCTGTTTGTCTTTAAAGCACTGACCCCGGTAGTAAGCTATTCTCAACCAGGAAGAGGATTTTTTGGGGGTAGATTCATTTTTAGCTGTCAGAAGAACACATGTGAAAGTCAAGTCACCTTTATTTATATATTTTATATATTTTAATTTGATTTTCCAAGATTGAACAGTTTTATGGTCAATCTATTCTCAACTCACTGTCACAGCCCGTTTAAAATGTATTTTATATTTTATATATATATATGTATAGCACATATAGCACAAGTATCTTTGAGTTCCGTACTGTTCCAACTCTCTGGTTCAAGTTGTGTGTGGGTGCAACTTGAAGGACACATCCATGATGACTGACTCATGCAGTGTCCAATGCTATAGTGGCGAAGGACAGACGGACACCGTTTGACTTTACTGCATTCATCTGATGTATCGGGAATATTACTGAATGTTCTAGCTCAGTGTGGTTCTCAAAGTGGGGTCCGGGGACCCCCAGGGGTCCTTGAGGGGGGTTTCAGCGGGTCCCCAGCAAAATGAGGAACAATGTAAACACTGACAATGACGTGTTATGAGCTTGTAGACCGACTACTTATATTTTGATCTTGAAGAATTGTGAACATTTTGGAAATATGTATACATTTAGAGGTCCTTCACTTGAAAATGTTTGAGAACCACTGATCTAGTTTATGATGGAAACATGTGCCCCTTAAGCCATAGTTCCCTCTCACCTTCATCCTTAGACATAAATTAGAAGCACAATAAGGACGTTCTAAACAGTATACCCTCCAACAGCTTCAGTGGATGCATTTCTATTGTTTGAATTGTTTGAAGATTTTTCAAAAACAAAAAAAAAGTGGCCTTGTGGTTAGAGTGTACGGCCTGAGATTGGGAGGTTGGGGTTCAATCCCCCGGCCGGTGGTACCACATACAGACTTATAAAAATAGGACCCCTTGCTTGGCACTCAGCATCAAGGGTTTGATGTCCCTGCGACATACCTGTGTCATGTCCAGGGCAGGGGGTGTATACTTGTACATCATGACATGGGGACGTTCCTGTCCTCACGCTACAGAAATAGAGAGATAGGCTCCTGACATATGGGGCCACACCCACAAGGCTCTGGAACCATAGGTTCCCATGAAGGCTACTTTACTATTCTGTGAAATCTATGACCACAAATATGTACAGTAATTGACCATTCATGGACTCAGTTGTACAGATGTTGAAATTAACTAAAGTTAATAGTAACTTCTTACTGTATACCAGTGGTTTTCAACCTTTTTCATATCAAGGTCCATTATTTATTCGGCATTTGAGCCACAGACCACCGTTTGATGAGACTCTCAGACCCAAGACTTATAATATTTTGTTATCGTTGGATACGATTTTGTCCACAATTCCATGCTGTATTGGTGGTCATAGGAGAGATAGCAGGCAAACGTTGATCAAAATAACAATTATTTTACATTTCTCTAATTGTGTAGACTTCTTGTAAATTAAGTAATGCAGATGTTTAACAATAATTTAACTCTTGAGAGTGTAAAATGAAACCAAATGGACCCTTACGGGTCCATTTGGTTTAATTTTACACTCTCAAGGGTTAAAGAGCTATAAGGGTCCATTTGGTTACCAACTCTCCATCATTTAGCTGGGGACCACCTGGAACCCCCTCACGGACCACTGGTTGAGGACCACTGCTGTAGAGCGTTGATAGAAATCACGTGCTTATAGGTTACTTTCTGTGTCACATGTCACATGACGCAGAAAGACGTCAGTGAAGGGAGGCCTTGGTTGTGTTCATCTGACGACGCACTTCAATTAGAACATCAAGTCACCCACTCTGTGAGTCAGCATGAGATCACTACTAAAATGAATGAGTAGGGTACCTCTCTCTCTCTCTCCCTCTCTCTCTCTCTCTCTCTCTCTCTCTTCGTCCCTCTCTCCCTTTGATAGAAAAAAAAAGCATGAATCACTGACATGAATCACAGCCATCAGGAAATGTGTGGTGTTATGAATGGAGCAAAGTGGTGTAAAGTAACTAAGTGCATGTACTCAAGTACTGTACTTAAGAACAATTTTGTACTTTTACTCCACTACAATTATTTGAAAACTTTAGTTACTTTGCAGATATACATATATGACATTATAAAACATACATTAACCACTTTAGCCCTATTTTATACCTAGGCTATTTGAAAATAGCAGATCTACAAGCTCACAACGCGTCGCAGCGTTTTGAGCTTGTAGATCTGCTATTTTCAAACATTTGAGTACTTTAAGTATATTTTGATGCCAATACTTTTGTACTTTCACTCAGGTAATATTTTGAACACAGGCCTAGGCCTGTGTTCAAAATGTTACCTGAGTGAAAGTACTCTGTTACAAGTAAAAGCTTTTACAGAGTATTTCTTTATTGTGGTATTGCTAATTTTTCTTAAATAAAGTAATATCTGAGTACTTCTTCCACCACTGGAATGGAGGCAATTGGAACCCTTCAACCAAATTAGGAATTGTGTTCTTATTTTTAAAATAGTCAGTCAGTGCCAGTCACGCTTATGGTGATTAGTCAAGTGTTAATCATCACAGCTATAAAAAACAACCTGATTAACTAATTAAACAAAACACCAAGATGCTTACTCAAGATCTTTGACACACTACTCCTCACAAGATAAAAACATTTTGTGAACAGAAATTAGAAATACATATATTTGTGAAGATGTATTTCAAGGCTCCAAAATGCACGTTTTGAGTAGAACAGAATATTTTTAAACATATGCTACATTTGAAAGTGTAATTCTATTTAGTTTATTAGACTAGCCCAGGATTTCCCCTACTGTTTATTTTTGTTCAATACATATGCGTATAATTCAGCTACAACAGTATTTTTTTTACTTGTTGAAATCACATTACCAATCAGTGGTGGAAAGTACATTTACTCAAGTACTGTATTTAAGTACAATTTTGAGGTGTTTTTACTTTACTAGAGTATTTAAAATGTTCAGTACTTTCAAGTTCAATCTACTCCACTACATCTCAGTCAAATATACTTTTACTCCACTATAATTATTTGAACTCTTTAGTTACTAGTTGCTTTATAGGTTTTGATTATTATTACAAAACATACATTAACCGCCCTACATACATTTCGGCCATTTGAAAATAGCAGATCTACAAGCTCACGATGCGACGCATTGTGACCTTGTAGATCTGCTATTTTCCAAAAAATTGTATTTTTTGAAAACTTGTGAAATGGGACATTCTGAATAATGAGTACTTTCTACTTTTGGTACTTTAAGTACATTTTTATACCAATATTTTTGTGCTTTCACTCAAGTCAATTTTGAATTCCGGACTTTGACTTGTGACAGAGTATTTCTACATTGCAGTATTGATACTCTTACTTAAGTAAAAAAAAAAAGAAAAAAGAATCCACCACTGGTGCCAATACTGCACCATCGACACTTCCTCTAAAATAGTAGCTTCACAGGCCCGTCCTGTTCTATGATCTGTGTTAGTATAGAGACACTCTATTTACACTGGGATGAAAATGGAACCTGTGCTTCTTTCCCTTATGTGGAAACACAGGTAAATAGAGACGTTAAAAATGGAAACAAGCGTCGCCACTGTCTGTGGATCGAGTGGATTGCGCACTTTATGTCATCTCTATGGCCTGGGGTGGAAAAAGGACTCAAATGTTTTACTTAAGTAAAAGTACCAATACTGCAATATAAAAATACTCAGTTACAAGTAAAAGTCCAGAATTCAAAATTGACTTGAGTAAAAGTACAAAAGTATTGGCATCAAAATATACTTAAAAGTACAAAAAGTTAAAGTACTAAAATATTTGAAAATAGCAGATCTACAAGCTCACAACGCGACGCGTTGTGAGCTTGTAGATTTGCTATTTTCAAATAGCCTAGGAATAAATTAGGGCTAAAGTGGTTAATGTATGTTTTATAACATCGTAATTTATATCTGAAAAGTAACTAGTAACTAAAGTTTCCAAATAATTGTAGTGGAGTAAAAAGTACAATTTTCGCCTCTGAAATGTAGTGGAGTCGAAGTAAAAGTATTGGAAATTGGAAATACTCAAGTAAAGTACAAATACCTAAAAAAATGTACTTAAATACAGCACTTAAGTAAATGTACTTAGTCACTTTCCACCACTGGGGGTGGGACTATTAGGACATGCTTCCTTTTTATATCTGTGTCCCGCACAGACAGCACAGTATGAGTGACTAACACACTGTGGCTTGTTGATGTTGTTGGGAAACAAGAGGCACGTGCCTGGACTGTGGGCCCTGACATACAACTGACTGACTGCAGTGGAAAGAATCATTATTTGTCAACCCACTGCATATCAATGAAGAAAGAGTCATTTAGTTTAGTTTAGTTTAGTTTAGTTTATTAGCACATTGTTATAACAAATATAAAAACAATACATATTGAATGACAAGTTGCTGTGCAAGGAAGGGAAGAAGCCGGATGGAATCCTTTCCTTCATGGGAGAAGTCATAAAACAGGATTAAAAGCTCAATCAGAACAATACAAAATAATACAAGTTTCCAAGGGGAGCAGTGCGGTGCAAATAAAGAAATAACACAAAAACTGCTCAAAAGAAGAAAAAGACAAAAGAAAAACAAATTTGTAAAGATTACTAAATCAATAGACTACAGTAAGGAAGAAATGAGATATTGTTTTAAATGTTTCTTAAATATTGGGAAGGAAAGTGAAAACTTGAGTGATGCATCTAGAGAGCTCCACAACTGAGGGCCTCTAAATGTGATGAAATACGGCCTCTAAATGTTTCGAAGTACGACAAAAAGGTAAATTAAAATCATCTCTTTGCCTTGTGGGGTAGGAGTGAAAATCAGAAGTAACATGAAAGAAATTATGAAAAGAATAAGGAAGGTCTTGTTTACATTTTTTAAATTTGAACATAGAAGTACAACATGACGTGAATATCATGACTATTATTTGAACTACTGCCGGGGCTCCGACTAAGCCTGGCAATGTTGGTCAGTCTGCGATATGCGACGCGTTGTGAACTTGAATATCTGCTATTTTCAAGTAAATTTGGTTTAAAAAAAAAACTTGAGGAAGCAATTATCAGAAAGGAAATTAGATTAGATTAGATTAGGTTATTATTTTTTGTATTTTCGGACAGACAAACCTGTCATTTTATTTTACTGTTAATGTTATTGTTCTCTAAGTTTGTGTTTTTGTTCACTCACATTGATTATGTATTGTGATGTTTTTTGGCTGGACCCCAGGGAGAATAGTCTCCACTATGGTGTAGACTATAATGGGGATCCTTAATAAACAGTAAACAATAAACTATAGTTTGGGTTCCGGGGAATCATCAAACTTCTCTTTTGGGCCTCGAGCTAAAACGTTTGAGAACCCCTGCATTAGAGGGCAGGGTGAGGAGGGGGGGTCTGCCTTTATATACTGTAAACTATACTTTACAGTACGGACAGGAATCATGGAGAGAGAGAGAGAGAGAGACGGGGAGTGACACGCAGCAAAGGTCGGGAATCAAACCCACAACTCGCCAGCTGGCCACTGTGGATCCTAGTTAGTCCACCTCTCGTCTCCTCTTGTTTAGAATCCCCTGCTGATAGTATCTCCTGACATCATTATATCACATTATTAATGCTGCTCCCCGTAGATTGGGTCGCGTGCTTTCACTTTGCGCACGAGCAGATCTGTTTCCTCAGCAGAAAATCGTTCAGGTCTCCTCCAATTTGCACAATCTTCCATTTAAATAACAATGCGCCGCGGTGCAAGGCACATACAGTACTCTAGCTCTTAAAGAGACTGGGATAAGACGCACTGATTGGTCTAATTTATGTTATGCCCAAAACATACCCATGACTAATTCAGAGATTAAATAAAACCCTTTGTGCCTTATTCAACCTAGCTTTGCGCCCAGATAACGTGTGGTTTAACTAGCAAAACTGGAGCAGAACACTCAACGACCCCCAATGCATTTGTGCCCTACATTTTTGTAGGGCACAAACTCTTACTACTCTTGTATGTCAATCATATTTGTAGTCAATCTAAGCATTGTAAGTATCATATGTATGCCGATGACACAATTCTGTACTCTTGTGCTCCTTCTTTTGATGTAGCAGTTTCAAACTTGGCCTCAGATTTTGTCTCATTGCAGCATGAATTGGTAAATAGCAAATTGCTATTAAACGGCCAAAAAACCAAGGCCATGCTATTTACTCCAAATAGAGCTGACATTATCCCCCCAAATATCACCACCTTGGAAGGAGTAACCATCGAATGGGTGGTGCTTTACAAATATCTGGGAATTTGGTTGGATAACAAGTTAAACTTCAATCATCACATTGAAGCGTTGATTAAGAAGTTAAAATTCACAGTAAGCTTCTTTTATAGAATGAAGTCCTGTTTTTCTTTTGCTTCAAGGAAAAGGCTGGTCACTGGCCTGTTTATGTCGCAACTCGACTATGGCGACATTGTGTATCGATTCGCCTGTCCCTCAATATTGGGTAGACTTGATCCCCTTTATCATGCTGCGTTGAGGTTCATTACCAGCTCCACCTATAGGACACATCATTGTATTCTGTATTCCCTAGTAGGGTGGTCCTCCTTAGCATCTCGCAGGTTGCTACATTGGTACACTTTTATATATAAAGCCATTCTTGGAAATTCCCCCTCGTACATTTGTTCAAAATTTAATCTTGTCCAAAATTCGCTTAACCTCAGATCGAATGCCTGGATGCGCTATGTCGTACCCACTACTAAATCTGAGGCAGGGAAAAAAAACCTTGCGTTTTTTGGGCCTTGGTCATGGAACGATCTACAGACCAGATTAAAATTGGCTTCATTGATCCCTCTAGTGTCTTTTAAGAGGATTGCCATGGGCACATTCTCCAACCATTGCTCCTGCTTTGACAAGTAGCAATTGCTGTGATCTTAGTCTTATATTAGTTTATTAGTTTTATGATGTATTGTTGTTATTAGTATTTTAAATAGTCTGTATTGGTGCTATTGGTAGTAGGTCTTTGGTATTACGGATGTCATGTTTGTCTTTGTTTTGTTATGTCCTGTATTGTCGTTATTGGCAGAGCTGTGTAACATTTTATTTGCCTCTTCTCTTGGCCAGGGCACACTTGTAAAAGAGACACTAGTCTCAATGTGATTTCTCTGGTGAAATAAAGGTTAAATAAAAAAATAAAAAATAAAAAAAAATTTGACCAGTTTTTTTCAACAGGGGTGAGAACGGGCGTTGTGAGCTTGTAGATCTGCTATTTTCGGCAAAGAGAGGGGAAAAAAGAGCAGATTAAGTACAGAGTGAAAGGTCAAGTTTACTAAGTATTGAGGGTTTATAAGTGGCTAAATGTCTGAAAATACACATTAACATGAATCTAACATACACTGATGACGGTGCTCTCAAACAAGTCTACGAAGCTATCGATGAATCTATGTAAAGGTTTCCTCTGCAATATAATGTTATACAATATGTAGTGGGGGGGTCTCTGCTTCATCTCTCTCACAGCTAAGGGGTCCTTGGCCTGAAAAACCTTTACACCATACGCCACAGACCGTCTAAAGAGGGCCCGTAGCCTTGTTTCATCGTTTGCTTTAATCCATTAAGACCGGGAACGCATCTGTGTCATTTTAGATTTCTTTGGCTATTCAAAAATAGCAGATCTACAAGCTCATAGCGGGGCACTCGGTGCCGCGCTATGAGCTTGTAGATCTGCTATTTTTGAAAAATCGTGAATATTTGTGCAAATCTTTGAATATAATATATATTTTTAATGCGACATTTGTAACTCAAATCTTTGCTTCTGGGGGTCCCTGGAACAACATATTTTGAGATGGGGGTCCGCGGCCAAATACATATCATTTTGGGGGTCCTTGACATGAAAAAGTTTGAGAACCACTGATGTAGCAGCATAGGTTTTTCCACAAAATAAGTACGTGTACTCAAGTACTGTACTTAAGTACAATTTTGAGGTATTTGTACTTTACATTTTGTAGAATCGGCCTTAGGTCTTAATGCGTTAATTGCTTATTTTGTGCTCTGTGAAGAATTTAGTGAAGTGAAACATTGGGAAAGCATGTGAAAAGAAAAACTGGTATTTTTGTAATTTTTTCAGAAGCAGGGACAGGATTAACATTCCCTGCACAACGATCCTAAAACATATTTTCAGACTTTCCTAGCACTTTCTCGGAAGAGTTCTCAGAGAACAAGCCGAGGGGCACGACGAGGAGTCCTTTGTGAATGCAAAAAGATTTCGCAATGACTGATTTCTTCTGTGTGTGCGCCGGGTGCCTGGCTGGTTTGTTTTTATTCTGAAACAGGATAGCCCCTTGGGAAATACTGTTCAGTCTTGGCCACCTGGGGACTTACTTTTGGGAACGGAGGGCTGCGTCTGCAGAACAAACAGTGTGACGCTTCTCTCAGTCTCTTACTACTGTCCTGTTGCCGACCGCCCTGCCAGATGGTTGCCATGACAGCCTGCGGGGAAAACTCCTGGAACCAAAACATCACTCCCAAAAAAACTCAAACTATACTCCCTATTCAGTCAGGACAACGGACCGCTCGGTAACACTTGCTATGCATCCCATGTCTATAATGCTTTATGAACATACTTATAATGCAGTATAATCTTCTTATAAGACTGTGTAATTATAGTTATAAGAAATCAAATTCTCATAATGCTTTATATAACAATAATCGTAACACGTTATAAAGTATTTTATAATGAGGTCAAGTATAAAAGCATCACTGTACAATTACAGTTATAAGCAGTCTTAAGTAGATCATAATGCAATCATAACACATTCCAGTAAGGTAAAAGTACCTCAAAATTGTACTCAAGTACAGTACCTGAGTAAATGTACTTAGTTACTTCACACCACTGCTAGTCATGTACAATAATTAGTTTAGCGTTGTCTAATTAAAGACAACCATACTGTTACCTACCTACTACTGTGTTGTTTACTGCACCAGGTGGGGCCATTAAGATGTGGGGCTTTTGCCCAATAATAACAACAACACACAAAAGCATCAGCTGCTCCTCCATGCCAATTGTTGCAACCCCTCTATCCCTCCCCCTCGTGTACAGTGTCACCTCCCCCTCTCCACCCTGTTAGCTAACGGTTACACAACACCGCCTGGTTTGGAGTGGAGTTTTTCTGTCACCATGGTGACGGAGTATGTGCTGAAAAATATTGTTTGGGGAGGAGGGGAGGAGGATTGTTCCAAGGTACCTATCCACTCTTTAGTGGGGGTTAATCCAGGTGAAAAAGCCTTGAAACAGATTGGACAGAGGAAACGTATAACTAGGACAACGGATCAGCCGGGTTGCTTGAGGTCAGACGTGAGAGTCCGAGAGTGTGTGTGTGTGTGTGTGTGTTTGGACTCTGTGTGAGATCTGGGCCACTATGAGAGTGTCTGCGGCGTCGTAAGCACGCACGCACGCACGCACGCACGCACACACACACACACACACACACACACACACACACACACACACACACACACACACACACACACATACACACACACACACACACACACACACACACACACACACACACACACACACACACACACACACACACACACACACACACACACACACACACACCAGAGTGACGGTGCTCTGTGCATGACAGTGCACAGGGAATGAGCACAGCTGGAGCATTTCAGTCTATAAGCACGGGCCAAAGTGTGTCACCCTGTTGTTTTTGTTTAGTATGATACTGCAAGTGGTATTTTAGTCCATAACTGCAAGAGGAACTCAACTCATTTAGCCTTTGCCCCATTTCTCGTGTTTGACCTTATCTCACTTTCTGTCTCTGTCTCCGTCTTTCTCTGCCTGTTTCTGTGCCTCTTCCGTGCCACTGCTGTCTTACTCCTCTCTCTCTCTCTCTCTCTCTCTCTCTCTTTCCCCCCACATCTGTGATGACTCATGTGTGCCTCTGTACGCCTAAACCTCCTTACAGTCATGACATGATGTTTTCTGAAGATGTGGTGAGTCATTCTCAGGCAGCACACTCCTCCTCCGTACTGATGTAGGCAAAAGAATGTAGTCCAGTGCAGGACAACATCGACGCTTTTGTCATCTTGCGTGTCATCGTGTTTGCGCGCGTGTATGTGTGTGTGCGTGCGCACGGCACGCACCGCGTCTGCTCGTGTACGTGTGGGTGTATGAACAGAACACAGGAACTATTGCTGACCAATTATTGTTCCAGCAATCAGCGTTCTGTTCTCTTTCTTTTCCAGGTGGGTGTTTCGTGGCTGAATCACAGCTTTGGGGGGAGCTTGGGCGCTTGAGCTTCACGAATGTTGTTTTGCATAAAGGAACATCACACAGCAACTTAGCAACCTGACATAACAGGGCAAGTTTCCATCCAGGAACAAAAAATACAGTTACTGCATCGTAAGTCAAAAGGATTTACCTTTCAGCTTCCCCCCCCCCCCCCACGTTATTCCGGTGATTTAGAACAGCGGTTCTCAACCTGTGGGTCGGTACCCCCAGGGGTCCCCACATGATTTGGGGGGGTCCCCAAATGATAGTGAAGTGACAGTTTAAGGACTTTAAAGACCCATTTAATACCTAAAAAAAAGACCATTACTGCATCAAAAGTAATCAACAAACTATACTATAAGGCAAACAAATTGAAAATAGCAGATCTACAAGCTCACAACGCCTCGCGCTGCGAGGCGTTGTGAGCTTGTAGATCTGCTATTTTCAGATCTGCTATCTGTCAAACAAAATGGGGGGTCCCCAGTTCAAATATGATTATTTTGGGGGGGTCACGGCCTGAAAAGGTTGAGAACCACTGATTTAGAAGACGTATCCATTGCGGTTTTGCTTTGGTAGTCCTTAATTCATCCCTTCTCCTTAGATACGAGCAGTCACAACAACATCCTGGATACGAACAGCGTACAGTAAACAAACACTGTGGCAGCAGAGCCCTGCAGCCTCCAGTGGTCTGTGTACTGTATGTGCTGGTCAGGGTTGCCAGATCTGCTTATTATAATGTCCCCGCAATATTTGATTTGAAAATAGCCGATCTACAAGCTCACAACGCGTCGCATCGCGACGCGTTGTGAGCTTGTAGATCTGCTATTTTTCAAATGGCTGATGTATATGTTGAAGTGCTCGTGTGGCCCATAGTCGCTTCCTTTGGGCTGGTTTTCCTAGGCCTGGTTGCTTGTTTCTCTCACAGAATCTGGCAACACTGGTGCTGGTTGTAAAAACTTCGCTTAATGCAGGTTGCTGGTTACGTGGCTGAAACTGAGAGTTCAGAGGTTGGTAGGCCAACAGTGTGCAGCTGGGTGGCCCATCAAGGGTTGCGGGGGGGGGTGACACAAACACACACACACACACACACACACACACACACACACACACACACACACACACACACACACACACACACACACACACACACACACACACACACACACACAGAAAAAACACAAAGTGAGAGAGAGAAACCAGGGCAATCTGGTTAACCCATTTAGACCTGTTATGTCTATCGTTGTTATACCTTTCAAGTCTGGGAACGCCTGCTCTATATCGCCGTTGTTGTCGGGCGGAAAACTCTTATCTCATACTCTTAACTTTTTGTGTTTTGTTTTTCCGTAAATGAACGCTCCTACTTGAATATACTACAGCGTCGCACAAAATTATCAAAAGTAGCAGATCTGCTACTTTCGCTATTTTTACCAGGTTGCTTGCAGCCTGGTCTAGGAAGAGACTGATCAACGACTCAACACTTTCTCAACACTTTCTAGCGACCTTTTCATCATTGGCTGTCCTTCAATCCTTTAAGCCAATTGGGAGACTTCCGCGAGACTTCCCCATACTCTGAACGACGGGCGTCCTCCCATGCCATGGGATCATAGCCCAGAACAAAAGAAAAAGTGTGGTCGTCGCCACCAAACAAACTATTAAAAAAAACTGGTTGGAGGCGCCGCCTCCAACATCGCTTTGTTACTCCGCGAGCGAAAGGGTACAGGACCACGGGTCCATTTGGTTCCGTGCGGGGACGCTGGAGAGAGCAACCTGGTATTAATATGACCGCGTCATCATTTCTTGTTGAATCCTGAAAAGTAACAGTTTTGGACATATGAGGTTTCCACCCGACATAGATGATATATATAGCAACATAAGTCTTTTTTCTTCTTCTTTTTTTTATGTAAGTCACGTTTAGAAGGTGTTTTTAGAATGGGCCTCAGGTCTAAATGGGTTAATAGGTGTCAAAGCCGTCCCTGCAACAGCTTTGCGTTGACCTACTACAAATTCAGATAATCTTTAGCTATCAAGATGACATACTGTATGCTTGTGTGTGTGTGTGTGTGTGTGTGTGTGTGTGTGGGTGTCTGTGTGTGTGCCTTGCGTTTTCAAGGACCCTTCACTATCAGAGACCTGTTTTTGCTCGCAAATAGGACGGTACTGTAAGAGTCGCGTGTTGCTGAGTGTGATGCAATATAGGAGAGAGAGAGAGAGGGTTGCTGCTTCATTGAAAACAGACACTGACTCACTCTCACATCAAACGCTCTCACTGTGTGTATTTTTAATGGCACTGAGTGACTTGTGTGAGCAACGCAAGAACATTTTAGATACTATAACATCACGACTAAAACACCCAGTTCTGAGACGGTTCTGCGTTATGTAAACACACACACACACACACACACACACACACACACACACACACACACACACACACACACCTCCCTCTTCCTCTATATCTTAAAAGGCCAACGCGAACGCAAGTACTTGAGTCATTACTGCAGCATGAAGCACTTGTGAAGAAAGCAGAGAGAAAGGAGATACCGTAATACACTTATCAAGTGTGTGATTGTTGAGAAAACATGTCAGTGAGGCCTTAAGCACAGGGCTGTAGAAGTTAAAATAACAAATGACAATAGTTTTGCGTAATTCCTGCGGAAGACCGATGGAGTGCAGGGCAGGCCCTCAGATATTACAGCCCCCACCCGACGCCCCCCCCCTCTCAACCCAATTCAGAACGAACCTCCCCATCCAACACTGTGGGAGGGGAGAAACACAAACAGTGCCTTGATTGCAGAAGAATCTCCCCAGCATCTCCTCGGCATTAAATCAAGATCTCCCCACACTGAGATAAAATATTAATGTGCCATTAACCAAATGGTGCTGTTACCACAATGCAACAACAACAGAAGTGCCGGAGCCCGTTTTTATGAAGAGCAAAGCCAGCCCAGCCGCCGTGGAACCGAACCCGGCGCTGCTTGCAAATAAACTAACTTTATGGTTTGCCAGTCGATGGGGCTCATCAAATATGGTCTGTGTGTATTATTCATAACATAACTGCTTGTGAAAGCTATCGCAATCCTGTTGATCGTAAATCTCAGCCTGGCCGCGGCTGAATGCTGATGACTTGTTCTGTTTAAAACTCTATTGGCTGCGTATTTATTGACTCGGTGTGGGTCTGTATATGAACCTATATACCTGTCTAGTAGGGGTTAATGGCGGTTCTTTCAGAGTTCTTGCGTCTCCATAATGGGCCGAGGCTCCCATGACTCCTCGTCCCTATAGACACAGACAGACAGACAGGCTATGGCCCGGACACAATGACACTATTCAATCTCCATCGTCCTTAACGAGACCACCAGCTCGCTCGCTCCCCCCCAGCAGGGCTTTGCCTGGTCAGAATTGCCCCCCCCCCACTCCCAAAAGAGCTTTTCAAGGCTCCTGGACGCTCCCCTCCCAATTAGATGATCAGAGAGGGAAAGGTCAGGGGTCGGGCTGGAGGTGAAAGGTCGACCCATCTCCACCCCAGAGCCATTGTGTTGCGTCAATAACCCCCCATCATGTGAGGAGAGAGGGCTGGTTTCCTAAGTTGATTATTATGAGAGACAACTGGCTTCTATTAGATGTTTTTAGTGTGTTGCTCTGTTACATATAGTATGGGTTGATGGGTGTACGAATTTAGAGTCACTACCAGTGTTGCCAGGTCTGCTCATTATAAGCGACTTTGGGCTAGTTTTTCTGTAAAGTTGCTTGTAAATATTGGTAGTTGCTTATTTGGGCTTGCTTCCAAATGTTTTTTATTTTGCTTAAACCAGTGATTCTCAAACATTTTCATGTCAAGGACCCCCATCTGAAATTATAATTTGTGCCTGGGACCAGATTTTCTTTTTATTATTTTTTTCAAGATGTTTTTGGAAATGGCAGATCTACAAGCTATTTTCAAATAGCCGGCGTATATAGGTTTGAAGTGCTCATGTGGCCTAATAGTCGCTTCTTTTGGGCTTCTTTTCATAGACCTGGTGGCTTTTTTCTCTCGCAAAACACTATTCACAACCCCCCCCAGCATGACAAAGAGGGAGGCTGCCTCTGTTACCGATCATTAAGACAGACGGCTGGGTCTGAGGCAGGTCACTGCTCCACACAGCAGTATACACCACATCAATTTATGTTTCAATGTGTTTTACCTAACCTGAGTATACTGTCATTGCTCTGAGCCAGGGGTCATCAATATGTCCATACACAAATGTATCCATGGCAAAGACTTTTAGATTGTATTTTTTACACACTATTATAATGTTCTTATTTTGATCATAAGACCCAATTACTGAATGTCAGTCTCCAGGTTTTCTTCAGAATATGAATGACACTGATTTACTACTACTGACACTATGTATGGCACATTAGGTGTCCACTAGTAGCCTATTAGTGGTTCTCAAACGTTTTATTTGCTAGGACCCTCATAATTGACCCCCATAATTGGTTCAAATGGAACCAAATGGACCCCTAGGGTCCATTTGGTTCCATTTGAACGCTCACCGAGTTACAGACCTGTTATGGTCATTCAGGCTAATATTATTGTCCGCTCATTTTGTATGTCCGTGGCAAAAATGGAACTTTGACAAAAATGTCCACCACAAGCCACGATTTTACCGTCACATTGTAGTATTAGACGCTCTTAATCCAGAGCAATTTACAGTAAGCAAGGGAAACATGAGGCAATATATCAAATGCATAGAAATCAGTCTAAACCAGTCTATCATCAGTCTAAACCAGGGGTCTTCCCTTTAGTTACTCTGAGGACCCCCTAGGGGTCCGGGACCCCCTTATGAAGACCCCTGGTCTAAACGGTATTGTATAAAAAAAAATCTACTTGCTGTACATTGAAACTATACATACTATAGGATGCCAGATCTACACATGAACCTGGCATCTGTCTACATAACATGCTATCTAAATTACATTTCAGCCTTTGCACAAGCCTGCAAGGTCATCAAGGCTATAGGGCGAGGGCTAGACCTTGCATGGTTTACTGTGCCGTCCGTGTGTAAATGTGTGCGTGAAGGGGTGAATGTAATGCACACAGTAAGCCAGGGGTCTTCAACAGGGGGGTCTTCACCAGGGGTCTTCAACAGGGGGTCCGGGACCCCAAGGGGGTCCTCAGAGTTACTGCGAGGGGGCCGCCAAATCTTTGTGTAATATGATTTTTTTACATTAACCACTTGAACCCTAGCAATCCCTTTTCTAAGGAGAGCTTTAGCCAAAAATAGCAGATCTACAAGCTCACAACGCCTCGCGCTGCGAGGCGTTGTGAGCTTGTAGATCGGCTATTTTTTTGGCAAAGAGGTATAGGTGTAGAGGGAAAAACTACATTTTACTAAATATTACTAACAAACTAAATTTTGTACAATATAGTGGGGGTCCCTGCTTCATCTCTCTCTCAGCTAGGAGGTCCTTGGCCCGAAAAACATTGAAGACCCCTGCTGTAAGCGCTTTGTATAAAGGTGCTATGTACATGCACCATTTTACCATTTCACTACTAGTATCAGCTTCTTGGTGTTTTAGAACTTGTTGTTAGGTTGTTTGTGCTGTGAAGAGACGTGGTGTGTGTGTGTGTGTGTGTGTGTGTGTGTGTGTGTGTGTGTGTGTGTGTGGTGTGGTGTGGTCTTTTACCAGGCGTGCTGTGTCAGTCTGTCTCTGAGGAAACACATCTGGTATGTAAACTATAAAGAGGTGCAACATGACTGGGGAAATATGCTCATCGTGACCTATCACGACCCATCTGTGTGAGCATGTGGAATGTGTGACTCACACACGCACACACCACACGTACAGAGAAGTGCACACGCATGTCTGTGCAATTACTTGTGTGTGTGTGTGTGTGTGTGTGTGTGTGTGTGTGTGTGTGTGTGTGTGTGTGTGTGTGTGTGTGTGTGTGTGTGTGTGTGTGTGTGTGTGTAGTAGTACATACATTCTTGTGGCTGATGGATAGGGTGGGGTGTGTTATGAGTCAAGCACGAAAGTCAGTCTTGTATTCTTTTTACTGTAGTAAAAATAAAAGAGAAAAAAGTCTTGTTTTCTTGTTCCGTGTGCTGTGAAGAGAGGCAGGCCGGGGCTGCACCTGAGGATTGTGCAGCTCTATCAGCTGAGCCCTCTGCCTGCACCCACAAGACCACAGACAGGACCACTAAACATTAGCCACTAATGCTAAACAGATGTTCCTCAGCTGCTCAAGTGCAACGAGCTGGTTTCATTGGAGCTCTCTGTCTGTATTAAGGGCTCGATCTGCTCCAGTTTATCCACTCCCTTCTGTGATATAACATCAACAGGATAACAAGGTAAAAAAGACTCTTGTGAGTGACCTCCTTTTTTTGTGACCACAGGGAACACGTGTAGGGATGAGACGATAACTATTTTTTATCGTTTATCGTGATAAAAAAAAACGCTCATAATAATCGTATCGCAGATATTTTAATTTATCGTCTACTTGTCCTCCGTCATACACTGGAATGAATTGGCTTTTGTTGAGCTGCAAATTCAGTACCACTTAAACCCTCTATTCTTGATAAAACTGGCCTGTAAAGAGTGCATTTGGTACACTCTTATTTCACTCTACACAAATCAATTTGTGAATCGTTCCTTCTAGAATAGGGATGCTGGGGGGTTCAAGTGGTTTAACAAAAGTGGCATTTTAAGTATTAAGCATATTTTTGATTATCGCAATAATACCAAACAATTAATGAAAACAATTAATGAAAATTGTGCCACAATAATCGTGGCATGTAATTCTCATATTGTCCGTTCCCTAAACACAACAGAGGCATGACATGAGACATGAGACATATTATCTAAAATCAGGCTGAGAAGGATGGAGGGCATGAAGGGGGCGAGGAGGGTTCACTAGCAGGCTAGTACACAGCCTGGGGTTTAACTGTATGCATGCTGGCTTGTGTCTGTGGTCTGATTGAAACTGACCCCGGCACTGCTCCTCCTCCTCCCCGACTCCTGCAGGGGTGGTGAGGACCAGTGTTGCCAGGTTCTGTGAGAGAAACAAGCAACCAGGTCTAGGAAAACCAGCCCAAAAGAGAGCGTCTATGGGCCACATGAGCGCTTTCACATATACATCAGCTATTTTCAAATAGCGGATCTACAAGCTCACAACGCGTCGCGATGCGACGCGTTGTGAGCTTGTAGATCCGCTATTTGAAAATAAAATCTTTGCGGGGAAATTATAATAAACAGATCTGGCAACCCTGGTGATGACCCTCCGCCAAAGAGGCTGAGAGGGATGAGGGATGGGGGGGTTAGAGCCACATGGGGGGCTAGCCTAACGTTATGATGACTAACCCAGCCACACAGATGGTCTGTGTGTGGGCGGAAGAGAAGAGGACCATCAGATCTCTGCAAGAAAAAAAAAGAAAAAGAGATTAGGTTATAGTCTGGACTGTGCCATGATATCACCCCCCCCCCCCCCCCCCCTCTCTCTCTCTCTCTTTCTCTCTCTCTCTTTGAGCAGGTAAGGCATTTATCATAGGGGGGGGGGGGGGGTTACATGAGCCGGAATCCTTTTATTTGGTCGGACAGCAGTTTGGAACGTTGTATTACCATATCATTAGCATTTTTCAACGGGGGATATGATTTATCAAAGCGCACAGCAATCAGCAAGGGGGTGTGGGGGGTGGGGGTGGGTAAGGGGGGGTGCGGGGGACCTTAATCAGCCAGGGGAGGACATATGGCTGGCTGATTAGAGAGCACTATTCACCTGCTGACTGAGAGCTACATCCTGAATTAAGATGCCTCCGTCACAGCAGGGGTTGGATGGCATCCAGAGCAGGTAAACGCCACCGTTAGACATGCATATCCTTAAGCAAGACAAAGATCCTGTTTTATAATTCAGGGTCATATGAAGGAGGCAGGTTGGGCCCGTTTTCAAAGACAGTTCATGTGTGTGTGTGTGTGTGTGTGTGTGTGTGTGTGTGTGTGTGTGTGTGTGTGTGTGTGTGTGTGTGTGTGTGTGTGTGTGTGTGTGTGTGTGTGTGTGTGTGTGTGTGTGTGTGTGTGTGTGTGTGTGTGTTCTGTAACAAGAGGCCAGGTTAGATACTGCTGCGTCTTGACACAACAGACCTGTGTTATGCTGTGTTTATATAAGACCTAAACCTGTGTTTAGGAATGTGATTTTTCAGAATCTGTTATCTTTGGCAAGTGACGCATCCGTATGATCAAATATATACTGTAAATGATTGGCTTTAAAGGGCAAGACCACTTTGGTTGAGGTTTGGGTTGTGTAGTTACCTTGCCATGATGTAACTCCAAAGGTGGACAAGAAATCAAAAATAATTGCTCCATTGATTAGAAATTGATCATTCAAAATGTGGTCCTCGTTGACTTACATTGTACGCTGAAAACAGCTCTCAAAGTCACTCTTTTAGCCCGTAAACGAACGCAAACAAAGTTGATTCAGACAAAATAGAACCTCACCAAACCCAGTACTGCTTTTTGTTTTTAAATAAAAATGTTAACTTCCTGTTGATTTTACTATTTGTACTGCTATTAGTACATGTTGTATAAAATTGTGTTGCAACTTTTTCATAGATTTAATAGATAGCAAGTCTTCATATACTTGTTTGACAGCACTATAAGTGATAGTGCAAATTAACGTTTGTTTTTGTTTATTTCAGACACTTAAATACTTAAACCCTCTGTATTTAGTAAACTTGACCTTTGGCTCTGTACCTGGTTTGCTCCTTTTCCCCTCTACACCAAACCTCTTTGCCGAAAATAGCAGATCTGCAAGCTCACAACGCCTCGCAGCGCGAAAGTTCCCCTCAGAATAGGTATTCTAGGGTTCAAGTGGTTAATGCAAAAATAGAGAAAAATTTAGAAAATCATTTATCACACAAAGATTTGGTGTCCCCCCTGTAGTAACTCTGAGGACCCTTAGGAGTCCTGTACCCTCTGTTGAAGACCCCTGATATACAGTAGGGTTCAAGTGGTTAACCCAGGCCATTCAGAGAGGTCACCCTGTGCTCACCCTCACTTTTTGCGTCACGTTTTACATTTCGATCTTTTGTGCTGTTCCCCGTATGTCAAATCCCACCGACTAAACCACATCTTTGCTTGTATTGCCCTTTAGCACCGGTTTGCTTTTGGAACCAGAATCCCATCTTCACTGATGAGAGCTGAGCCTCTCTTCTGTCCTGCACACACACACACACACACACACACACACACACACACACACACACACACACACACACACACACACACACACACACACACACACACACACACACACACACACACACACACACACACACACACACACACACACACTGACCCTTTCTTCTGCAGGGCTTCATTCATTCTGAGTTACATTCCCTTAAGAGGACATGCCATCACTACTTATTACACACCCAGGGAAATATACAGGGCAAAAAATAAAGTAGGCCACGCTCAGCATTATGTGTTTTTCCTCATGCTGTGAAGTTATAGGCTGGAGGACAACCGACAAGGACTACACGTCCGGTGGTATAGGGATGTCAGAAGTGCTAAATAGACACTGACACGTCTTAATGTACACGGGTGCCGTGGAGTGACGCGTCGCGTTATAAGTCCTGCTGTAAACAAGCCGGAAAGGCTTTTCATCACATTAAACGGTATCTGAGGAGCCCGACTGACGGGAGGAGATATTTACATAGCGAACGCACAGTTATTTTATAGCAGCTTCTCTGAGGTGATTAACCCGTTAAGACCGTCTACAAATGTCCTCTAACAGTTTTCTGAAAAGAATGATGTTGCTATGTCAGTGGTACTCAAAACCTTTTCATGTTAAGGACCCCCAAAATTATATGTACTTGGCCGCGGACCCCCATCTGAAAATATTTTGTTCCAGGGACCCCCACAAGCAAAGATTTAAGTTAAGATTTGAGTTTTAAAAAAAAATATATATATTCAAAGATTTGAACAAATGTTCAAGATTTTTCAAAAATAGCAGATCTACAAGCTCATATCGCGGCACGATTTGCTCAAAAGTGGTGCTCAAAGCCTTTTCATGTCAAGGACCCCCAAAATGATATGTATTTGGCCGCCGGCGGACCCCCATCTGAAAATATTTTGTTCCAGGGACCCCCAGAAGCAAAGATTTGAGTTAAGATTTGAGTAAAAAATATACATATATATCAAAGATTTGCACAAATGATTTAAAAAAGAATAGCAGATCTACAAGCTCATAGCGCGGCACGAAGTGACGCGCTATGAGCTTGTAGATCTGCTATTTTTGAATAGCCAAAAAGTGTAAAACCCCACTTTGAGAACCAATGTGCTTTATATAAATATAAATATAGCTAAAAACCTAAAATGACACGGACGTTTTCCCGGTTTTAACGGGTTAAAATGACCCCCCAGCTTGGGTCTTTTGGGAGATTCTGACAGGGTTTGTGCGGAGGCGGTTGGAAAAAGGCTCCGTTTAGGGTATATAGCATTCATGTTGCAAGTTTGTTGGAAGCCCACGAACATGCCTTTGGCATGCTGCTGCTGTTCAGGTAGGACGATGAGAGTACGTATACGATGAGAGCTCTTCAAGATAACGATCAGCCAACAGATGGTCCACTGACCTCCCCCATATGTTATTAGGCTTTTTCAGCAGGAGCGTTTCATGGGGAGATCTCTCATTTACTGCTTATTATACTATCCAAGGCGAAGCGTATCAGAGGGAGCGATAGCTGTTGGCACAGATTCCTCTCCTCTTCTCTGCTCGCTGCTCACTGCAGTGCAGCTCTGTGTATCGACTGAGGAAGAAGACCCAGATCTTTGTGATCTTCAACATTTTGTGCAAATCTTTGAATACATTTTTTCTAATCAACATTTTTAACTCAAATCTAAATGTTCGCTTTAAACATAAAAAATGCACACATTTTCACGATTTTTCAAAAAATAGCTGATCTACAAGTTCATAGCGCGGCACTCGGTGCCGCGCTATGAACTTGTATATCTGCTATTTTTGAATAGCCAAAGAAATCTAAAAATGACACAGATATACTTTCCCGGTCTTAATGGGTTAATATTTGTTGAAATAAAAAAAAAGAAGGAAGGGTCGGTCAGTCTTTTGTTCTATGATCCTGTTAATCTCAATAAAACCCCACAGTATCGACCGGGATTAAATGCATCCAAGCTGAAGATCCAACTGGCCGTTATTAAAAGCTAAAGGGGCGTGAGCCTTAATTGGAAGGAGTTGTCCACTCCTCCTGGGACAGTCCTGGCTGAAAAGCCTTCCGAGCCGGTAGATATAGGCTATACTGATAGTGCTGTAACTGCAACTATCGATTATTTTCTTATTATTCTATCGCCTAAGTTTTTTGATTATAATCGAAAAATCCAGAGGCACGTTTCTTTTATACATTTTTTAATACATTTTCTTACAAATATATCAACAGATCGATTAACCACTTAAGCATTATTTTCTATACTTTGTCGTACAACGGTGTTGTGCAAAAATACTGAAGATAGCCGATCTACAGGAACTTCTAGATCGACTATCTTCACCATTTTTTAATTAAATGTTGCGGTTTGTTTTTATTACATTCTGCAGATTAATCGATTATTTTATTCAATTATTTATGAACAAATGTATTAATCAATTGAATTGATTAGCCTGATTAGCTGTTACACCCCTAGACGCTCTATGACGTCCACTCAACTCACGCCCTCTTTAAAACCTGTTCCAGGGCTCATTTTCCAGAGATCAATAATTGAACAGCCACCAGCTTATTTCAGGGGCCGCGTGTCTAAACATGACTTTTCTAACATCCTACTGCAACACACACACGCACGCACGCACGCACGCACGCACGCACGCACGCACGCACGCACGCACGCACGCACGCACGCATGCACGTGCCGCACACCACCAACCAACCGTGCACATAGTCACTCAGTTTTGAGCCCAATAAAACGTACTATATGAAGCAGTGTGGGTATAATGGCTTTGCCACCAGAGTGTCGCTTCTCAGTGTGGTGAAACAGGGTCATTGAGTAAATGGTTTCGTGTCTGTCGTGTCGTGAGGTCATCAACAGTGGTCAGAACAATGCAGGGAGGGTGAACGACAAGAGAGGAATGGGAGCCGTGCCATCACCAGCAGTGTTGCCACGTCTGCTTATTATAAGCGACTTTGGGCTTGTTTTTCGGTGTAAAGTTGCTTAGTTGTAAAATTTGGGGCTCGTTTCTAAAGTACAGTTGCTTGTTTGGGCTTGTTGTTTCGTCTGTTTAAACCAGTGGTTCTCAAATATCTTCATATCAGGGAGCCCCAAATTAATATGTATTTGTCTGCGGACCCCCAGACCCCCCCCCCCCCCCCCCCCCCCCCATCTGGAAATATTTTGCGCAAGGGATGTCCATACAATATTTGTGTACTTACAATGTTTCAAAAACGTTCAACATGTTCTTTTTTCTACAAGCTACAAGCTCACAACGGGTTGTGAGCTTGTAGATCGGCTATTTTCAAATAGCCTATGTATTATGGGGCTTAAAGTGCTCTTGGCCATAAACCAACCGTCTTGATTGATTGATTGATTGAATCTTTATTAGTCAGAAATGTAAATGGCACGAGATACTGTCAGACATTTAGGCTAGAAGAATAACACAAAAAAAGTCTTGGGGACTTGTTTCCATTGTGGTGGTCCTTATTTCTCTCGCAAAAGCTGGCAACGCAGGCCATCGCTGCCATCTCACTGGTTCCTTGCTGTACCAACTGTGTGAAGTGAACCCCTCGCTGAGTGATTTTATAAATCCTCTCACATCCCCCTGTTTCCAGGGAAAGAAAACTCATGGGAAAGAGCAAGAGGGGGGAGGGGGGGGGGGGGGCGTGGGGGGTTGATAGGAGGCAACAAAGAAAAAAGGAAAACCTGCATACGTTGGTTCTCCAGTTTTTCCATTATAACCACAGATACAATGGTGCATTCATCAGGCTGCACTCAGCGCTAATTTCCCTGTAGGCAATGTGCTCCATTTCACTGTCTGCCTTAAAAAAAAAAAAAAAAGAGGAAAAAAGCACCCCCTCAACCAACCCCCCCATCTCTTCTCCTCCGCCTCCTCCTCCTCTCTTCAGCAAAATGCTGATATGTGTGTAAGAGTGCTTATTTTTCCTCATCCATTACCGGATTAATTAAAAAGTGGCTCTTGCCAATGCCCAGACGGATCCTTCCAATACTTCAAATGAGCTTAACCCTTTAAGACTTCTTAGGCTATTCAAAAATAGCAGATCTACAAGCTCATAGCTCATGAGCTTGTAGAGCTGCAATT
The DNA here is from genome assembly GCF_963454915.1 of Gymnoscopelus microlampas. Classification (NCBI taxonomy): domain Eukaryota; kingdom Metazoa; phylum Chordata; class Actinopteri; order Myctophiformes; family Myctophidae; genus Gymnoscopelus; species Gymnoscopelus microlampas. The sequence goes on along the minus strand of NC_139959.1, from coordinate 11,992,222 downwards.
TTTTGAAAATTTGTGCAAATATTGGAATATATATATTTTTAAAGAGAACATTTGTAACTCAAGTCTTTGCTTCTGGGGGGTCCCTATTACAGAATATTTTGAGATGGGGGTCCGCGGCCAAATTCATATCATTTTGGGGGTCCTTGACATGAAAAGGTTTGGGAACCACTGATCTAGAAACATACGTTTTTCAAAAAACTGTAGGATTTAGAAGACATTTTGTAGAATCCCCCAGAAGCAAACTGTCACAAATGTTCACTTTAAAAAATATATATTCAAAGATTTGCACAAGCTTTCACGATTTTTCAAAAATAGCAGATCTACAAGCTATGAGCTTGTATATCTGCTATTTTTGAATAGCCCAAAGAAATCTAAAAATGACACACAGATGCGTTCCCGGTCTTAATAGGTTAATCACCATGCACTCCCTAATCTCCCGCTAATTTAAAGAATTGCCTTGGAACATACTGACAACTGGACTATCCCGATATCCTCCACCAGAAAAAGAGGAGGAAAAAAAGCTTTTATCTTGGAGAATATGCCGTGCATTGACTTGGTCCTTATGGCATGCTCCTCTGGCAGCCATCAGCTTGTATTTTTTTATTTATTTGATTTTTGTAAGTGCAGCTATTTGATGGGGGGGCTCTCTCTTGGACACGCTACTTACAAATCTGTCTGTGTTCTAGTGACATGTTAACGCTCCCTCTGCTCACAGGGATAGACTTGTGTTCGGGGGAGATAGTGCACAGTGTGTGTGCAGGCGTTCTATGAGACGCAGTGTGTGATACGATGCGTGTGTGTGTGTGTGTGTGTGTGTGTGTGTGTGTGTGTGTGTGTGTGTGCGTGTGCGTGTGCTGCATGCGTGTGCATGTGCTATAAGGCAGGCATTCTTGTAGGTCTTTGTTGTGCACATGTCATGATGGATTTGGTCATTGGCGGCAGTGAGCGAGACTGACACGAGAGCGTGCAGCAATGCATGCCTGCAGGAAATAAACACAAGCTCAGCCTATTGTGGCCGTTTTTCTTTTCTGCAGTGCTTCTCTCTCTCTTCTTCTCCCCACAGCCATATAACTCCCGCTGTCTAAATGTGTGGCTTGTTTGTTGTTCACTCTTGGAATAAGAAGAGATTAAATAAATAACACAAACAAACAAGGCGTGCTCGAATCACATTACAACTTAAGCAAGTTGCCGTTTTTCTTCATCCTCTCCGATTCCCTTCTTCATTCATTGATTAATTAATTCATGCCCCCCCGTCCCGTCCCGTCATTAATTGTTTATCGGCATGCATTGCTTTAATATTCCCATGACCAAATGGAATGTGAATGGATGCGTATTCATATGCAAATAGTGCTTTCAGGGCCAATTTATCAGCTAATTGCAGATAGGGGACTTATATGTCTTAACTGAAATCCCTAATACCATACGATACATAAGTCCAAATACATTATTTATGGCTGAAGCAAGTCGATACATGCGACATTGTAGTATATCATATAGCATGACAAATATGTATTTAATTAACCCATTAAAACCAGGAAAAGCATCTGTCATTTTGACTTCTGCATTGGCTTTCCAAAAACAGCAGATCTACAAGCTCACAGCGCGTCACTTTGTGCATTTGTACATCTGCTATTTTGGACATTTTGGAAAAATCTTGAAAGTGTGAGAACTACTGATACATAAGGCATTTGTAGAATCGGCCTCGGATCTTAATGGGTTAAAATGGAGGGTGACTTGTGCATTATGCGTTTTTGTGAGCTCGTCAGAGAACTCTGTGTCCAGGTGCCAGTCTGGTATAGCAGCAGCTCTCGTCACCTGGAGAATGGCAGCTATAATGCCCACATAGTGTCCTGTGTGGGTCCCGATGTGCTGACCCACAATTCTCTGCTCACGGCGCGCTACGCCGGGGCCCACAGAGAGAGCAATTAATCCTCTCTGTTCTCCAGGCTCCTATTTGCATAACGATCTCAAAGAGACTGAGGGGATAGAGAGATACAGTCAGTGTTATGCTTAATTTATGCTACGTTGCCCGAACACATAGCCGATCTGCAAGCTCGCGTCTCGCGGCGGTTGCGACGCGCCGTGAGCTTGTAGATCGGCTATTTCTGACGCGTGCGTGACGCCGTCGTACTGTATGACGAATCGGGCTTTGGTCTTTGGGTTGATGCGGCGCGGAGTGTTTCTAATCTGCCTGCTCAACAGACTCGCTCTCCTTCTCACCTGTGCTTTCCTTTTGCATCCTTTCATCTTCTGTTCTGCAGAGTGCCGAACAGCGGGAGGTCTCTTTGAGCACCTTATCTTGAGGGTCTGAGGCAAAAAAAAACACTGTTGCCGGTTTCACTTCCCCCGCCCAGAACTGCCAATTTTACAGCAACCCTCGCAGGACAACAATGCAAGGGTAAGATGTGTCTAAAAGTGGTAGATTGCCTGATTCACCGGCAAGGACAAAACCCCTATTGTTGCCATCCATCTCTGACAATTGAAAAACAGCCTGAATAAATCATTCATTCATCCCGCTGTCAGTTAAAAGTAGCTTCGCGAACAACGTTGCACGCAAACGAGAGACACTTAATGGAAACCGTGATGGGGGGGTGGATAGCAGGAGGAATCGACCCATCCCCAGTTCTAGTGCATGTGTACGTGTGTGCATGTGTACGTGTGTGTGTGTGTGTGTGTGTGGAGGAGAATGGCATTGGCCTTGTCTTTGCTTTCTGCATGGCTGAGCGTGGTGCTCGGTCAGGCCGGAGGGCAGTCAGAGAGAGAGAGAGAGAGAGAGAGAGAGAGAGAGTGAGAGAGGGGTCACATTCTGACGCTGCTGGGCGGACGCCCACTGACTGGATTCCCCTGCCGTGCTGTAAACACCCCTCCGGCACAGCCCTGTGCTAGGGGGGGGGACACTGGTCTATGCAACCCCCCCCCCCCCTTTCCCTCCCTCCTCCTCCCCATGTATACCATCTGCTTCCCCCAATACATGAAGCCACCCAGGCTGTGAAGGAGAGGCCTGGAGAGGGGGAAGCTGGGGGTTGCCAGATAGTGGCAGTGTGAAAGAATCAAGAATGGGGACTTAATCACTTTCAACCTGGTGGCCCTAATTTGGCCTTTTGTTTTAAAGGCTTTACAAAATGCATATTTATATTGTTTTTTTAGTGCAAAATAGCTTATCTCAAGAACGTCTAATTTTTTGCTAAGTGGTTAAAGTAGCATTAGTTACTAGCCCCCCCTCTCTCTCCTCCAGCCCCCCCACTCCAATACATCCCCTCTGGTTATCCGAAGCACGAGGGATGCTTCGCTCCACCATAACATGTGCTCGGACCGGGGCGTACAAAAGAGAGAGAGAGACAGACAGTCACAGTAAATTACCGGGTACATTTTTTTTACACTCTCAGAGTCAAATAATTAACACTCGGCGGATTTCGCTGTAGGTCTATAGCGACGATTGTGTGACGGATATAGAATGTGGCCGTCCGGGTGATAAATGTATAGGGACGAGCACACAAGACACCGGATCCTGATTTATTAACAAAACGTGGAAAATTGTAATGGGACTGTCGGAAGACCTCCCGTCAAGATCAGGGTAGAATTACTAAGGAACTTAACCCATTATGACCGGGAACGCATCTGTGTGGCATTTTTAGATTTCTTTGGCTATTAAAGCTATGAGCTTGTAGATCTGCTATTTTTGAAAATGTGTGCAAATCTTTGAATATATATATTTTTTAAAGCGAACATTTGTAACTCAAATCTTTGCTTCTGGGGGTCCCTCGAACAACATATTTTGAGATTGGGGGTCGGCGGCCAAATACATGTAATTTTGGGGGGTCCTTGACATGAAAAAGCTTGAGAACCACTGATTACAGCAACATAAGTTCTTTCTAAAAACTGTTAGAAGTAGTGATGCGCGGGTTGACCCGTAACCCGCGGGACCCGCGGGTCAACCCGCGGCGCGGGTGGGTCATGTCAGAATTTCGGAGAAAATGATGCGGGCTGAGGGTGAGCGGGTCACGCGCTCTCACACGCAAAAAAAAATAAAATAATAACATGCTCTTGTTTTGTCTTTATTCCTAATAAGAATAAGAATAATAACAATAAAACAGTTTGAATACACTTGGGGATTATTTTCTAACCATAATTTTACAGAATAAAAAAAAAATCGCGGGTCGCGGGGCGGGTTGAGCCATAGATTTATATATGGGTTCGCGGGGCGGGTTGAGGCGGGTTGCGTTCCGTGGAGGGGCGGGGCGGGGCGGGTCATGAAAAAACCCGACCCGCGCATCACTAGTTAGAAGACATTTGTAGAATCCCCCAGAAGCAAAGATTTGTGTTACAAATGTTTGCTTAAAAATATATATTCAAAGATTTGCAAAACTTTTCATGATTTTTTCCCAAAAAATAGCAGATCTAGTGCCACGCTACAAGCTTGTATATCTGCTATTTTTGAATAGCCGAAGTTTCCCGGCCTTAATGGCTTAAGGAAGGGCAGGCCGCCGCAATCTAATCCTGCATTCAACAACACAGCCGAGCGAGCGAGCGCCGGTCCTTTTGCAACAGCCACAGCCACCTGGGGGGGAAGAGGGGGTTGATGATTGTTCATTAGCAAACTCAGTGGGAGCCCGCACTCGACCAACCCCACCGAGGATCTCTGGATTAGACTCTATCTCTGCTCTTGCCTGGAGCGGTCTCCATGCACATTTCTTGTTCCATGCACATTCGGCGGTGGAACAAGAAAAATAGTCTCATCGCAGCAACACCAGAAATATGTTTATTTTTTTTTTACAAAGGAAGCATCTTTGTATTGTATTGTATTGTTGGCCAAACAAAGGAATGTTTATTTCATGCTAGGGGAGACACGGTTGGTTCTTTTTATTGTGCTTTACATAGTTATACAAGTGTGACTATCTGTGTGTGTGCAGCGCGCGCACCCATACACACACACACACACGCACACACACGCACACACTCTCTCACACACACACACGCACACACACACACACAGACACACGCACGCGCGCGACTCATGAGCAAGAGCAGCCTAGAGTCATTAATGTTAATGTATATGTGCATTCCCGGGCCCTATTCCCTCTGAGACTCTATATATAGGACTTGTAATGATAGCCAGCTTGGGGAGATGAGAGCGAGTGAATTAATAAGCCTTGGTAGAAGAAGAAGAAGATCTCTGCATCGTCTCTCCAGACAACGCCGTGGCTCTCTCTCTGTCTCTCTCTCTCCGTGGAGGAGAAGCTACAGATGAAATGTTAAAGAGCCCCCCCCCCCCTCCCCTGTTTCTTTCATTGCATCTCCTGCGAAGATGACAATGAATGGATGTCTGGGTAGAGCCAAAATGGTTCTGTGTCAAATTGGAAATTCATTCCAGTCTCTTTCCGTCTGAAGCATCTCAGAGAACTCTCTCTCTCCAGGAGATTCCGAAGTGCTCGTCTTGATTTATTGATGAGCCCCGGGAGCAATCTGTGTGTGATTCACGTTTTCTTTTTTTCTTCTTTTCTCTGTAAAGGGGTGAGAGGGGTTAAGTTAAGGATGATGTTGTATGATCATCATGCTAAAGAGAGCAGTACATCCTCCTAGGTTAAGTAGACAGCAACGACAACAACTGCAGCCAAAACACACAAAGTGCTGTGTTGTGTATTCCTCCCGTTATCTTTCCTATTCTGAAAGTAGTACAGGTACTGCAGGCAGACTTTTATATTTCTCCCCCCCTTTTTTTTGCAGCGTCCAAATATATATGGTCGAAACTTTATACTTAATTTGTTTGTTCGGACGGGACACCGCATATCAATGAACAAATAACAATACAGTTCATATCAATATCAATGTAATACAGGGGTCTTCAACAGGGGGTCCGGGACCCCTAGGGGGTCCTCAGAGTTACTACAGGGGGTCCGCCAAATCTTTGTGTGATATGATATTTTTTTTTACCTTGAACCACTTGAACCCTAGCATCCCTTTTCTGAGGAGAACTTTTAGCCAAAAATAGCCGATCTACAAGCTCTCAACGGCTATTTTTGGCAAAGAGGCTATAGGTGTAGAGGGAAAAAAGAGCAGACTAAGTTAAAAAAAAAAAACTTTAATCTGAAGCACAAGTTTATACAATATAGAGTAGGGGGTCCCTGCTTCATCTCTCTCTCAGCTAGGGGGTCCTTGGCCTGAAAACGTTGAAGACCCCTGATGTAATATAAATACACCGGATTTAGCAAAGATGCTAATTTTCATCCACAGTCCCCACAAAAAAAAAAAACATGAAAACAAGCAACAATAGAGTACATTACATTACGTTACACAGGGAAAACAAAGCATGAATACAAAAAGTAGGTATTATACGAAACAGGTGCAAAAGATGCAAAGTAATATCTATTTATCAAAATTTTTACTTGGCTCATAAAACTAAAGAACCTATAGGCTTTGTGAAAGGACTATATAGGCGGCGGGCGGCATTATCAGCGGTAATACACACCATCTTTTATCCCAGTGCAGCCAAGTGCAGCAGAGTGATTTGAGGACAAGACCCCTTTCTCTCTCTCTTTCCCTCTCTCTCTCTCTCTCTCCCTCTCTCTCTCTCTCTCTCTGTGTGTCTATGTGTCTCGCCCGCTGCTGTGATGCAAAGCCAGATGAGTCGGCACCCAACCAGACGTGGGTTAGCCAGGGATAAAGATGCCCGTTGCTAGGAGTGATCGACAGTCTCTAGCAACCCCCCCCCCACCCCCCACACACCCACACTCCAGAACAATGTGTGTGTGTGTGTGTGTGTGTGTGTGTGTGTGTGTGTGTGTGTGAAGTGAGGACAGCGTGCAGTTCTAGCTTGCTTCCTGGAGCTTTATGGCACGCTGCCCCCCCCCCCGCACCCCGACCCCACCACCCACCCTCCCCACCTCGAGGTCCGTCCGGCTTTCCTGAGATCTGACAACCGGGTGGCGAATGTGTAACCTCCCTGTTAGCAGCAACATCATATCGTCTCTGCCTTGTCGTCGGGCAGGAACCTCCTATCTCCATGTTTTAACTTTTTGCGTTTTCTTTTGTAAATTTACCAGTGGTTCTCAAACGTTTTCATGTCAAGGACCCCCAAAATGATATGTTTTTGGCCGCGGACCCTCATCTCAAAATATGCTGTTCCAGGGACCCCCAGATGGAAAGATTTGAGTTAAAACGTTCACTTTAAAAATATATATATATTCAAAGATTTGCACACATTTTCACAATTTTTCAAAAATAGCAGATCTACAAGCTGGTAGCGCGGCACTCGGTGCCGCGCTACCAGCTTGTAGATCTGCTATTTTTGAATAGCCAAAGTACAAAAATATGCATGATCATCCTATTATACGGCGTCACACGAAAGCCTCCAAAGTAGCACATCTACAAGCTCGAAGCTTGAATTTGGATCCTGTAGAGTAACAGTTTTTGGACTTGTGAGGTTTTCCGCCCCGACAGAGACGATATCCCCCAGCTATGTGTGTGTGGGCGACCGTGGAGCTTTGTGGGTTTGGTGGGAATGTTTGGTGAAAACATTATCTCTGGGCCCGAGTGCTGCATGCTGGCTGCTGCAGCTTTGAGACATAAGATGTCTACATTAAACCATTTAGACCGGGAACGCATCTGTGTCATTTTAAGATTTCTGTGGCTATTAAAAAATGCCGTGCTACGAGCTTGTAGATGTGCTATTTTGGAAAATGTGCGCAAATCTTTTCCGATCTGTGCTTCTGGGGGCGGTCCCTGGAACAACATATTTTGAGATGGGGGTCCGTGTGTAATACATGTAATTTTGAGTGCTCCTTGACATGGAAAAGTTGGATTACCACTGATTTTTAGATATGTATTTGGCCGAGGACCCCCCCCCGTCTGAATTTATTTTTGTTCCAGGGACCCCCAGAAGCAAATATTTGACTAAAACATTTCCGCTTTAAAAAAATATATATTCAAAGACTTGCACACATTTTTCACGATTTTTCAAAAAATAGCAGACCTACAAGCTCATAGCGCGACACTCGCGTGCCGCGCTATGAGCTTGTAGATCTGCTATTTTTGAATAGCCCAAAGAAATCTTAAAATGACAGAGATGCGTCCCCCGGATTGAATGGGTTAAGAGCAGCCCAGGCCATAATGGAATCGGTGGTTAAAAGTTGTACTGCATTATGGTAATGATGGATTATACAGTGGGATGAAGACTAACCCTAAGCCTCATGTGTTAGTTAGCCCAAATGAACCCCCCAGTCTTAATAGAGCTCCATTAGAGCTCAATGGAGCCTTGCCGAGGACTCTTTATTAGATGGCGTTCGAGGCGCGTTAAGCACTGCCCACCCCTAAAGTGTCTGGGGGGGGGGGGATAGGGGGGGTCTGGTCGGTTAGGTTTCCCCTCAGGTCTGAACTGGATTGACCCCCCCCTCCAGAGGTCACAACCTCTTTCCTGTTCACTTAAGTCACTGATTTTTGTGACATAGCCGCTTTAATCCGGACAAAACGGAGGGGCTATTGTACTTTGTGTTGCTCGCTAGCCACTCCAGACATCTGTTTATGGCCATTAACATTCAACCGAGCAAAGTCACATTCAGATGCTAATCAATTGATCAATATTTGCTCCTCTTGTTTTCATTTGCTGCAAAGTGAATTAGGCAATTTGTAACGTGGCCGACCGCTGGCGCTGTGTTTGTTTGGCAATACACACAATTTGTCCTCGTAAAAGGTCTGACGGTATAACCCAGAAATGCATAAAAAGACCGTTTTCCCCTCGGGTTATATGGGCTCTTTTTTTTTTTTGGTTGCGACTTGGAAGAGGTGCTGAACGGAACAGGTTCTCATGTTCCAAGTCACAGGTTATGTGGGCTGTGTGCCCCCGGTGGATGACAAGCGAGCAGACCCCGTGCTGCACACTCTTCACCTGTTTGCTTTGTGTTCGCCATCTGTTCCAAAGACTGGCTTTACAATACCAGGTTTGAGATAACAGATTTGTATCATGAATCACTGACAGCCGCTAAACTGAGCGGTTGAGATTGAAACTCAATATACAAACAGGATAAAAAGAAGAAAAAAACTATGAGCCCCATAGGTGTGTTGTTGTCGTCTGTCTGGGGATTTATTTTTAATTATAGGCTGTGCTAAATGGCACATTAAGGCATCTCAGACAGAGTATTAGTGTTGATTTTGACAGCAAATTTTGATTTAGTTTTATTTATAGTCTTTTGAATAAAATTCCATTTAGTTTTAGTCATATTTTAGTCATCTGAAATGTTTTAGTGTTAGTCTAGTTTTAGTCGACTAAATATCATAAGATTTCAGTCGACTAAATCTACAGTTGATTTAGTCGACTAAAATGTATTTTGGCGGCACCTGCCTTGATGGCGTCGTAATGGCTGATTTTACACTTGGTTGCATGCGTTGTGAGCTTGTAGATCTGCTATTTTCAGAGCGCAACACCTGAGCGCTACTGGATCTCTTCATTAGTCCCCTCCCTAACATTTTAGTCTAGTTTTTATTTGTTGACGAATGTGTCAGTATATTTAGTCTTAGTTTCAGTCATCATAGCTTAGCTTTGATTTAGTTTTTATTTCGTTTTAGTCAGTGAAAAAAGGTAGTCGACGAACATTTTTTGTCATAGTTTTAGTCGACAAAATCAACACTGCAGAGTAAAAAGGCAAGAAGGTATTATTAAGTAGCTTACAGTATTTGTCCAAAGCCAATTATAGCACGCTATATTAAATAGCAGTGAAACTAAACCACTTTCACAACTCCAGGTACATTACCATGTTCATTTCTTTATTGTTTCGTCTTTCGGATGCCTAAACTGAAACTGTTCATTCTTAGTACATTCAGACCAAATGATAATGTATTCTCTGGAACATAAAAGTCCTCAAGTAGGCAAGTCTTCAAGTAAGTAAACAATGCTGTTTGCTGAGTTTAAGTTTGAGGATTTTATTGTGAGAGCTTCCTTGATGTGGAAACATCACAAGAAGCAAGGCTTCCTAAAATAGCTGTGAATGCACAGAGAAGACCAGAGGGAGAGAGTGTGAGATGGGAGAGTGGAAATATGCAACACAGACTCTGTAACGCCTCTTTCATATATATGAACTATATATGCAGGGTTGCCATATCTGCGTATCATAATTTCCCCCGCTAGATTTTATTTGAAAATAGCCGATCTACAAGCTCACAACGCATCGCATCGCGACGCGTTGTGAGCTTGTAGATCTGCTATTTTCAAATAGCTGATGTATTATGTTAAAGTGCTCAATTGGCCCATAGTCGCTTCTTTTGGGCTGGTTTTCCTAGACCTGGTTGCTTGTTTCTCTCACAGAATCTGGCAACACTGTATATATGTCCAGGGAATGAGGTCTGTTGCCCTTTCACACATGTAGCACACAACAGGGCACTGTCCGTGTCAGGCGTGTTCTCACATATAGAGCACACGCGAGGGGCCGTGTCTGGGTAGATAGATGCACGTGTGGTGGAAAGTAACTAAGTACGTTTACTCAAGTATTGAGTACTTTTAGGTATTTACTTTACTGGAGTATTTCCAATTTTCAGTACTTTTACTTCTACTCCACTACATCTCAGATTGTATTATCCTAGCTGTGTCTAGGTGAGACATGACCTTTGACACGAGCTAAATGTGTCAACAGGAGAGCAGGGAGAAAAAATACAACCACTCCCAATTGTATACGTTTACTGTAATAACATACTCTACCATACAGATTGGATACAATTACATTTTATTCATTAAAAAAAAGTTACATAGGACCACAATGGAAACAAGTCCCCAGGATTTTTTTTATCCTTAATGTCTGACTGTACCAGGTGCTGTTTACATTTCGGACTAGTAAAGAATTCAATCAATCAAAGACATTGTGCCGTTTTAAGTGCTTGTAGATCTGCTATTTTTGAAAAATCGAGAAAATGTGTGAAAATTAATATATTTATATTATTTTAAAGCAAACATTTCAAACTCAAATCCTTGCTTCTGGGGGGTACCTGGAACAAAATATTTTGAGATGGGGGTCCGCGGAAAAATACATATCATTTTGGGGGTCCTTGACATGAAAAGGTTTGAGCACCACTGATATGGAAACATACGTTTTTCAGAATACTGTTGGGATTTATAGGAGACATTTGTAGAATCGGCTTCAGGTGAAAATCATGATAGCAGTGTCTCTTCAGGTCTGGCAGCATGCACGGGACCCTTAATAGTGCTTGGAAGAAAACGAATGGTTGCCATGCAGGAAATGAACATACGCCTTTGTCTTCATCATGTCTAATTGAATCCTTCCATAGTCCCTGGCTCTGTAACGAGAACTCTTATCAACCAGTGCAGCCCAGACCCCCAGAACAGATCAGACCTTGGCAGTGGTGGAAAAAAGCATGTACTCAAGTACTGCACTTAATTACAACTTCCTGTCCCCATCCCTGCTCCTGTAGTACAGTGTCTTACTGAAACATACATGAGCTCCTGGTCCAAAGAGCTCTAATCATTGTAACCACTTGTCTTAAGCCCTATATACTTTTGTCATCATAGGACAAATAGCAGAAATAGCTGATCTACAAGCTCACAAGGAACGCGTTGTGAGCTTGTAGATTGGCTGTTCTCGCGATTTGTATTTACTTTTCTTTTAAATCTTCTTTTTAAAGGTAGGGTAAGTGATTTACTTTGGTTAAAATAAGAGTTAAATAGCTCTATATTCTGATAGTTCTCATTGCCATAGAGTGTTTGTTCAGTAAAAGGAGTCTTCCATGTCTCTCCAGCTCTTACTATACTAAAACTTACTATATTCTGTTTACTAAAGAGCTGGAAAGACCCCTGTGACCGAACAAACGCTCTGTAGTAATGATTACTATCAGAATATAATACTTTAACCTTTTTAACCCCCCAAAAATTACCAAAAAATATCACTTACCCTACTTTTAATGTTTGAAATAGGGCTGTCAATGAAACAACAAGATAATAACAATGATAATACTGGGTGTAATAAAAAAATACAAATAAGATCAAATAAAGTTAGCAATAGTACAGGTAAATAAATGCAGGTAAGGGTAACAACTCTTTAGCAGTAACATGTGAGGAGAATAATTTAGTAGCTAGATATATAGAATGTGCAATAAAAGGTATAATATATACACTCTCATATACAGTAAGTAAGCAAGTACAGTATGTACAAAAATAAGCAATAAGCAGTATTTACAGAATGAATGTGGTGTTGTTTTTTTGTTTCGTTTTTTTTTGTCCTTATTCATAGTCTCAGGGGGAAAGAGAAAACTCTTGAGCCCAGAGCTTTGATACACCCCCTAGGTGCCTGGCAGTCTGTGAGCCCTATAGGGAAGGTGGTGCGGTTAGCCGAGCGAAGCGCACCACCTTCCACGGGGTTTGCAGATATACAGTCCATCCCATAGCATACATTTATGGCTCCCCCATGACCAGTGGTGGGAAAAGTACTCAAATATTTTACTTTAAGTGAAAGTATCAATACTGCAATGTAGAAATACTGTTACAAGTAAAAGTCAGGAATTCAAAATTTACTTGAATAAAAGTACAAAAGTATTGGTATCAAGCTTAAAGTACCAAAAGTAAAAGTACAAAACATTTTGAAAATAGCAGCTCTACAAGCTCTGAACGCATCGCGATGCGACACGTTGTGAGCTTGTAGATCGGCTATTTTCAAATAGCCTATGTATAAAATAGGGCTAAAGTGGTTAACCGTATGTTTTATAATATAATAATTGATAATTGCAAAGTAACTAGTAACTAAAGTCTTCAAATAATTGCAGTAGAGTAAAAGTGCAATATTTGCCTCTGAGATGTAGTGGAGTAGAAAGTACTGACAATTGGAAATACTCAAATACCTCAGAATTGTACTTAAGTGTAAGTATGTACTTAGTTACTTTACACCACTGCCCATGACAAGGATGCTCTTGCTGGTAGCAAAAGGATTTCAGGTGCTTCTCTGAGACCCTGAACTTTCTCAGCTGAGGTGATACAGGTGTTGTTTGGCCTTCTTTGCCACAAGTCTCTGTGTGCAAGAAGCTCTCTTCACTGTCTTTTTTCTCTCTACTATGAAAATAGCGGCTCTACAAGCTCACAATGCGTCGCATGACTCGCATCGTGAGCTTGCAGATCAGCTATTTTCACTACTTTTGCGCGACATGCTTGTATGATGAATACCATTAATTTAGCCTACAAAAGACATGAAACGTTGAAATATGGAGATACAAGGTTTCTACCCGACAGCAACAATATACAGGTACACACATTAATGCAAGTACAGCAGTATAGTGTGCAAAACTGCAATAAGCAGTATTTATACTCTAATTGGTTTCAATGGCACCCTATTTAGTTTGCTTAAAATGGGTGATGCTAGCATCGACACGTCAATATGCAATCAGACCATCGCTATTGTTAGGACATTCCGTCATGGATCGGTCCATTATGGAACGATGGGCTTATGAAAGGAGCATGAAATCAAATATGTTATTATAGTGTGAATACAGCCACTTATGGCCTTACGTAACAATCTGGCCGTACAGAGTGCAGTCTCATCACATGTCTCTGGGCTCAAAGAACACATGACATCCTAACTCCTAGAGAATACGTAATACTGGGTCAAACCTATTATTTGCCCTGGACCACAATGGAAGTTGCAGGTCTTTCTATTTTCATTGTGTTGTTATACCCTCGACATTTTGAATGAGTATTTGTCACGGTGCCCTGTCTGCTGCTGTGATGAAGTACATAAAGGCGGTGTTATATAATCATAGCCTCACTAGTTGTTTTTAAATCTTTTATCTACTGTAGCTATACATCCAAATACATCCTAAAATGTGTAATATTGTATATGTTGCTACTTCAATTATGAGCACACTTTATGAATACACTTGGTGAAATAAAGAATTAAGAATTGCCTGTAATTCATGATAATGATTGCATAATGGTGCGTTCACACGGGCAGATACAAAGATACATGCTACCATTCATTTTCAATGGAAACCAGCGACATGAAGATACAAAGATACATCCGACGTTTGTAGCTGTATAGCTCTAGCGATAAAGATACAAAGCTACAAATTCAAGTTGAGCAGGGTTCAACTTCCAGATACAAAGATACAACTGTAGCTCCGATGTCCGCACGTTTGCTGACGTCAGCGACCACGTTGAGCAACACAGATACAAAGCAACACAGTGACAAAGATGCGGTGTATTTTTGTATCTTTGTAACTTTTAATCTGCTCGTGTGAACGCACCATAATAATCAGTCTCAACATGTAGATCAATACTTAATTGTCCTTTTAAAAACAAAAGTCGGGAATGGTGAAATTTGGGAATCCATGCCCTACTGAATATGAATACCCATTGTGTCTGTCTGTCTGTCCATCAGTCTGTCTCTTTTATGTGCATATATGGAGATCTCTGTATCTGTCTTTCTGTCTGTCTGTGTCAATTTCATGCCCATATATGGACATCTCTGTCTTTCTATCTGTGTACCTTTAATGCCCATATATGGAGGTCCATGTCAGCCATACCCAAATATGGAGTCCAGGGAACGCAGGGAACACTCACTCACGCATTGATGGATATTAGATTAATATTCAACATGCTGTACATGTAATAACTGATTAATTTAGATGAATAAGATTTTTAAATGTTCTAAAATGATGTTCCGCTCACTTCCACTCCCCTCTGGCCTACTTTAAACTTACTACACACATATATTTGACGGAAAATTGGCTGCCTTTGATGTGTGAGAGGATCAACGGCTCGGAAATCTTCACGTCAGCTGTCTTCTTTATTTGGGTATTTCCATTTAAAGGGACTTTACACTTTTGCTCTGCCACATTTAGAAGAAAATGTACAACTTTCACTACATTCATCAACCTAGCTGCTACTACTAGTCCTGAGGAGAAAGAAACACACTTTCAAACGTAAAGCCTGCCTACTGTAAGGTGATTTACTCAAAGGCAGCACATTTTGAACGCTTGAAATACTAGACACCAGGAAGTGAGAAACTTCAAATGCCATTATTTACTGTCGGTAAAGACAAATACTCACACAATGCATACTTTCTGGCTTGTATTTAACACTGTTTCTGTGCCAACTTGCCACGTTTTCATCAGGCACAGGATGCAGGTGTTTTTCTTTACATATCTACAATATGTGTAAAGAAAAACACCTGCATCCTATGTCTGCATTGTACAAAGCACCTGGTGGATACGTATACTGTACATCGGCCAAAACGTAAAGTGGCCTGTTATAGCGCCGATTCTTCTTGTTCTTCCTTAGCCACTTACTTCCACTCACGCCGACTGGTCCAGCGGTGTCCGATATTAGCTGTACACAGACACACGGACGGGCAGTGGCGAAAACATAATCTCCGCCTCCCGGCCTATATCGACCTATATCGGCCTGGAGGAGATAATGATTGATCCTCATCAACACCATGTACATTGTAGTTCTTTACATGACTTACTGTAAGTGCAGAAGTCAGTCACCTCCTACCGTATGGCAGAGCAACAGTTAACAGGATTAAACCGTCAGCATATTGCACTGTATATTTGCTGTTTAAGTGCCACTGTGCCTCCAATAATCTGTAATTATTACAAACAGGTTGCTCAGAAACCCTGGAATCAGCCAAAAAAAAATGAAGAAAGAAAAAAAGTGCTCCATTCGTCCGGTGTTAAACTCTAAATTTCATGCTGCCAAATTGCCTGGTAGCTGCAGGGTGCTGATGCAGACACTTCTCATTGATTCAAAGGGAATGGCAGCAGATTGAGATGAGCCCATGCAGCCTAGAGTCCACTCCACACACTGCCCAGATTACTGTGACTCTCCTAGTCTGTTCTAGCGCAAAAGATTAGAAAATGGAAAATGAAAAAGAAAAAAAAAAGAAATAGCTGCATTTGCCCAGTCCTACTGCTGCCACACAAGTTGTGGGCAGTCACCATTTTACGCCGTTGCTGTTTTGTCAAGTATTGTACTTAAGTACACTTTTGAGGCGCTCTTACTTTACTTGAGCGTGTCCATTTTTCAATACTTCACAAGTTACTTTGTAGATTTGGATCATTGTTACATACATTAACCAATTAAGCCCTATTTTATATCAGATCTGCTATGTTTGTAAATCTGCTATTTTTGAAAAAATATATATATTAAATCAAATTTGGAACATTTTGAATACCTTTACTTTGGTACTGTATATATATTTTGATGCCAATACTTTTGTACTTCTACTCAAGTAAAGATTTTGAATGCAGGAATTTTACTTATAACAGAGTATCTTCATATTGTGGTATTGCTATTTTTACTTAATAAAAACAATTAATTGGAGTACTTCTTCCGCCACAGCTTTTACCTTTTTCTTTTCTCCTACATTTTTAATGTCTAGATCAGTCGTCTTCGACGTTTTTCAGGCCAAGGACCCCTTAGCTGAAAGAGAGGTGAAGCAGGGACCCCTCCACTACATAATGGATTCAGGTTAAATGTGCTAAGCCCTCAATGACTTAAACAGTCACTTAAACCCTCAATACTATGTAAACTTGACCTTTGGCTCGGTACTTGCGTCTGCTCTTATTTCCCTGTACACCAAACCTCTTTGCCAAAAATAGCCGATCTACAAGCTCACAGCACGTCGCAGACGTGCTGTGAGCTTGTAGATCTGCTCTTTTCGCCTAATGTTCCCCCCAGAATAGGGATGCGAGAGTTCAAGTGATTAATGTAAAAATAAAATAAAATAAAGTCCCTATCACTCAAAGATTTGGCACCCCCCCTGCAGTATCTCTGAGGACCGCCTAGGGGTCCCCGGACCCCCCTGTTGAAGACCCCTGGCTCTGCCAGTGCTGTGCTTGGAGCTTAATTCCGACACATCCTGAGGTCCCTATCAGCGTTGTGGTAAAAGCTGATTAGTGGGGGACAGCCAGCCAGCCTTGGCTCAGGACCCACACGGCCAAAGAAAAGGGGGGATGTATAGGGGGTTCATAGTATACAGGGGGTGGTCTGTGAAGGGAACCCATGAAAGAAGAGGTAGTAGCCCATGAAAGAAGAAGGGGAAGGTCGTAAAGAAGGCGATTTCCGACACCACTACAAACCATGTCTTCCACGTTTTACAGGGTGTCTGTACCCCCCCCGCCCGAGGGGTTCACGAGGTCAACGGGTGCTTTGCACGCAGTCTGAGTATTGAGCAGCAAAGGCAGCGGGGTCGCACCGCGGTCATGGATGTTTAGATTAGCGGATATAAATTAAGTGTCTCTCTCTCCCTCTCTCTCAAAAAAAAGAGGTGTGTAGGTAGAAAGTGCTCTGCTGAGAGAGTGCTCATTAAAACACACAGTGACGACGTGCTCGCAGCTGTGGAGGGTGGACAGGGAAATGGCGAGGTCGAGAGAGAGAGGGAGAGAGAGAGGGGGAGAGGGAGAGAGGGGGAGAGAGAGAGAGAGAGGGGGAGAGAGAGAGAGGGGGGGAGAGAGAGGGACGGAGAGTGATGGAAAAGCGGGGGTAGGGAGGGAGGAAGCAGAGACCACTTTCACTGTCTGTTCCGCTCTGTTCCGTTCTGAATGTACGGACCTGTGGAGGAGGAGGTGGGGGGTGGTTGAGGGGGGCGGGGGGGGGACGCTGTATTTAGCAGGAGAAGCTTCCTGTGCGTGGGCCTCTTTGGCGCCAATCGAGGGGGGGGATCGCAGTCCAACTCGCTGCCTCTACAAAACACCCCAGCGCCAAACACACACACACACACTCTCTCTCACACACACACTCACACACATACACACACACCCTCTGGCACCGTACCGTCCCTGTTCTCAATTTCCTGCCTTTAATCCCGGCCATTGGTCAGGAGGGGGAGAGCAAGCAAAAAAAAAAAGGCACTTCCTAACATTGAAGAAGCCCTGACAATCGTTTCCTGCTTCCAGATCACATGTCGATAAACATGTTGGTGAAACGCTTTTTTACAATGAACCGTTATGTAACAGGATGGAGAGAGCATGGTGAGAAAAGCTCAGTGAGGTAATTAGTGCCACTACTGATGGAAATCTGGTGTGTCTGCAGCATATAGCTTCAACACATACTGACGTGGTTGCAAATAATACACCCCATACTGCAGTCCTTCTCAAACTTTTTACAGACAAGATAGGATGAGACCTTTTTGATTGCACAGCAGTTAAACGAGTATTTCACCCAAAAACCATGACTTATTTTCTATCAATTACACACGCCATGAAGCCTTGAATTCATGGAGATTTTTTAGTTTTTGTCACATTCCTTAGCCAATTTGATGACCGGGTGGCTGCTCAGTAGGAGACTCCGCCGATCTTCGCGACGAAAACTAAAAGAAAACTCCATGGATTCAAGGCTTCATGGGGTGTGTAATTGATAGAAAATAAGTATTTTTATTTTTGGTGAACTACTCATTTAAGATACAGTTACAGAGCAAGACAAGCACTGTAGATGCAGCAGCTTAAAGAGACTTCACACACAAAAAGAAACACCATCAATAATTAACAAAATACACAACAATTACACCCTCAACAAAGCTTGCATTATGCAGGGCAACAGAAACAATACGCATACACACAGTAATCATGTCAGATAGTGTCCTCACTGTAATCAACTGTTGTTACTTAGAGCTATAAGACTATACGTATTGTGTGTTCTGATCTGATCTAAGTCGTCTATTGCAACGGTTCCCAAACCATTTAGCTCGAGACCCAAAAGAGAAATGACAGGTTTGCCCCGGGATCCAAACTGCTGAAATTAGCAGATCTACAAGCTCACAATGCGTCGCTTCACACCGCGGTGTGAGCTTGTAGATCTGCTATTTTCACTACTATTTTTTCTTTTCATTTATGTAGTACTTTTGGATTTTTTTTTTTTTAATCAAAAGTTGTTTAAATTATTTTTTATCTTTTTAAATATATATTTTTTAATGTAGGAAACTGGGAAAAAGGAGATATTTACTTGTAACCCATATAAATTGGTCCACGACCCAAACATGGGTCCTGACCCACTGTTTGGGAAACAGTGGTCTGTTGTATTTCCCCAAGGAACCCTGACCCCACTTTGAGCACCACTGATATATTAATATTGTACTGCTGTGACATACTGTGTCAAAGCCAACTAGTCGACAAGGAAACTGACATCAACCACATTAGGGATGGGAAGATATGAAAATCACATAGCACGATTATTGTGTCAAAAATGATTGTGATTAACGATATTATCGCGATAATCGAAATATGCGTACAATTTAAAATGACACTTTTATTCACTTGAACCCCCAGCATCCCTATTCTGAGGGGAACATTCGCCAAAAATAGCCGATCTCTGAGCTTTTGTGACATAAGAGCGCACCAAGTGGTCCGTTTTATCAAGAATAGAGGGTTTAAGTGGTACTGAATTTGTAGCTCAACAAAAGCAAATTCATCTTAGTGTATGACGGAGGACAATTTCACGATGAATTTAAATCTCTGCGATATGATTATTGTGAGGTTTTTTTTACTACGATAAACGATAATAACGATTATCGTCCCATCCCTAAACCACATTAACCCTTGCGTCCCTATTTTGGGTATGTTGCGGCGTGCTGCAGTGAAAAAAGCACAATATACAAGCCCCGCAACACAATGCGAGCTAGCTAGCTAGATCGGCTGTTTTCATCATACGATTGTGTCATCATAGGCTTGAGTGGTTAATTGTCTCTAAACTGCACAAGCTGAGAGGAGGAAAAAAAGAAACAGCATTTCATTGTTAGATAAATAGAAAGGAAAAGATACGTGTTCCAACTAAGTCATCTTTGTGAAGTCATGATCATTGACTTCCCCTTGTCTTTTATGATCCATAGCCAATCAATAAAGAGAATTCCCCGAGGCTTGCACAAGGCATTAAATGACAACGAGCGGAGCCCTGCCAGAGCTCAGAGAGCAACAAAAGCCTGTGGGAGATGAGCAAATGAGGGGGAAGCAGCAGCGGCAGCCATTCCTGGCACTTTAAAAGTATTCAAATTAGCCTCTCGCCTAATATGAACGTATCTCAAACGGTGTGTAAGCTTCTAGTTATACTTGCTTGCGCGCCGGCGTCGTGCTCAGTAAATAGCAGATCTACAAGCTCGCAACGCGTCACGAATGTGACACGTCGTGAGCTTGTACATCTAGCAATTCAAGAACAAAAAATGAGCAGTACTAAAATACTTATCTTCTATAAGTTACACACCCCATGAAGCCTTGAATTCATAGAGATTTTTTTTGGTTGTGTCGCATTCCTGAGCCAATAATGTGATGACCGGCGTAGTCTCCGGTAGGAGACTTGTGGAGTCTCCTACCGGAGACATTAGCATCTTTCCGCCGTTTATCAAATTATTGGCACAGGAATGCGACACAACCAAAAAAAATCTCTATGAATTCAAGGCTTCATGGGGTGTGTAACTTATAGAAGATAAGTATTTTTTTGTGTGAACTACTCCTTTAATAAGAGCCAAGAATGCAGGGATATGATTGCGGCT
The DNA here is from genome assembly GCF_963454915.1 of Gymnoscopelus microlampas. Classification (NCBI taxonomy): domain Eukaryota; kingdom Metazoa; phylum Chordata; class Actinopteri; order Myctophiformes; family Myctophidae; genus Gymnoscopelus; species Gymnoscopelus microlampas. Next base: position 11,971,757 of record NC_139959.1, on the reverse strand, counting down.
GACCCTTTGGGGTCCCCGGACCCCACTTTGAGAACCAATGTGTTAGTGTAACTGCTGCGCATGTGTGAAGCACCACTTTATGTTATGTTTAGGGCCTATAGCACAATAGTGCCTGTGATTATGTTTACATACGTAAGCAAGTTAAAGTTGCATAATCTCTGTTCATTCACTGCACAATCCTGAGTGTGAACTTAACCCTGTGGTTCATTCTCTGTGTACTGTTAACACCAGTGGTGGAAAAAGTACTCACATTTTACATTTTTACTTAAGTAAAAGTATCAATACTGCAATATAGAAATACTCTGTTACAAGTAAAAGTCCGGAATTCAAAATGTACTTGAGTAAGTACAAAATGTACTTAAAGTACCAAAAGTAAAAGTACTAAAATGTTTGAAAATAGCAGATCTACAAGCTCACAACGCGTCGCGATTGTAGATCGGCTATTTTCAAATAGCCTATGTATAAAATAGGGCTTAAGTGGTTAATGTATGTTTCATAATATAATAATCTATATCTGAAAAGTAACTAGTAGCTAAAGTACAATATTTGCCTCTGAGATGTAGTGGAGTAGAAGTAAAAGTACAGAAAATGGGAAACACTTGAGTAAAGTAAAAATTCCTCAAAAGTGTACTTAAGTACAGTAAATGTACTTAGTTACTTTACACCACTGGTTAACAGGATTTTGCCGTGTGCGAAGAAGAACAATGGAACAGGACACTGAAGTGTCTGTCTGCAGGCAGACACTGGATGCTTGTAAACTCCTAATTACCCTGACCTTTAGCTCTTTAAGTAATGACGGGCAGAATAGGGACAATTCCACCTCTGTAATTATCAACGATACAGACCCTTCTGTGTCCACACGGAACAGTACTACAATGACGGTGGCTTTATATGGCGCTGTTATGATGCCACCACACTCTGCTGGTCACCTCCTTACTACTAAATAGTTGCTCGTTCATGGACATTCCCAGACCCAGAGGATGTTCCTAATGACAGGGCGCGAGCCAAGCCAAGCCACGGTTGGTTACCCCTGGAGGGGGAAAAGCAGGCAGGAGACAGTTTTACTGCCGCCGCTCGGGCTAAAGAGGAGATCTAGTGTGCAGCTTTAAAATCAAAATCGATCCTTCTTATTGGTGGATAACTGTCACGATCACCAACTTTTACTTGACCGTTAATTGTCGTACAAATAATTAGCCTCTTAGGCTTTGCAAACAAATATTGCACAGGGCAGATTATGGCAAATAACTGAAGAAATGACTGACATAGTTAATCATTTTATACTTATAGCGCAAATAGGCGATCGACGAGCTCACAATGCGTTGCGATCCGACGCAAATTTTGGAAAATGCTTGAAAATGGATGAAGATTTTTCAACATGGAAACGATTATGACGACGCTGCAAAATAATTTCAATAATGTCAGATAATTATAATTATGTCACATCTATCACGTCTATCACGACTTATGCTGCGGCGCTCACACACCAGCGGCAAAAAGGCAACAGGCTACATAAGTCTGTTTCAATGGAAGCCAGCAACACAATGCTACAAACCCAACACCCAACACTTGTCGCTGCATGACAGGTGTAATACATATGCTACAAAAAAAAGTTGAGCTGGCTTAAAAAGATTTCAGCGCTCCAAATGACGCAATGAAGCGTCAATCAATGCTGTTTTTGTTTCACCATTCTCATTCCCCTGCTCTCTCACTGTTACAATTCCTGCTTCATACTGTATTTTAAAGGAAGACACAACTCTTGCCGTTAAGCAGTTTGCTATTTACAAATACAATTTACAAATATGCTGGCCTGGCCTCGATTCCAGGCCAGGCCAGCATATGTGTCGATGAAATGAAATTTGTCCCTGAGCAAGACTCTTAACCCCTAATTGCTCACAGGTTCTCATTGGAAACAAGACCGCAAGGACTTTCATGAACGACCTGTTAAAAGGAATTATCCTTATCCTTATCCTTATTTAACCCTAAGCTTTTCATTTATACAGCGTGGTTTGAGCAACAGCTATACTCGGCCGCAATGTACAGTAGCTGGCCCCGCTTGGCCATTTTGTAGCTTTCCTGTTGCTGTCGTGTGAACACGGCATCCCTGTTTGCATCATAATGTATGCCTACTATCCGTGCTGTATATTGTACTTCTTATTGTGTAATTATTATTTTTGGCAAACCCATCTAAAGGAAGTGGTTGATATGATATTAGCTGTGCACTTCATTGTGTAGAGATATTTACGAAACAGCCCTATTAGGGACCACAATGGAAACAAGCCCTTAGGGGCTTTTTGTGTTAGCACCGTTGTATAATCGTACCACTGTGCTATTTACAAACTGTTAAAGTATTCAATCAATCAATCAAGCCTCCAATAACGGATCGGCCACTTAATAACAGGTCAGATGTAATTATGTTAATAATACGACATTTTGTGTACAAAATAGATTATAAACACTTCTGAAATATCAGCTTCATAGCATTGATAAACACAAATGAATTACAATGGAAGTAAATAAGTAAAACCTTTTGATCCTGGGCGCTACACTCCCCCCGGCAGCCTAGGCCTATATATTTTCTAAAATATTTTTTATTTTGGGGCTTTTCTGCCTTTATTAATAGTGGAAAGTGGAGATGGACAGGAAACAGGGAGAGAGAGAGAGAGATGTTTTTGACGCTTTCTGTCACCATTGCAGTTGTCAGTCCTCCTTGGTGATGGATGTCCACGGGGCATATTAGATGCTATCTCCCAGTCTCCCACCACCCCATTGCACTCTGGGAGATGCTATCTGAGGCAGGTCATCTTTATTCTCTCTCCTGCGTGCGCTTCCCAAAAAGGAGGGGAGGAGTGTGCACGGTATACACACAAAGCCTTCTCAACATTTAAGGCCACAACAAGGTTCTGGGACACTTTGCACAAGCCATTCCCCTTGCAGCGTATAGGTAACAAAAGAGGGTAAACGGACGTGAAGAAGTGGACCAGCTCCCCAGAGACAGTTATTGTCTTGCCCTTTTAAAAAGAGATTGAACTCTTTGAGAGGAACATAAACCTGATGCAGCCATCGGGGGAGCACAGCCTGTAACTGGGGCCTCTCTCTCTCTCTCTCTCTCTCTCTCTCTCTCTCTCTCTCTCTCTCTCTCTCTCTGCGGTATGAAATTCAATCTGCAATATCATAAATACAAAACAACACCTAAAAAGGAATAATAATAATAAAAGAAGAAACAAAGAATACCATTAACCCATGAAGACCTGAGGCCGATTCTACAAATGCCTTCTAAATCAGTAATTCTCAAACCTTTTCTTGCCAAGGACCCCTAAAAATCATTATGTATTTGGCCACGGACCCCCCCATCTGAAAATGTTTTGTGCCAGGAGACCCCCAGAAAAGAAGATTCTTGTGTCTAAATTATTAAAAAACTATTCAACACTTTCAAGTTTTTTTTTTTTAATGTTCAGAAATAGCAGATGTACAAGCTCGCAGCACGACACAAAGGGCCGCCCAGTGAGCTTGTATATCTACTATTTTTGAGAACCTCTATCAAATCTGAAATGACACAGATGCTATCCCAGTTGTAATGGGTTTAAAGCAGGCCTATCCATTGTGAAATAAATTCACCATACAGCCCATTCCAGCTGTTAAACGGGCGACTGATTTCACAACCCGGCCAACAGGTCGGAAACAAAAAGCCTCGACGACGACAAGCCATTATTGAGCTTGTTTATTATCGCGGCGTTAGCGCCAGTGAATGAAGGTAATTAGCATGCCGCAACAATAATAATAGAATCCAATTCGTTCATATACAGGACACAGCAGCCGCCGCCGTGCCAAGCGCGGGTGCTTTGCGGTATTGATTTTGGCAGAGCTTTGGACAATTCTCTCCTCCATATGTAGGTCAATGAGGCTCCACACACTCGCTCAAGTGCAGCCTTCAGTCAGATATTTAGGTCACACCCCAATTACACACACACACAGGCAGAGAGATGAGCTCTGCTGGGGGAGATATCTTATATTGAACACACACACAGCACAGCCACTTCTTTGAATATTATGTTGTAGTTATTTCGGAAGGCTGAGTGAGCTCTGGCAGGGGGCTTGAAGCAACAGGCAGCGAGCGGTGGCATGCGAGATGAAAATGGACCTGTCTAGCCTCTATGCAAATACACCCGTGGCCCCTAGACAGACTTTCTTGGCGGAGGCTCCTCTGCAGCAGCAGCAGCACCGCCACCAGTGTGCACTGCAAAGGATGTTTTTTTTTTTTGTCTTTCCTTTTTTTCTCCTTTTCGGATGATGTCACCATCCTTGGAAACCGGGTTGATGTTTTGCTTGGAGGGGCATGTTTTGAAAACATGTCGACTATATATCAAAATGTACTTACTTACTGGTGGTGGTGCTGGTGATTGCATTTACTGGGTGCAATGATGCAATTTCTGTTTATTATCGGACATAAAACGGTTTGAATGCAACAAAAACTGTCAGGATAGCAACAGGGATAAATGTGAATCGGAGGTGGTACATGAATAATTTGCAGCAATTTGCACATCTCACGTATTCGCCGCTGACCAATTTGATCACAAATCTTAAGAAAACAATCCATGAATCCATCCAGCATGCCTGTGCTCTGTGTGTGTGTGTGTGTGTGTGTGTGGGTGTGTGTGTGTGTGTGTGTGTGTGTGTGTGTGTGTGTGTGTGTGTGTGTGTGTGTGTGTGTGTGTGTGTGTGTGTGTGTGTGTGTGTGTGTGTGTGTGTGTGTGTGTGTGTGTGTGTGTGTGTGTGTGTGTGTGTGTGTGTGTACGTGCGTGCGTGCGTGCGTGCGTTTGCGCGCACCCCATTTTTCCTCTCAGAGGAAAGTCTTGAGGGAATAAGCAGACTGAATATTAGGTCAATACCCTGCATACGCAACCTCCTGCATGCGGTCTGGCTCGTATCAGCCCAGAGAGCAGCCCCATAGGGGCCAGAATAGGTTTTGGGGTTTACCAAGAAGAGCTGAAGGAGATTTTTTGGAATGACAATGGTAAACATGCAAGGTGCAGGCACAATACACTGCAGTAGAGACAGGCAGATTCCGTACTGATAAAGGCAGGCGTGACAAGAGGGAGACAGTTAGTTGTCAAGGGAAAGAAAGCAGCTGCGAGAGTTCTTAATTCTCAAACTTGTGATTAGAGTGACTGATTTAGTGGCACGGTGGCAGGAGGAGCACGCTAATTGGGGTTTTCAGCTCCCTGTGTTATTTTAAACTTGCTCATGATGATTGTGGCAAAGTGACACTCACGAGTACGCCCACATTATAAGCTCCTTGCAAGATCCCGGTGTCTGAAGGAGTGCTTAGGTTTCAGGGGGAAAAAGGGTTTCTTTACTGTACAAAATTGATACTACAGCAAAAACCCACAATACCACACATTGATTTCAGGTTGAGAATGACCTGCGTGCAAACTATGTTGTTACAATCAAACTAAACGTGTCCACTCACATTTCGTTTTAATTCACTGCTAGACTTATTTCTGGCTGCGTTTGCCCACTGCCAGAGATTTTTCATAGTTAAAATAAAAGTACACAGGAGCCGAGATACAGAATTTTTAAGTAATATGTTAGTTTTTTGGAAAAATTAAAATTATGTTTTTTACGTTCTTGGCAGTATTGGTAATTGGAAATAATTACGTTTTTTACGTTTTTGGCAGGGAATGAGTTAATATACATACAGATTTTTGTATTTATAAAAAGAAAAACTGAATCCACTATTTCTAATTACACCATTAAAAGACATCGGCTTGAACAAATGAAAGATGACAGCACTGTGTTTCGTCTCCTGAAACAGACGGCAGAAAGGAAAGAAAAACATTGAACTCAATTGCAGGTTCTGATAAGTAGCAGTTATAATGCTATTTCTGTCTCTCTACTCGCTGCCATGAAAAAGAATAACCTTTTGTTGACAAATATTTACGTGAGGAGCCCTGCACTTGTGGTTACGACTATCCACCCCAAAGAATGTTGGCCTCTGGCTACAGTAGCTCTCCTTCAGGCTTTATATTACATGGTAGGGCTCTCTCGTCTCTCCTCTCCTGTAGAAGTCAGACACCTAACATGTTCTGTCTTCCTTCCCACAGTAGAACACGCTATCAACACAGATCGTATTACCATGGACGAATGCCTGCACTTCTCCTTTTGTAAACCTCCCCTTCCTTCTTCTCATCATTCTGAGCCGCACTGAAATGTTTTGATTTATTTTCCCACCGAAAAGTAGCCATTGTCTTTGTGTGTGCTGTGAGAACAGTGAGAAAGTGGAAGGGGAAAATATTTCTTTCTAAAATCTTATAAGCTTGTTATTGTAATATTCTTTCCCCCCTGGCCAAGAAGACACACCGCATGACTTTCGGCCCCTTTTATCGCTTAAATCTGCCCCGAGTTATTGCTGGGATCAGCCTGGCTATTTCAGCTGCAATATCAAAGCCATTCGACGAATGCATCAGGATACAATGTCCGATCAGAATGGATGAGGGAGAGATGGGGCGTGAGGGCTCCAGAAATCATTAAAACACAGGAGGGTGATGTACTGGGTGGCTGCTGGGTGGTTATTATCAGGGGTTTTAACAATCAGACCCCTGTCTCGTAGACGATTACATAGTTTACATTACATCACACACACACACACACACACACACACACACACACATACAAGCAAGGCAAACGTCTGCTTCGGGAGGTGATTCTCACAAATGGAATGCATGATGTCAGTGGTTTAAACGCGGGGCAAAACCATAAGGCTGGAAAATACGAGAGAGGCCTGTGAACTTAGCTGGAAGTCAACAAACGCGAGCGACAAGGGGAGGGTGGGGTTTCCCAGCGAACACTCCTCCCGTGGTGGACCTTTCTCTCTCTCTCTCTCTCTCTCTCTCTCTCTCTCTCTCTCTCCTTCTTGTGCTGATCGTGTGGAAACTTCAAAGAAATCAGCGACTGCAGAGAGTGGTGGAGGGGGAAAAGAATCTGTTTTGTTGTCTCTCTCTCTGCCTGCTACTAGGGTAACTTGGCAGGAGGCCATCAGGAAGGGGAAAACACACAGCCAGAACATTATAATAGCAAAGGGACAGCGTCTCTCTTGTCAACAACAATCGGGGTCTGAATTCATGATCCCTGGCTTTTGACTAAATGAATGGTCAATCGGTCAAAGATAAAAAACAAAAGGCAGAGATGACTGGCCCAAATGGACAGGGAGGTCTTTTTTTCTGAATGTACTCCTGTGTGTGTGTGAGTGTTACATGGGAAAATTGGCATCTGTAGTAGCTGTTAGAGATGTTTTTTTCCCCTCCTTCCCGATAACCCATAACTTGTGTATCGGTTGATACAGAGTACTGATCCGATACCGGTGTGTAATTTAAAATCTAGGACAGTGGTTGTCAAAGTGGGGTCCAATGGACCCTTATAGGTCTGTAACTCTGAGAGAGTACAAATGGAACCGTAAGGGTCCAACTGAATCATTTCAAAATACAAAATAACTGATTACTGTAGTGTAAATGACATACCATCATGTGATAAATTACATGGTATCACATTGGCACAGACTGGCATAATCACCGATACCGATACCAGCATTTATAGGCAGTATTGGCAGCTTTTTCCGATGCTGGCATCGGTTTTGGACGAACTCTAGTAGCTGTGGGGCGGCATTAAAATCGGGTAGAAACACATGACATGTGATCATATAGTATGTACAGCACAACGCTACACATTAATACAACTAGACCAGGGGTCTTCAAGGTTTTTCCAGCCGAAGGACCCCTTAGCTGAGACGGAGATGAAGCAGGGACCCCCCCCACAACATATTGTATACAATTGTGTTGCACATTAAACTTTTTCATAGATTTCAGCTTCATTGACTTTCATCAGTGTTGTGTAAATGAATGTTTTTTTGTTTGTTTGTTTATTTCAGACATTTAACCACTTAACCCAATACTTAGTAAACTTAATTGGCCTTTGGCTCTGTACTTGGTTTTCTCCTTTTTCCTTCAACACCAAACGTCTTTGCCGAAAATAGCAGATACAAGCGAGGCATTTTACTGAGTTCCCCTCAGAATAGGGATGTTATAGGGTTGAAGGGGTTAATGTAAAACAAACAAAAATAAGTTCCTATCACACAACGATTTGGCGGCCCCCCTGTAGTAACTCTGAGGACCCCCTAGGGGTCCCGGACCCCCTGTTGAAGACCTCTGAACAAGATAACCGACGTGGCAATTGAGTTACAGTATATTCACTGTCACCATCCATGACATTCTGTGTGTGTGTGAATGCTCTCTGTATGTTTCCTATACTCAGCTCTCTGGTGTCCGTAATTACCCAGGTAATTAGGAAAATCCAACAACATATAGATCCACGTGGCCTAATAGCACCACTCACACACTGAGAAATTACCCAGGAGGAAATGGGAATATCAATGCAAAACCCCAGGCTAACACACTGGGTGTTATGCAAACGTGAGCATCGGCTCAAAGATATTCAATAATGTTCTATTCCATTCTGGGGCACCAAACAAATGGTGTGACATTCAAGGTAAGTCGTAATGACTACCTTAATGGTGATAGCCGGTCATTATTAAAATGTTACTGTAGGAAGTCTTCCAGATCCATCAGGTGGTATTGGACCGTTGTTGGTTATTAAAGCAATTACCTTTTGACTTTGATTCTCCCCTCACACTCACACACACAGATACACGCGACACACGGGTGCGCATGCACGCGCACGCGCACGCGCACGCGCACGCGCACGCACACACACACACACACACACACACACACACACACACACACACACACACACACACACACACACACACACACACACACACACACACACACACACACACACACACACAGAGTGGTGTAAATTAACATTTACTCAAGTACTGTACTTAAGTACAAATTTGAGGTATTTTTTACTTAACTGGTTTATTTCCAAATTCTCAATACTTTTACTTCTACTCCATTACATCTCAGAGGAAAATATTGTACTTTTACGATTATATGAAAACTTTAGTTTTGATATTTATTACAAAACACACTAACCACTTCAGCCCTATATATATTTTGGCCATTTGAAAATAGCAGATCTACAAGCAGATCGGCTATTTTCAAAAGATTTTTTATACATTTTGAATGTGTGAAATGGGACATTCTGCACAATGAGTACTTTTTACTTTTGGTACTTTAAGTATATTTTGATGCCGATGCTTTTGTACTTTTACTCCCAAGTACATTTTGAATACGGGACTTGTAAGTTAACAGAGTATATGTACATTGCAGTATTGATACTTTCAGTTACTTACTTTTCACAAGTAAATCATGTGAGTACTTCTTCCATCACTGCCCCTCACACACACACACACACACACACACACACACACACGCACAGAGAGAGAGAAACACGGCAGCTCTCTCCACAGTGCTTCCTTTGATGCCTCTCCATCCACATTAGATCAAAGGGATTGAGACCCGCGTAGACATCATACATTAGGGCAAAACAAGCACCTCCGACAGCCACAGATTGACTCTCTGGGGCGTATTGTCGCTGCAAGTGAAACGTGAAACCAAGCTCGTCCATTTTAATGAACTCATAAGCGTCATCACCTTTCACCCGCTGTCGACAGCATCTCCCATTATATCAAAAGGTGGTTCTCAAAGTGGGGCCCGGGGACCAGCCCCCCCAGGGGTCCTTGGGGAGGGGGAGGGGGTTCCAAAGGGTCCCCAGCTAAATGAGTTAATCTCGCATCACAATCAGTTTAACCACTTTAACCCTATATACATGGGGGCTATATAAAATTTCCGACCTACAAGCTAACTTTAAGCAATATCGCATCGCCTATTTTTAAAGAATCTTGCATGGAAAGAAAGATGTGAAAATGTTGGAATATTAATGAAACATTTGAACAACACAAATCTATGTACAGTATGGGGATCCCTGGTAAAAAAAATATATTTTCAGATTGAGGTACGCATCCAAATACATTAATTCATTTAATTTGGGGGTCCTTGATATGAAAATGTTTGACAACCTCCTGATCCACTCAACTCAGTACAGAGCTAATCAGAGCCAATCAACAACACGTCACCTGTGTAGCTCTGATCAATATCTGTCTGAGTTTGGGGTCACACAAACACACACATACCACTCAAAGACGATGACCAGCAGACCAACAATAATCGCGTAAAGTGATTACTTTGTCCTTTCTCATTGCTATCTATCTACATGAGGCCTCTGTTATCTTGGTGTCAGTCAAGACAGCTGATAGTGTCCACTGAACAGGAACAGTGACATCGTAAAAAAAGACCACAGAGAATGCATGCCTTAAACCATTCAACCCGAGAACGCATATTATGTGTCATTTTAGATTTTTAGCTATAACCATTATTTTATACTTTGGGCTATTCAAAAATAGCAGATCTACAAGCTCATAGTGCCGCGCCACAAGCTTGTAGATCTGCTTTTTTTTTTTAATCTTTTGGGGGGGGGTCCCTGGAACAAAATATGTTCAGATGGGGGTAATAATAATCATTTTGGGGGTCCTTGACATGAAAAGGTTTGAGCACCACTGATGTATAGCAACAAATGTGTTTTCAATAAAAATGTAGAATCCCCAGAAGTAAATATTTGAGTTAAAACTGTTCGCTTAAAAAAACATATATATTCGAAGAGTTGCACACAATTTCACGATCATTTTTTCTTTTTTTTAATAGCCAAAAAAATCTAAAAATGACACAGATGCGTTCCCGATCTTAATGTGTTAAAAGGTGATCGGTTTAGCTCCCTGCCAGGTGCACTGAACACCCAGGACAGGACACTCATTTTCTTTTTGGCCAAAGGTCACAGGCTGTGTGTGTGGCAGTGTTGAAAATTACTCAACCCTGCGCCGTTTTATGGCTTATATAACACCTACTGTACTGTACCAGAGTCACTATCCAGCATGTGCAACAAGAAGAAAAGAGAAAAAAAGATGATATAATCAGTTGATATAAGCTGCTCCCCCTCTGTTGTTGAAACTTGTCAGATCAGATAATGATTTGTGATTAGACTGTCAGAGTCTCAGCCGGTGTTCTGTAATGTCACAGTATATATTATAGTATATTACAGCTTCAGGTGTTCTGGGTGGATGGATGGATGGATAGAGGGCTGGGTGAACGTAATATTTACAGTATATTACAGTAGAGCATGCTGTTTGCAGCCAACCTTTTTATGGCGAGTGAAGTGAGCATTACAAAGCGACCAGATACTGTCTGGCGTGCTATAACAGGCAACACTTGTATTTAAATGGATGGAAGACATGCCGCCGCCCCTTCCCACAAATGCACTGCCCAGCATGGTTGCCATGTCCGCTTATTATAAGAGACTCTGGGCTTGTTTTTCTTGTGAAGTTGCTTGTAAATATTGGTAGTTGCGGGTTGCGTTTTTTCTGGCCTTGTTTCTAGAAGTGTAGTTGCTTATTTGGCCTTGTTTACTTATGTTGTTTAAACCAGTGGTTCTCATTTTCATGTCAAGGACCCCCAGATTAATATGATATGTATTTGTCCCCCCACCTCCATCTAAAAGTATTTTGTGACCCCTGTACACCGGATTTGTGTTGTTATAATGTTTTTTTTAAATATTCAAAACGTAATTTTGAAAATAGCAGATCTACAAGCTCAATATCAGATGTTCATGTGGCCTATTGTCGCTTCTTTTGGGCTTGTTTTCATAGACCTATCGTCGCTCATTTCTCTCGCAGAATCTGGCAACGCTGGTGGTGTGGCCTGGCGACACCAGTATGACATTCCTCAGAGAGGTTACCACAGGGTCTTTCCTTTCCCATTGATCGTTTGGTGGAATTTTGGGAATTTTCATCACGCTTTGTTGGCCTTTTCCTGTCCTTTTGGGGACAATGGGCTGTCCCACTGCGGAATGCAATGAGGCGTTGGCAAAACGACTTGTTGAGGTCAAGTGCATGCACTCACAACCCCTCTTATCCAAGAAGAGACATGAAGAGCTCAGAGCTGAGGCTCAGTTAAATAAACGGTTGGGTTTTTGTTTTATGACAGCACTGAGCCCATAATGAGGTCTAGGCCTATACTGATTTACCTTTTTTAACCCTTTAAGACCGGGAACGCATCTGTGTGTCATTTTTAGATTTCTTTGGCTATTTTTGAAAAAATCGTCAACATTTGTGCAAATCTTTGAATATATATATTTTTAAGTGAACATTTTAACTCAAAACAGTTTTTTGAAAAAAAGAATTTTGCTATAATATCAGTGGTCCTCAAACTTTTTTCATGTCAAGGACCCCCAATATGATATGTATTTGGCCCCCATCTCAAAATATGTTGTTCCAGGGACCCCCAGAAGCAAAGATTTGAGTAAAAAATGTACGCTTTAGAAAAATATATATTCAAATATTTCAATAAATATTTTATTTCAATATATATTTTCAAGATTTTTCAAAAAATAGCAGATGCAGCGCTATGAGCTTGTATATCTGCTATTTTTTTAATAGCCCAAAGACATCTTAAAATGACACAGATGCGTTCCCGGTCTATATGGGTTAAATATACCTATATGTGTGCGTCACACAGGAGTGAAAGTTTTCCCCAAATGAAGATAGATCTCACATTTCAGATTCCAAAAATAGCCATGGAGGATAATGACTGTACCGCAGCCATTACGAAGAGTGAGCCGCATATAATTATGATGCAAAGGTTTCAATGACTATACCGTTTTAGAATCTCTGCACACCGCAAGTTTATGAAATCCCTTGGCTAAAAACAGGCTAGAAATATAAATTTACCAAATGGTAATATCATTTCACCGATTTTAACCCATTAAGTCCTGAGGCCGATTCTACAAAATGTCCTCTAAATCCTAACAGTTTACTGAAAAACGTACGTTTCTATGTCAGTCGTGCTCAAACTTTGTCATGTCAAGGACCCTCAAAATGATATGTATTTGACCGTGGACCCCCATCTCAAAATATTTTGTTCCAGGGACCCCCAGAAGCAAAGATTTAAGTTAAAAATAATCGCTTTAAAAGGATATGAAAATATTAATTTGCACACATTTTCTCGATTTTTCAAAAATAGCAGATCTACAAGCTCTTAGCGCGGCACTCGGTGCCATGCTATGAGCTTGTATATCTGCTATTTTTGAATAGCCAAAGTGTAAAATAACGCTTTTTGAAATGATAGAATGATGAGAATATTCACCTTTATGTATATTGGCTTTCTTGTCGAAGCTTTAATTTTCACACTTTTACAAGATAAGACTGAATCCTTTGTCTGGCAACAACATGCGTACGGTGCTCCTCAGCCTCTTATCGGATCATGTAGCTATTCCACCGAGATCCCCTCCAGGAGAACACAACAACAACAACAACAACAACACACAGCCAAAAATGAATAGAGTCAGACTGTGTGACTTTCCCCAAAATCCTCTCTGCCTCTCCTGTGCGAGATGGGAGAGATGCTCTGAAGGGTTGACACCAGCGTTGCCAGATTTTGTGAGAGAAATAAGCAGCCACGTTGATTGATTGATTGATTGATTGAATACTTTATTAACAGTTTGCAAAGACAAGCACAGGGACAATTCAATACCAGGTCTGTTGAGAGGATTTTAAAAACATTCTAGCAACACAAATCTGGTACAGCGGCTCCCTGGCACAAAACATTTTCAGAGGGGGGTTGTTAGGGGACGAATACATATTAATTTGAGGGTCCATGACATGAAAATATCTGAGAACCACTGATTTAAATAGTAATTTAAAATAATTTGGAAACAAGCCCAAATAAGCAACTACGCTTTAGAAACGAGCCCCAAAAAAACTCGCAACCCGCAACTACCAATATTTACAAGTGCCTTTACAGAAAAACAAGCCCAAAGTCGCTATAATAAGCTGCCGTGGCAACACTGGTTGACACTCTGAGTCTCTGACCCGCGGCCACGACTCCTCTCCCTTTGTCCTCCTCTTGGCTCCTCAGGCTTTTTTGGTACACAGTGTGGTGGAGGTACAGGGAGACGAGAGACGGAGCCCCACTTGGCAGGAAGGGAGGTATGGCTCCCGAAGCAGGCTGTCGACTCGACTCCCTCATGCCTCCAATCGCAGCCTGCCCCACTGACTGAGTTTTTAATAAGTGATGAGACGTGTTATAAATAAACCACAAGGCTCTGCCACTGCCAAAAGGCAGCCACAGATACCAAGGTAACGCACATGGAGTGATAAATAAGTCAACAAAAAAGACTAATTTGCACTAGTTGGTTTCCGTCTTTTGTCACTCACTTGGCACTTATGCTATGGGCATATATGCACACATTAGCTTATAGCAGGGGTCTTCAATGTTTTTTCAGCCCAAGGACCCCCTAGCTGAGAGAGAGAGATGAAGCAGGGACCCCCTACTACATGTTGCATAAAATTATGTTGCAGATTAAACTTTTTCATACATTACATAGATAGCTTTGATAGACTTGTTTGACAGAACTATTATCTGTGTATGATGGATTCATGTTAATTGATATTTTCAGACATTTAACCACTTCTCTACTTGTAAACTTAACCGTTGGCTCTGTACTTGGTCTGCTCTTTTTTTCCCTCTACACCAAACCTCTTTGTCGAAAATAGACGATCTATAAGCTCACAACGCCTCGCAGAGTGAGCTTGTAGATTGGCTATTTTCGGCTACGGGTTCAAGTAGTTATTGTATATAAAAGAAATCCTATCACACAAAGATTTGGCGGCCCCCCTGTAGTAACTCTGAGGACCCCTAGGGGTCCCGGACCCCCTGTTGGAGACCCTTGGCTTATAGTATAAGAACATAAGCACATCCGATATCTCAAGTATAGTTTATGTCTTTGTATCAATGATATCAAGAAGGTTTATTTGTCTCAACTCATAAAAAGGTTTCAAGCAGCGACATGCAAGTCTGGTGAGGTCCGCAATACCGTGCAACATCAACATACAGTAACAATAACAAAGCTAAGATAATGACATAAGACAAAGCCCCTAAAGGCTAGATTTCATCAAAGTTACTCAATATCACAGTTATTCCCTCTGTCTCACTTCCTTCAACACACCTGCATTTTACATAATCAATGAGACATGACAAGATTTAATCATTTGTTGATACAGTATGATATATTATAAAAAAAGAAAAGTCCATATAGCAAACTGAACAGCTTTTGGTTGGTACTTAAAATATGTTAAATAAAGATTTCAACTATCAATCACAAATCAAACTATGCTACTTTGCCTCCAGTTATGAAGGTTATTATTTAAATAGAACAATGAAGCTACTTCTTGAAGTGAAATGGAAACGGCTCTGTCGAAAATAATATGACTTTGAATTGCAAACAACTGCCTGGGGCAGATGGAACTGATGGAGGAGAAAAACTAAATAGCCACAAAGTTAATACCGTCACTATTTCATTTACTGAATGATTTAATACTGTTTGCTAACATAATAACATATTTAAACTTAACCCATTAAGACCTGAGGCTGATTCTACAAATACCCTCTAAATGAGTAGTTCTCACACTTTCAAGATTTTTCATGAATTCAAGGCTTCATGGGGTGTGTAATAGAAAATAAGTATTTTTTGGGGGTGAACTACAGCTCCTTTAATTCTAAAGGTGATAAATTAAGGGCCATACCCGAGGTTGTATTAAGAGCCCATGTCTGACGAGCAGCATTAACATTTACAGGTCTGTGTCCACTGATGCATCACAGGAGTGTATTGTCTTCTATCATGGGGCATCACAAACCTCAGTCTTATAAATCAGATTATTAGATTAGGTGGACATTGATGTATGTGTCATGGGGAGATTTATGCTGGCATTGAGTTGATATGTGGAGAAATCATCATATCAACAGTTTTTACCTCTTTATCTCCAACCATGACAAACCGCTGGTGGAACTGTGGCGTTTTGGCAATGGAAGGATCAGTCTATATATTCCAGCTCTGTGCTCCAGATAATGGTTTGAGGATAAAGACAAACCCTGTCCTACATTCTGCACCAGCTCCAGACAAACTTTTTAAACTGGGTGAATATTTACTTTGAAAACAAAACAGGATCACTCTTTGTTTTTTATGTGCCAGCCAAATGTGACCTGAAGATGTAGCCTGTGAAACTGTTCATCCGATTCTACATAAATGTCTTCTAAATCCTAACTATTTTCTGAAAAAACTATGTTGCTATATCAGTGGTGCTCAAACTATTTCATGTCCCGACCTTTAAATAAACTTTCCAATGAACAAAGCTTATTTATTTATGCTAAATCAATATGAGATTTTACCTTAATTCAGCGTGTGCTGTGATTTGACTGCACAGGTTCCAAATTATTTTGTATTGGTGGGGGTTAGCTATATTTTTATGTATTTTACCAGGCACCCAAACTATGCCTCCCATCTCACTGCCTTCTAAAACAAAACCAAAACATTTCTATTAGGCGACAGAGGTAGGGTGACCAGACGTCCCGGTTTGTCCGGTATTGTCCCGCTTTCAAGCTGCGTGTCCCGCGTCCCGACAAATATCTCTAAAACACTAATATGTCCCGGTTTTCGACATTCACTAGGAAAATAAAAATATATTAATAAATAGTTGTTTTCAGTGGTTGCATAGACGTTTATCATGTTCTTTTCCTGTAAACATGCTCACCTATAACCAATCAGAAAACATGAACAAATGCATTGGGTGTCTGAATTCAACGCTGAGGCTGGTGTTTGTCCATCAGTCGTTGCCTGAATGCAATGCCTATAGTGCGTATACATGTGCGTGTGCATGAACCGTGTGTGCACGACGAACGTGCACATTGACCTAAGGGTCCCGGTTTGAGGGGCTAAATATTTGGTCACCCTACGGAGAGGTCAATGCTAGGGCTGCACGATTATGGCTAAAATTATCATCCTGATTATTGTGCTGAATGTTATAATCAGGACTGTTAATCACAGTCGTTGGAGATGATGGTCTTTGGTGGACATGTTTTTAACATTTTCTTAATGTATTTGCTGCTCTTTGTGCCTGTCGGTGTCATACCTTTGGGTCAAGTGCTGTGTAATGGACATGGTGATTTCATTGTGCCTCTGTTAGCAGCCTGATGGATGGAGAGATGGGTTGTGCATTGTTATGGTTATCAACCCTTGTGTAATGGTGAGGGGATGAGGGCAAGGTGCAACAGCTGCTGAATAAGGTGTTTGGATTATTTGCAGAGTTTCACATAATTGTGAAACATAAAATTCATTTTTTTTTTTGGATTATTTTCAAATAATTAAGCTCTGGCCCAACACAAGAATCTTAAAGCAAAAAAAATGAAAGGTGGAAAACTATACAAAGCCAAAGGCAGAGATAAATCAAATCAGAGAGGTGGGAAAGACTAAGAGGTTGTAAATTATACAACATAAGAAGGTTCCAGCATTAGTAAAACGGAGGAGGGAGGAATGGAGAAGGAATGATGAAAGGAGGAGGTGAAAAGCTGAAATGTGGCTGGGGCTGTTTAAAATTATCTCCATTTCATCAAAGTGATTATTGGGGGCACTTAGCAGCTTTCATATTAAAATGATTAAGCCCTCTTTGAAAAACCAAGAGCTGGTGTGGCTGTGTAGACGGCAGGAGGCCTAGAATGAAAGGTTTCCACTGGCTAGAGAACAATGAGTCTTGAATATATTAAAGCCTCATTCACACATGCACTGCAATCTTGAAGTTATCTCTAGACATGAACCTCAATAGGATCTGACCAGTGCTGGCTGGGGGTAACGCGTTACAAAGTAAGATGACTTTTTTGGTGTGTGTAATGACTAACATAAGGCATAGGTTTTGCAATTCAAGCAATCAGTTACTTGGTTATGTTTTCAAATAAATAACCTGTTACTTAAACAATTTATTTGCTTGTTCCCTCTGTTGCCGCGAATGAAAAAGAAAATCCAGGCGCATTTGCACCGTTTCTGTTTATTTCCTAATACTTCTTGACAACAAGGCACACAGGATAGGTTTCCAGGTGTGTGTCACTGTCAGTCAGTGTACAACGTGCAGCTCAGTGAAGACAGATGTAGCAGTAGTGGTTCAGAGCCTTTTGTTGTGTGTAAATTAACGCCATACTTGATCATACTACAGCGTCACGCAAAAGCATCAAAAGTAGCAGATCTACAAGCTTGATCTGTATGTTCCACTCGACAGAGATGATATGTACTGTACTCTATACTATACCTCTATTTATGTGTTGTAGGGCTAATGATCCATTAGCGGCCATACAACTGGGCAGTCCTATGTGTTTCTCTGAAACACTGCCAAGTACCAAAAGGGCTGTGCACCGACTTTTTGACTGGCAGGTGTCCCCAGGGGATCCCCACATGATTTTGGGGAGATCCCCAGATGACAGTGATGTGACAATTTAACCTCAACAAAAAAGAAAGAAAAGAAAAAGGCCATTACTGCATCAAAAGTAATCAACAAACTATACTATAAAAACTGGTCCAACTTTGGCCAAATTGTCAAATAATATAAGAAAAAGGCAAACATTTTTAAAATAGCAGACCTACAAGCTCTCAATGCCTTGCAACATGAGGCGTTGTGAGCTTGTAGATCAAAATATTTATCTGTGGAACCGAGTCTGTCTCGGTTGCCTCAACTCCTAATTCCAAGTGCTTGTCAGGGTGGGGGGGTCTCCAGTTTAAATATGATTATTTTGTGGGGGTGAAGATTAACCTGTTGAAAAGCCTATCAACAAAACCCAGCAAAGGTTCACACTTGCTAGCCGTGTACTGAAACCACACTTCACACCCACATAATGTCTGAAACGCATCCGTTTCCTGCTGATGCTGCTGTGTATTATTAAAAGTGTTACGAACTTATGAGTGGGTGCTGACGACTTCATTTTGCTATTCATCTGCCTTTTTTTTGCACCCAATAACATACTCTAAAGACTTTCACTTTAAAATAGCACACAGAGAGAGAGAGAGAGAGAGAGAGAGAGAGAGAGAGAGAGAGAGAGAGAGAGAGAGAGAGAGAGAGAGAGAGAGAGAGAGAAGAGAGAGAGAGAGAGAGAGAGAGAGAGAGAGAGAGAGAGAGAGAGAGAGAGAGAGAGAGAGAGAGAGAGAGAGAGAGAGAGAGAGAGAGAGAGAGAGAGAGAGAGAGAGAATTAGAGTTGGAAAGGGGAAAGAAAGACATCTCTATGGATACAGGATAAGTGGGCACCTCAATGTTAAATTGGCTATTTTGTCCAAAATGTTCAAAGATAAAATATTTGAAAAATGTTAATGTAAAGTATATATGATGTGAACATGTCATGCACGGTACATATCAGACTTCCACTTCTTGTTGTGTAAGCCCCAAAATGACTGGATATACAGGCTTATGGCCAATTTATAAAAACGTACCAAAGCAAACATTTATTTAATAGCCGGTTGGATTGTATAGTGGTTCTGTGAGTTGACACTTGAGTCAGGGAAGGCGATATACATAGGCGGTGCCGATGATCTAAAAGCAACCGCAGAGGTGTTGATTGACTGTGACGAGTAAATAAAGTGTTGATGCCTCCATGCGTAAACATTTGTCACAGTTGGCTATGTGCGTTCCTCTGCAACAGTGGTTCCCAACCTGTGGGTCGGGACCCATTTGTGGGTCGCAGGTCCATTTTTATGGGTTGTGAGTAAATATCCCCTTTTAGTTTTTTGTTTTCATTTCCTACATTTTGTTTTTAATTATTAAAATTATTAATTATTAATTCCCCCCCCCCCAAAATCAAAAATGCTCATGATTAAAAACAAATTCAGAAATTATTCAAAATAATGTCATAGAATAGATGAATGCCAAAAATAAAAGAAAACAAATGTTTAAGAAGTAGTGAAAATAGCCGATCTACAAGCTCACAATGCGTTGCGATGCAATGCATTGTGAGCTTGTAGATCTGCTATTTTCACTAGTTTGGGTTCACGGGGAGACATCAAATTTCTCTTTTGGCTCTCGAGCTAAAAACTTTTGGAACCACCGCTCTGCACAGCACTGTATGCAAACCAGTAAAAGCAGTTATGCAAATTTACAGTGGTAAATGAAATTAAGCCATCGAGGGACCATTAAGAACTCAAAATAAGTGGGTCCTATAAACCTTTTCATAATCTAATTACAGACAGCTAGTAAATCCTTTACAAACCATTTATAAACATACTCTTAATTCAATGTGTCGTCTTAACGGCTTTATTCTCTCAGGCAAGCTTAATCTACTAAAATCCACCTGAAAAGGAGTAAAGTTGGGTTATTATAGGCATTTTAAGGGGGAAAGAGTGTGTTTTCTTGTATTGCTTCTATATAGAAGGACAAATAGAGTTGTGATACATCTCCACATCTTTACAATTCTATAACCGTGTGTCCATAGATAAGAGGACAGAACAACATGTTTTCCTTTTGCTCTGATTAGTGCATCAGAGTGACAGATGCCGAGGGGATTAGGCCCTAGATTAGTATCCTTTCCTCCCGAATCTGTTTTTCCTCTGTCTGCCACATTGCCCTTCCATTGGTCCTATTAACCACTTCAACCCTGGCACCCTAATTTTTATCGGCATTATTATAGGTGAAACTTGGGGGAGGGGGGGAGAGAGAGAAAAAATATGTTGTGGTTATGTGGTTAAAAAAAACAAGGAAGGTCAGATTTCCCTGTTATTTTCCTCCTCCTAACTGCTAGCTCCCGTGTTTGCTGTTCTCAAATATATTTGTTGGCTTCAAATAACTTGTTTTTGGTATATCGGTTTGCATCTGTCTCATCTTTCAAATACAAACTTTCTATAGTCACATATTAACTAGATAACAAATAGATTAGGGTTGTTTTTGTAATCTTATGTCAGTATACCGATATAACTATTCTAATCTCTCCGTAACACTATAGGGACATACAATATTGACTCGAACAAAAGCATTTCTCTACACGTGCGCTATGGTACACCGAGTGCATGTGTGCACTCACTCGGGCGTGTTTTCAAAGCGTGACTCATCATCATCTCTCCTTTATTAACCTGACTCATCTTTCTTGCCAGCCATGTCACAGCTGGACACGGGAAGTTGATTTTTTCCGCTGAAGCTGGCAATCGACTCGGCTGCCTCCAGAGCTGGCTCTGAATGTACGTCTAGCCCCACCCGCTTGATAAAAAGCCAGGAGGAAACCGGGCCCACTGTATATACGTCCCATTGTAGAAGATTACACTCATAACCTAATTCAGTGGTTCTCAACCTGTCGCTTGTAGATCGGCTATTTTTAGATTTTTTTTACATGACGAACTTGTGAAATGGGACATACTGCATAATGAGGTGCTTTTACCCATTAAGACCTGAGGCCGCGTCTAAAAAAATCTAAATCATCAGTTTTTCGGAATAAAAAAAAAAAAATGTTCACGTTTTTTCAAATATAGCAGATCTACAAGCTCATAGCTTGTATATATGCTATTTTTGAATAGCCAAAGTAATCTAAAAATGACACAGATGCGTTCCCGGTCTTAATGGGTTATGTATATTTTGATGCCAATACTTTTATACTCTTACTCAAGTACATTTTGAAAACCGGACTTTTACTTCAGACTTAACAGAGTATTTCTACATTATGGTATTGCTACTTTTACTTAAGTAAAAAGAATGTCAGTACTTCTTCCACCTCTGGAAACAGGGCCTATGGTATGCTATACGCTCCATCGTAGAAAATTACACTCGTACCCTAATTTAGTGTATGTAGTGCAGTATAAATGGATCTGGGTGTGTCCCTCTGTCTAGCTTCCATAACGACAGATTTCTCAGCGTTCCCCTGAAACCGCATTCGCAAGCAGATGTCTGCTAGCAGGACCTGCCAGATAATGACAAAGGATTAAATCGCCTCCCGTTCCCACTGCCGCACCGTGCTAGCCAGCCCACTGTGTTTGTCCAGCCTCTTTACTCCCCAATTTATGGGCGGCAGCCGAGCCGGGGATAGATTGCCTATAGGAGTACACAAGCCTCAGAGGAATAAAGAGGAGTGCTAATCGGTCTGAAATAATTCTGATTCAAGGGTGCAATTTGCGACTAATAAAAATGCAAATTCACCCAAGATGTGATGGAATGACTATAGATGACCACATGGTTCAGCTGTGTGTGTGCATTGATAGTTTGGGTTTCTGGCTGCTCAGTTTGCTGTAAACCTATATAAATTGTGGTCACTTTATCGTTTATTATAGTGTGTGTGACTGTGTGTGTGTTGGGGGCTTATAGGCACATAAGCCATGAGGTTAAAACTGTTCCCATCGCAGATTGGAACTCATTTCCCGGGTGGCACGCAAATATTTCAACTTCATTATATCTTATCTAAAATGTGTGCAAATGATATATAGACTCTGGAAGTCATCATCGCGGTGGAGTTATCGGCCTCTGTGTTAACTTTCAGTTCAACAACCCGACTTCCCAGACCAACAATGATGATGACCTTACGGGGTCTGGCTCCTGCCGTGTGTGTTTACTTTGCACCTGAAGCCGTGTGTCGCTGGCAGCGATCCAGACGGTGTAGGGTTTCATTCAGGTCACATCAGCAACGTGATATTGGGCCATGGTCATTTGTCAGTCAAATGGAGAGAGAGAGAGAGAGAGAGTAAGCATTGATCTGATACTCTATTCAGAGGAATCCCCCCTTTCCAAGTATACACTTCCTGTTTCAAATGACCACTAACCTTTAAAGGACTTAGTCAAATGATCTACTGGTAATTTTGGGAATCTACTGGGAGTTCCCTGGTATGAATACATTCCAAATTATATCATATAACTGAACTTCTGAGAAAACACACAGTCAAGTAAAAATACACAGTGAAAGCGTGTATACATAAACATACATAAAAATAGAGTCAAATGAACACTCCAGATTTTACTGTGCGTATAAGGAAAAAAGAAACCTTTTTTTGTTGTTGTTATGGTCTGAACATACAGACTGGACAGAGACTGCTCATTTCTACTGGATGATTTGTGTACCAAACCTGGCAGACTATCATTTGTGTGTGTTTTTAATGCAGGAGTCCCACTGACTGCTGCAGTTTTGTGGATCACCCAAAATAACACTGTGTGTGTCATTTAGGGATAATGTAGCTGGCTGGCAACAGGGAGCAGCGCAGCAAAGCAACAATTAGAGAACTGTTCTCTCCGGCTCACAGATGGCGTGCGACAGGAGACGAGAGAGAGAGAGAGGGGGTCAGTGTTTTCATTTGGTCTGATTTTTTCTTGGCCGTGGCATAATAATCAGCCTGGCAAATCGCGTTACCACCATATACAAACTCTTTCAACTCTGCAGGAGAGTTGAAAGAGGACAGGCATCCTTAACTCACCTCCAGCTCGTTACGTTGATTCATTCATTGCTGACAAACGCGGTGTGAAATGCAAGATTTGCCTTTCAAAGGCCTGTATACAGTCTTAACTCTGTTGACGTAGATTTCTATTCATAAACTCCCCCACGCATGGATTTTCCCCATTTTAACGCTTACAATTGCGCACAAGAGGCAACATTATGTTCTACCGCGGCATGTTATGTACAGTATATGTTAGGGGGGAAAGTACTACTAACTCGTGGACAAGCCCTTCCTTTGTTTGCAGTAAACTACAGTCCTCACCTGTGACTGCAGTGGCGCTGGCAGCCACCCAGCAGCGCGGTATATGTGCGTGTGTGTGTGTGTGTGTGTGTGTGTGTGTGTGTGTGTGTGTGTGTGTGTTTAAGAGACAGAGAGAGAGGGCCAGCCAGGCGCCTGTGCATTGGGTTGCCTGTTTCCACACCGTCTGGGCCCCAGAGGAGGATTTGCAGGCCAGATAGGATTAAACTCCCTCTCTTTACACAACAGTGATGGGGATAAGAAGTCCGCCGAGCTCAGGAGCACTCCAAAGCTCCATTAATACACAGCGGCAGAAAAAACGCACAGATGAGTTCCTTAAACAGCTGAGCCCACTGGGCTAACCGTGTTTGGTTATCATCTGTTCTAACTGCCACGATAATGCCTCAATTATGACAACACAAACCAGCCATGCCTGGAGATAAAAGAAAGGGGGGAATACATTTGTGGCAAGTGTGTGGCAGCATGCAGAAAATAACATGCCACTTGATGTAGCATCTGTTTGCAGAGCACCTCTCTCTCTCTGTCTTTCAGTCTCACAGTCAATAGACAGGAATAGAGACGGTCACAGGATAGGTGGGCACTATAGGGACATCTGGGCATTTTGTCCAAGATGTTAAAAAAAATATTTTTTTTGGAAATGTTTTTAAGTAAAGTATACATGATTAGAACATGCTTAAACATTCAACAATTAAGGTCTAATATTTCTACAATTGCTATCAAATTGCTACAAAACCTGTATATCCAGTAATTTTGGGGCATAAACAAGAAGTTGAAGGATAAATTTGAGCCTGATAATGATGCACTGTGCATGTTCACATCATGTATGCTTTATATTACTTTTATTATTTATTTATTATTTTTTAACATTTTGGACAAAATGGCCAAATTTTACATCGAGGCACCCAGATGTCCCTAGTGCCCACCTATCCTGTATCCATATCAGGATGTCCTTAGCTTGTTGGCATAGATCACCCCAGCACAGCCCCCCCAACCCTCCGTCACCGCCATGTGCCAGCCATCGCACCTAATCTGGCAGAACAAACACTTGTCATTGCTGGTGTCACGCACTTTACTATCAACAGCTCTTCATTGATGCTGATATCATGGCTGATGGATTCATGGCCGATCGCCAGTCCGTATGGATCCATTGTGTGTGTGTGTGAGTGTAGGGGAAGAGGGGTATTGTTCAAATGATTAACGGCACCTGGAGGTGTGAGTGAGCTTGATGCCCCGACCACTGACGGGCTTCTCGGGCAGTTTTTAATCATCATGACACACACGCTGTCACTCCATGTCCCTCAGCCCCATTAGCTGAAGAGCACCACTGTGCCACTGGCCTGCCAATCCTGCTGGCTGGGGGGCTTTCACCGTGAAGGGTATCAGGAGGAACAGGCCTTAAGTGGCGGTCAAACGTCTTCGGGATGCTTTGATTTGTGTATCTCATCCTGAGTGAGGTTCGCGTCGGTGTACGTTGTGACTCGTGACACCACGTGGGGGGGGGGGGGGGGGGGGATGCAGAGATGATTAAAGTGTCCACAGCGCCCATTAAATCTCACAATGTGTCATGGGATCCACTCCTTTAATCTCCCCACAATAGCCCAGTGCCTTTTTCTTTGCCGATGACAACAAACAGACATTCCCGTCCAACTTAGCCCTCCCTGATGAAAACAAACAAGCATGTTTACGCTAGGCTAAAGAGGAGACGCGGAGTAGGCCCTGCTGAGCTCTGATTGAATCCCCCTTTTGTTCTGTGTTCTTATCTAATCTTCATATAATTATGACATGCGGCATTAGGCTACTTTACGCTGTTGAGTGACTGTTTTAGCCCCCGCTCTGTGGATAAGAGCCTCGGCTAAATGCCTTAAATGATGAATTGTAAATTGTATGGTAGCCACTTAAAACCCCAGCATCTGTATTGTGGGGAAAGCTTTCGCAGGAAAATAGCAGATCGGCTATTTTCAGCAAAAGCTTTCCCCACAATAACAGAAAACAGAAAGGACACTAGCATAGAGCCCTGAGGGACTTAGCTCAACCATATGCGGTTTAATGGTTAACAACCTGCCTATTTACTGCAGTCCTAGAGTGCTACAGATGTAAATGTTATGATTTATTTGACCGTTTTTAGGTTATGTTATCCTTTATATTCACTCAAATGGAAACTGGTGTTCTTATCATATCTTTAGTTTTTTTTATGACCCGTTATTTATCAAGTTTTATTTACCCACAGTGTACATACATGCGCACAGTCATAATTCTAATACATATATATACTTTTTCAAAACACACATAGTATACATACACATGTCAAACGTTGAATACCTATGCATACATATTATTTATATACTGTGTCTGGTGTCAGTATAACTTCTGTTCTTCTTTCCATATTCTCTATCACACCATATTTATTCCCTACCATCCTGTATATATGTTTTCACAATTAATTAAATAGATCAAAGACCAATTCATGTATAACTAGTGAATAACTAACCCATAGAAAACTACCAGTAGAATAATTAGGATCAATAATCAACCATCAATAATAATTAATCAATAACAGTGCTATAGATAGACAATATCAGAAACAGAAACCTGTCTTATGTTACTTTGTCTTTTTACATGTTACACTTTAAGCTATTAATACTATTAATACTTAACCACTTAACTACAAATGTTTTCTACATTTCTACATTATTATCAAAATTGGCGATTATTTATTTATGTATTTATTTATTTTCCTCCCTATAATGACATACCTAAAATTGAGATGCCTGGGTTGAAGTAGTAGAAATAGCCTAGTCAGTAACAACGCATTTGGGTCGAGTCATAAAAACAATGGACACATGCTATAATGACCAACTCAACACAGAGAAATGTGCGAGGCCAGGATAAGAACAGGTTGTCTGAGGTCAGAGTCTCTTCAGTGAGTCTAACCCTGAAAAGATAGCACTCTCCTTTTACTTTTACACAACGAGGTAGCAAAACAATCTGTCTGCACGTGCAACTCTTCCACATACACTTACGCACACAGGGGTGGAAAGTAACTAAGTACATGCACTCAAGTACTGTACTTAAGTAAAACGTTGAGGTACTTTTACTTTATTTAAAAAAACATTATACAAAGAGTCAAATATTGTACTTTTTACTCCACTACAATTATTTGACAGCTTTAGTTATTAGTTACTATGTAGATTTGGATTATCATTACAAAACATACATTAACCACTTCAGCCCTGTTTAAACTTTAGCTATTTGAAAATCACTTTGTGAGCTGGTAGATCTGCTATTTTCAAAAGATGTGTATACATTTTATAAATGTGAAACCTGTGACATTCTGCATAATGAGTACTTTTACTTTTGGTACTTTAAGTATATTATGATGCCAATACGTTTGTACTTTTACTCAAGTACATTTTTTATTTTGGACTTTTACTTTTAACAGAGTTACTACATTGCAGTATTGATACTTTTATTCAAGTAAACAATGCGAGTACTTTTACCACCACTACGCACGCGAGCACGGACTGGACGGACGGTATGCACATGAAGTGACATAGCTCTCCACTAATGGCTTCTTGTGCTCTGCGCGTGACATGCGAGACGGGTCCCTCTCCATTTCGCCCCCATGACCTTCCTCCTGGTACACAAATATTGCTCATTACATGGGGGTTTATGTGCTGGATATAGTCATTGACCCTCCGCCCGCCTCTGGCACCGCGCCTTTCCCTCTCTCTCTCTCTCTCTCTCTGTCTGTCTCTCTTCCTCATCTCCTCCCTGTCCATGACTACTTACTGACGGGGCAGTAAATTATAGTGGCTAGGGTGGGATTAGGTATAGAGAAGGGGGGGGTGGGTGGGTTGGTGGGGTCTGAGAGGCAGGCGAGAGGCGGAGGACATGCACAAATACACATATATGCATGCACACACACACACACACACACACACACACACACACACACACACACACACACACACACACACACACACACACACACACACACACACACACACACACACACATGCACAGAGATGATTGTCTCTTCGTATGCCAGACAACTCCTCATTTTACTGCTCATTCGCCTCCTCTTCTTCCACCTGCAGATTGCACCATCAATCAATCCATTTTTTTATTTGCTCTTTGCTTCTTCCTTTTTTAAATATTTTTTTACAAACCTCTCCCACTCATTGACTGTCTGCAGGGCACGGTGTGTTTTAATGCTTCGAAGTAGCATGCAAGGCAGTAAGAAAACACATAGGCGTTGTGTGTGTGTAATCCATTGAAGTACAGTCATTTATACTTTGTCGAACGACCGCGGCAACACTTCTTTTAGATAAGAGTGCATCGTTTTACCATCATATGACAAAGTGTGAATTAGCCTTAAACATGATTTATGCTTGGGGGCGACAAAGTGTTGTGCAACGTGTCACTCGACAAGAATAACACATTTTCACTCTTTTTGTTTGTTCAGTTGAACATGTGTCACGTTTGGGACCTTGTGGTCGAAGCATAAACCAGCCTTCTAAAGTGCAAGGCGTTAACCGGTATACGCTCAAGGTGTCTTCTGTAATTATCACCGGTTTGGACCACAGTGGGGTTTTTTTTGGTGTCTTTGTGGAAGAGGAGCCTGTTGTCTTAATATAGGGGGATGACCTCAGCCGTGTCCTCCCCTAGGCTCCTACTATAGATGGACTGTGCTGAACACATGGACTCACACTCAAGGCAGCAGCAGCAGCTGATGGAAACAGGAATGTTGTACTGACTCCTCCACCAAATGACCTGGAAAACATTGCCTGGCTGCATCGCTCACAGTTATTGGCTGTGTATCTCAGCTGCAGTCTTTCTTTTGAAAAAGACCTGTTATCTAAAATGCCCTGGGCGTGTGTGACGTTGTCTTCCGCCATGTGTTTCATGGCTTTTTGCATTCATTAATTATGGTAGTTGTATGGGTGTCCACTGATTTTGTGACATAATGGACACTTTAATCTGAAATGTGTGAAATGCCAAAGCTGCCGTTGTTGAATAGGAACAAATGTGCTCTATGAGTACATGCTAAACCCATTCAGGACCGCTCTCTTGGTGAGACTCCAAACTATTTGGCATTCCTTTCTCAGTTCTCTCCCTAAGCCCTGCCAAAACATTTTAGAAAGAATTGCATGTACTTGTGTGAATACGCTCAGGAATTCATCTCCCCCTTCTCTCTCTCTTTCTCTCTTTCTCTCTCTCTCTTAGCGTTAATTTAGCCCACGTGTGTGTGTGTGTGTGTGTGTGTGTGTGTGTACGTTTTTATACATTTTAAATTAATGCTCAGGACTGTGTGTGTGTGTGTGTGTGTGTGTGTGTGTGTGTGTGTGTGTGTGTGTGTGTGTGTGTGTGTGTGTGTGTGTGTGTGTGTGTGTGTGTGTGTGTGTGTGTGTGTGTGTGTGTGCGTGTGCGTGCGTGTGCGTGCGTGCGTATGTATGCAGTGGAGTCAGCGTGTGGGGTCTTTGTCCAGGAGAGAGAGACCTGCTCCAGTGATTAATGGGGTTCCTGTGTTGGACGCTGCAAGGCGCCGTACACAATCGCTGGCCCCGACCACAAGCCCCGCCAGGCTTGTCCTTCACACGGTGGGAGGGTGTATAGGGGAAAATATTTCTCTCGCCCCGTCCTCTACTCTCCTTTTCCCGCTCCCTGTCCTTTCTTCTGCCCACCCATTCTTCTTTTCCCTCCTTTTTGACCCTCCAAAACACACACGCACACACACACGTTTTCCTTCCCGCTAACTCTGCTCTCCCGCTAACCCGTCTTAAAGCTCCCCTCCTCTCCAATCACAACACATGTTGAAACTGCAGATACACACCCACCACATCCGCATCCAACAACCCCCCCCCCCCCCCCCCCCCTCCCCTACACCTCTCTTGTAATGTTAGCCAGGAGGAAACAATGGCATAAAAAAAAGAGAGAAAGAGTGAGAGAAAGAGAACACTGGGGGGACGTGTCAGTGAGCGCAAGCAGCTTTTAGTGTTGTTGGGACTGGAGGGATTGGCAGAGGAACAGGGGTCTGGGCGTGAGGACCCAAGTGTGGTGAACCCAACCCAACCCCACGCCCCACCCCCGTGGCTCGGGGTATGGGTCCCTATTCTCAGTGTTAAACAAGCCTTTTAACTAGGCTTTAACCTGCGGGCCCACCCTCAATGGGGCCTTTGTGGGAACGGATGTGTGGACAGTAGTCCCTCGGCAAACACTGCTACTTGTCCCTTTTCTCACATTCTGAGACTGAGACCAGCAGGGCTGGAGCACGTGTTGTCAGATTTGGCGAGAGAAACAAGCAACCAGGTCTATGAAAACAAGGCCAAAAGAAGCGACTAGGTTACATGAGCACTTTAAACCTATATGCGTTGGCTATTTGAAAATAGCCGGTTTACAAGCTCACAGCGTGTCGCGATGCGACACGCTGTGAGCTTGTAGATCTGCTAATTTCAAAACGAATCTTGAACAAAATTGGGATATTTTTGGCACAATAGGTCTGGCACAAAATATTCTCAGATGGGAGTCTGCAAACAAGTACATATTCATTTGGAGGTCCTTGACATGAAAATGTTTGAGAACCACTGGTTTAAACAACATTACACAGCAAGCCCAAAATAAGTAACTATACACAAGCCCCTAAAAACGCAACTACCAATATTTACAAGCGACAGAAAAACAAGCCCAAAGTCGCTTATAATAAGGAGACATGGCAACACTGCCAGCAGGGCTGGCTGTAGACACTGTGGGTTCTGTGCATGTGCATTCCAGCATCTTGGGGGGGAGGGGGGAAGGGCGTGTGTGTGTGTGTGTGTGTGTGTGTGTGTGTGTGTGTGTGTGTGTGTGTGTGTGTGTGTGTGTGTGTGTGTGTGTGTGTGTGTGTGTGTGTGTGTGTGTGTGTGTGTGTGTGTGTGTGTGTGTGTGTGTGTGTGTGTGTGTGTTTGCATGTGTGGAGGAGAGAGACCACCTTAAGGACTACAAATCATTGTGTGTATTCCTGCACTGTTGGCACAGAGTGACCTTGGTACATAGGCTACTGTAGAAATACATCTGAAAATGGGCTGCTATTTGTCCCAAAGGTTTCATACCAAGTGAAGGCAAAACATTGAAATACTGTCATTTGTTTTAAAAGTTGATCCCAAGCTAACCTTTCCTATGTGGACGTGTAACTATTTCTGACAGAAAATAAACAATTCCTGTGATTTTGTAAGATATCTTTCTCTAAGTTGCAATGTAACACAGCTCTGTTTACATATTTCTTTATTCCCATTTAATTGTACATACGTTGTTTTGCTGTGATTGTTTTGTTCCACTTTTACTTTGGCAATTTAAACGTATGTTTTCTCATGCTAAAAAAGCCCCATTGAATTTAAATTGACAGACAGACAGACAGACAGACACAGAGACACAGAGACAATGAGAATGGACGGTGTGATGAGATAAACTAGCTGTTTATCTTATCAGGAGGGATGCTGTTGGTAGTCGGGTGTGGGTGCCTCTATGGCCAACAGCGGGACATAGAGAGACCATCAGCTCGGAGGAGCAGCCCTGCATTTGTTTACAGTCATCTTTAAATGATCTTTTTTGTATTTCATTTTCCACGTCATAAGCACATTTGAAAAAAAAGTTAAACTATTAAAGCACTTTGCTTGGCCAAGAGGAAAAAAAAGCTCTGAAAGCAACCATTGCCTTCTAAAAGCAACCACTACAATGTGGTCATCTTTTGGTCATTTCTCATAGGGTCTAACCACTTAAACCCCATATGGGTAACCGGAGTCCCTAGGGCTCAATACTACTCTGTTTTCTGTTATTGTGTTGCGTCGCATTGTGAGCTTGTCGATCTGCTATTTTCAGCAAAAGCTTTCCCCACAATACCGATGCTGGAGTTAAAGTGGTTAATGTAAATATTTGTTATTATTTTAAAGGCACTTTTGTGTATTACTGAATACAAATTACTTGGCTATTTTTGTTACAAGTAATGGAATCCCTTGGATTACAAAACAATTGTACTCTAATCTGAATATTCAGGATTGTTGCAAAGTCAAACATTGACAAACATCCTAACCCTAATCCCTTTTACAGCCTACTTAAAATTGATTTGTTTGTTTAAATATCTGAGTAATACAAACAGAAGAATTGTGCTTTTGCTATTGACAAATACATATAAAATACAAATAGGAACAATTTCCTCAATGTATTTAGAGGTATCTGCTCTGTAGGTGCAGTACAGTAGGTCTACATATTACTGAGACCAGCACAGGGAAGTGCAGGAGTACACTGATGATTGACAGTCTTTATGGTGGCTGTATTCCACTGGATGTCCTTTTCCTGTCACAACACCTCACAAATCTTGCTACTGTGTTTGCACATTGCTGTACTGTCTATACCTAGTAGGTATGGAGTTTAGATAGATAGATAGATAGATAGATAGATAGATCGAGTCACATTGGGTCATTCTAGTGGTAATAGAGATACGTTTGTATACTCCTCATTTTGCTGAGAACCCCCTGGAAACCTTTTTTTTTGATTGATTGAATACTTTATTAACCGTTTGCAAATAGATCAGTAGTATGATTATCCAATGATGCTGAAAGAATAACACAAAAATCCCTAAGGGCTTGTTGTATGTCCTGTGTATTCAATTCATCAATAATTGCCCATGGGGGTCCCCGGACCCTGGTTTGAAAACCCACTGCTCTAGAGAGTGGACAACAAGTCAGCCTCTGAATAGATTTGAATGACAGGGTGGGAGTCTTTTTTTGACCACTTTCCTCAACAGCATGCCCTGACATGATCCTCCCCAGTCATCTCTTTCGTTGGCACTTAAACAACCGCGGATTCATTTAGTTAACCCAGTGCGGCCCGAGGCTATAGATTTCATTAGCCGGGCCTCTCCCAGGGTCTCTAATTGGGCCTCGCTGTTGTCGGCGCGGCACCTGCGGTTGGTCTTTGCTTGTCACTGTAGCCGTGGTAACGGCGGCGTGCTGGGACACACCGGTTCTCTGAGCCCGGGTGACGCGCCGCGTCTGTGGGGGGACGGTGCTCCTTCCCTGCCGACCGTCCCCCCATTACCAGCACCACATTGTGTTCCTCTACCCCCACCCCCCCTAAACCCTCTCAGGCTGATTAGACTGACACCCATGCAGATTCCGTTTGAGGCCAATCAATGTCTGCAGGGCTCAAAAGATGAAGACTCCTTTTTAACCAGTTCATGGTTAAAAGTTCATGGAGTGCCCTAAAGCCTCCCTACCCTAGTGGGTGATATCAATCCTGTCATCTCTTTGGTGTTTATATACATACATATGTATGTTTGTGTGTGTGTGTGTGTATGTGTATATATATATATATATTACAGTACATATGCACGAGACAGAGCGAGTGCGGAGGCTTTGGCGTAGCTGCAACGAGCGAGCCCTTCTCTGCTGAAATGTGAGCTTAGCTTAGATGCTTTAATTTATTCTTTTTGGGGCATTTTTATGCTTTATTTCAGATACGAGTGTAGCGAGACAGGTAGCTAAGGGCAGACAGAGAGGAGAGAAGAGACACGCGAGACAAGACCGTGAGAAGTCCGTTTGAATCCCAGTTGCTCACTATAGGAGCATATGTCTGACACAGCCCTGGGTAGGCAACCAGGCCTGGCGGAGATCACTTTTCAAATGTATTTTTACACAGTACACTGTAAAATCTATAGTGTTAATTTAAACTTGAAATTTAAATGACATTAAAGTAACACTCTGGATTTCTAAATGGGGTTCGTGTCAGCAGTATAGTTTGTATGTTAAATTAAGAAAGGGTTAGAGTGGGGGAACTGACAGGTCACACATCATGCTTTAAATCTTCCTCACCACAACATGATTAGTGCTTTGCCTGTCACTGTCTGGAACTTTCTGGTGGCTGTTGTGCCACACAGTCAGCTTGCTTTCCCATGGCCTGTCTCAAGACCGCAAGATCGAGCGCCCTTTGAAAAGGTTGCACAGACAATAAGAGTAGAGAGGGGGGTGTGTGTGTGGGGGGGGGGGGGTTCTTCGTATTTTGACGGGAAACTTGGCAGTGCGTAGGCTTCCTTCTACTTGTGTCAGTGAGAACGTGTGATCGCCGTTGCCTGCGAGGGATTTCCAACACATCAGCCTTCCTTCGCGCCTCCTCTCTTGTCTGTGACAAACAGCTACAAGGTTTTTTGATAGCCATGCATTCTGCTTCTGCTAATACCAGTAATTCACACACCAGGGTGACTTCCAGAATAAGAGGGTTTTGACCTTATAGTAGAGACAGGCTTTTATTACGCACTGTAAGTACAAATTGTAGATACAAAATGATTGATTTATCAGATCTACAGTGGTTATTAATTTAGAATCAATTTATTGTTACTTACATCAGTGATTCCCAAACTTGGGGTCCCCAAATTATTTTTGGGGGGTTCCCCAGATTAGCTTAATGTGCAACATTGTTTTCTCACTTAACAGTAAACAAACCAACATACAGTATAGGTGTATACAAGGTATCTGCACATTTCTAAAGTGGCAATTTAATTACCTTTAAGACCTTTTTAAAACCAGATTGGCCAAATTGTCAAATATTACATAAGAAAGAGGCAAACTTTGCGAAAATAGCCGATCTACAAGCTCACAACGCCTCACAGTGCGAGGCGTTGTGATCTTGCAGATCTGCTATTTTCACAATATTTATCTGTGGAACCGAGTCAAACTAAACCCTTGACTTACATAATACACACTGAGCATACATTGGATCAAAATGCTATGTTTATACATACAAACACGTATGTTGATTTAACAGCCTGTGTGTGTGTGTGTGTGTGTAAGACCATTGTTATCAGCTCCGCGTCAGAGCAGCAGAGAGATTCCTGTTCTTCAGAAGCCGCTGCCTTTTCTGGAAAGCACGTGTGTTGCATTGAAAACCTCTCAATGAGGAAGTGCTGCAGTCATAAGGAAATATGGCAATGATAGACCATCACGTTTGTTGGCTGCCACTCGATGTGGCTAATGTCCCCGTGCACACAGCTTTCACTGCACCTTTTCAGCCTTTATGTAGCCGTAAAGCGCACTTTGTGACATATTGATTTCCGTGCAATGCACAGGCCGCTGTCAGGGAGCTGTAAATTCCATTAGATATGCATCCCCACCACACAGCTGCATTTTCCTGAACCTGTGCTCCACAGCCACGGTAGCGGTGACAATAGATGACAGTGTGTGACTGCTGCAGCTCCGAGAAGTGCATGCACTGATCACAAAATGATTGGATGAAGCTATGATGAAGTGGCTAGGATGAAGGCCAATCGTGGGGTGTACTGTGTGGAAAGGAGACTTTGCTCACTCACTTGAACCAACGGCCTGACCGAGTGTGGGTGAGTGATGTGATTGGATGGGCAGTATGCTCCCAAGCAGGGGCAGGGCTGGTCGCCTTATCTAATACACCCTGTCACTCATCATTAACCCTTTCAGCGCCAGCTTTACGACCCCCCCACCCCACACTTTCCATCATATTATGGTGTGGTGTGGTGTATAGTGAGGTATGGTGTATTGCTGCAAATTGGAACGCCTCTCCTCCCCCCCAACACCGTCCCAGTGGGAGATAGAGACTAGAGATATCTAGTTATATACCTCTTGATTACCTGCATTACAAAATGAAAGGAAAGTTGGACATTTATGATATACAGTATATGAAATATGGGCTCCTTATACAGTATATCCTCTGATGAACTGATGTGAGGACAAGACCCTAGGCCTAGAAAGTGTTTGAAAGGCAACTGCATCTGTGAACCCTTGCAATATCTTGTTATTATCGTGATTACTATTATTATTGTTATTATTATAATTTTTTGTTTGTTTTGGTTGTGTTATGTTTCTGGCATCGTCCTGTTTTGCGCTGTGAAAAAAACACTTTTACATAAAATATATATGGTGTACTTTGCACAGACGGCTGGTGGCTTCAGTAGTTAAGGGAGAATCCTGTGTCTAGCTGACCGACCCGATCACATGGCCTCGGTGCATAACGCCGCTGCAATAGAATCGCTGCTTTCAGTATTCAACAATGCCCATGTCATCCATCACCATAGGCCACGGTTTTTGAAAATAGAGGACACGCCATGGGGTTTCATAAAACAGATCTACCAGAAACAAGCTGGTATTTATCCAGCGGTGGGCACGCTTATTCATCAGTCTGATTAAAAAGGAAAAGGTACCTTCAACTGGGCGGCGTGCTGAAGCACCGCGTGAGGTCACTCTTTTGATCGTCTATTAACCAATCAATAATATTATGTCAGGAGTAAGTCTATATAGCATGTCACGCCGATGAATAAAACATTCAGCCAAAGGTTCCTGGGAGAGATACTCCAGAATGCATTAGTCAGACAGCCTTGTGACGTTGCCAAGTAAACAAAACAAAAAAGGGGGGAAAAAAAGAACAACTGGCAGCTTTTCAGCCCTAAAGCTAAAGATGTGTCCAGAGAAGTGGTGAGAGGAAAACACACATACACAGAGAGGGCAACCCAAACATAAAGCTTGTTTGTTAGCGAGTGAATGGAACCATTTTCTTGTCCCACTGTGAACGCGGCCGAGGAAAATAGCGGCTCCAGTTGATGAATTGACATCATTTATACGTTTGTGCCTGTCTCGTAGCTGAACGATGATATCTGGTGAATGTTCCACAAAGACAAAACCACAACCTTGTTTAGTTTCTTGGAATATAATTAACGCTGATTGCTTGGGAACAAGCGGTACCTTAGAAAAATCTACTGCTACGGGGCTTTAAAGGTAGACAACTGAAAACAAACAGGTCTTTGTTGAAGAGGCTCTGGGGGAAACACCATTACATTTCTCTCGCCCATCCTGAAAGATGGGGGTAGGGGTTGGGGGTGAGAGAGAGACACAGAAAAACACAAGTGACCTCTCCTTTAATGGGCAGCTGATGATGTCACATCACTACACACACAGATTCTTTGGTCTCCAAGTAAAGCAGCCCTTCTGGGCTCTGATTGGCCGGCTGGCTGGCTGGCTGGCTGGCTGGCTTGTGAGAGGGGGGATGGTGTTTGTTCCCTCTTGCCTGTGGATTAATCCCTGAGCCCTGAGTGAGCTCAGTGCACGTCTTTTCTCTCCTGTAACTCCTGTCAAAGAAGCCTCATCACACACTGCATCCAGTAAGACAGGCCTGCAGTCAAAGGGTTTCGCCAAAGGGTGCTGCTGTGCGAAACGTGTGTGGTGGAAGCTCTCTGTTAGTGGTGATTATAACATTGACAGAGCACTTGGGTGCCTCCACTCAAAATCCAATAAACGTGCATTAACACCACAGCTGCATGTATTCCTTAAGCGCCTCCACCCCCCACCCCCAACAAGTCTCATCCCCCCTTAGGCAGACGTTGTACAAGTTGTTTTGTTCGGACGTGATGAGCAGTGGCATGAACTTGGTGCACTGCTTTGTGCCTGTCCACCCTCTCTGCAGTGAAACACAATGCCTTGTGCTATCACGGCACTGTCTGGGGCTACAGGTGACCAGCTGTCTGCCTGTGTTCCACTCTTCAGGGACAGCTGGAGCCATCAATCTGTTCCCCCCCTGAGCCCTGTCGGCTCAGTCGGCCTGCTCTGACCACAGCAACCCCGCACTGTCTGATCTGCTCTGTCACTCCTGCGGGCGACAGTCCTGAGTCCTGCACAGCTGCTAACGCTGGTACCGTTGTTGTTGTGAACCCTGCACTTTAACGCTGAATGCTTGGAGATGGGAAGTCACATAATATTTACCTCCTTGTTTAGTCGCAGGTGATTGCGGACATTCATCAACTTATTTTCTTTCTTTTTTTCCTGAAAGGGGTTTGTGTATATTATACGTAGCTGCTCCAACCTCGGCGTGAAATCTATGGCTGGGATTTTTGACATCCATTTATATGCCAGTGGCATTTCAGTCAACAGCCCCAGTCTTCTCAGTAGGAGTGGTTTTATGATGTCTCTGATGGTCATAAATTGATACATTGTTGAGCCACTCCACACAGCACGTGCAGTCACAGGCCTTTTTTCCCCCCTCCGCAGATGGAAAGCATTGAAGCCCATTATTGTGCTCTTGGAGGGGCGTCTTCCACTGTCAACTCTTTGGCACACTTTTAAAGAGAGTGGCCCTAATGTATTCAGGCCTGATTCAGTGGCTTTGGCACCAGGGCCACCCTTCCCCCCAGCCTACACACTCTCAAATGCGCGCGCACACACACACACACACACACACACACACACACACACACACACACACACACACACACACA
This sequence comes from Gymnoscopelus microlampas, assembly GCF_963454915.1. Lineage (NCBI taxonomy): Eukaryota > Metazoa > Chordata > Actinopteri > Myctophiformes > Myctophidae > Gymnoscopelus > Gymnoscopelus microlampas. Next base: position 11,933,902 of record NC_139959.1, on the reverse strand, counting down.
CACACACACACGCAGATCTTTTTCCTAGAAGAGAGGAGTAAACATGTGTGAGTGTGAGTCGCACTGTTCCCCTGGAACTTTTCCTTGTTTATCGAAAGGAGGAATTCGGTGGGTCTGTCGGACGGACTTCAAAGGACATGAAAAGAATGAGTGCCACAGCCAAGACTTTTCCTGTTTATCTGGGTGGCTTTCAGCTCAAAGGACGGTGCATTGAATAAGTGACAAAACCTGTTTTCATTTTTCATTTTTTTATGATACCTACGTTTGCCCATTACATACATAATGGGTGTCTATTGAAAGGGACATTTGTTTATATAACTGTGAGAGGAGAGAGCAACCATCTCAGGGATCTGGTCTTTGCCAAAGCAGCACCCATAATTAGGTATTAGGCTGAACCAAAAACCATGAATGCAGTAGAAGCATGATGCCTGTACTCTCCTTGACTGGTGGAACAGAGGGCTAGTTGTTGATGCTGATGATTATTAGGAATATAGCGAAGAGGGCAGGATTCCTCTGTAATGGCTGTTACCCATGTGACTCTGTGTTTCGTCCTCGGGGCCTGCTGCAGAGAGCTAATTGTGTCTTAAGAGTTGCAGTGCAACAGTGAAGCTAATTGGGTGGAGTCAGTCTGCACGCGTAGACTCTCAGTCTTACCCTTTAGGCGTTATCTTGATACACACCCACTCACATATTACACACCTGGTGCACATGAAAACAGAAACAAACAATTCGGATAGTATCACTATTACTACATACAGTCATACACGCTCTGTCTGACTAGACAGACACGCTTCCTGAGTAAAGGGTCTTGTTGTATGCACCTAGAGAGTACAAGGCGTGGATGTTTCCTGGGGTCGATTTTTTGTTTTCCCTTTGATATCCAGTCCCGAAAGAGTCATTGTGCCACAGCACTTCTGCTAATACTTACCAGGTAAGAAATACAATGCTTGTAAAGCTTTATGGTAGCCTCTTAAATTATAGAGCCCCCTTCCCCAATAATTACTCTGTAATCAGACAGTAACAAACAAAAATGTAACAATATTTACCACAACTGACTTTGTTGCATCCCACAAGGTCTGTCATTCACCTAATCTTTACGGAATAATTCACCTGTGAAATTGATGGATTTGGGTAAAACCGTGCAATTACGGAGAAAGACAGCATGCATTCTCTCTCTCTCTCGCTCTTTCCCCATAGAATTCATAATTTTCCATTTACCATTTATTTTTTCTTGCGCTCAAATTACTGTAATTACGGAAACCATAAAGGGACTGTAATTTAAAGGGTTACTGCTTTCACTCACTTATCAGTGCAGAATTGGACTTTAATGTCTACCCTGTTCATGTCAACACAGCCGAGACTTTACCAAAGCTCAGAACAAAACCTCATCATTTACAAAAGAAACATTTGTTTCTACTGCTGGTCAGAAGGCCAGGGCATACAACCAGATGTTCTTTCTGAACGCCTCTGCTTTCAGCCTTATTGTCACCTTAAATTCAAGCTGGGTCCATTTGGGGTCCAAATAATGATAATTTTCAGCAAGGTTAGACTAGGAGATATAAAAATAAAATAGTTGCACACAGAGAGGCTGGAGTTTGTGAATATTAAATATTTCTTTCTGCCAGTATGCTAGGTCTACACAGCCATGGTCAGCAGTGTGTGATCCTCTTTACATACCATTTGCCTTCGAGAACAACATTCGAGAAGCGTGTTTTCTCCCCTAAATGTTTTATATATCAACGAATCAATTTACCACTTAAAGCAGGACTTACGTAACTTTCCTCTTCTATCCAGGATTTGAACCCGAAATGTTTAACATTGAGCTAATAGAGCCGGCCTTCTTGCTCGGGATAAATAGAATCCAAAATGTGTGTCAGATCCTGTGCCTAGGTGAGACATGACCTTTGACACCATCTAAATGTCTCAATAGAAGAGCAGGGAGACAAAATACAACCACCCCAAATGTATAAGTTATATTGCATTAACATACTCTGCCACACAGATTTGACAAAAAATGTATTCATTGAAATAAGTTACATTGTGAGGCTTTAAGCCCTATTTTATACTTTGTTGCACAATGGTGTCATGCACAATTGTTGAAAATAGCTGTTCTACAAGCTATTAGTACAATTAACTGGAGCCTAACTGGAGCCATTCCCTCCAAAGCAAATGACTGGCGTGATGAAGAAAAGAAGGCAGGTGTGATACCTGTGATTATGATGCTAAACATCAGCATGAATGTGTTTGTAGCCATTAATTCGCTGTCACATGTAAACGAGACTCTTAATGACAATGACCAACAGCCCATAGTGACAAAAGGGCCCACCCTTAGCAATGGACAATTAGCATGGGCCTCTATGTACACAGCTTCAGGAGACCTCTTCCCAAAGCCCTAGCTGCCGAGGGGAACACCTGTATTGACATTGGCAGGACACTTTGCTTCTGCATTCAGGTCCAACGAAAGCAAACCATCTCAGTGCATTCCCCATGGCCTGCTAAAATCGTAAATACCCGATTGACTTGAGGGGTGGAGTGTGATGGGAACGGGTGTGAGACATGTTGACATGACCTGTGAGGACAATAAACCAAATACACTAGTGGGTCTGATGATCAGCTCCAGTTAACAAATCAGCGGAATATTCAAATGTCACTTAAGGTGGTCACACTGCAGATGATCTATTATCAGTATCATTAGTAAAAACAGAGTCACTGACAAAATAAACGGTATGTATGATAGTCGATACATTTTAAATGGGTACTTTGTTTGGTGTTGATTACACTTTCACTTTCCTTTCACATTAGACTAACATTCTTTTTTAATGGGTAGTTTGTTTGGTGTTGATTCTACACTTGTACTTTCCTTTCAGATATCAGACTATCATTCTTATTTATGTGTTTTTTGGGAAACAGTGACTCACAATTTCACATTCAGCTTAGTCAGTGTTTTCCTTTAACTGGAAATTAGCCACACACAACACACGCATCACAGCAGACAGCACCTCCTCCTCCTAGGTCATTGGAAATGATATTATCTGACAACTGATGCTCCACGGGTCTACTTACACCACTACAGTCACAATGTAGTAACTGTAGTATGGTTACTGTACATACTGTATACGTTCGTTGCTACTAGCGTTGATTATGTCTTGTTTATCATTGTATATTATTGTTTGTCTTTAAATGTGTTGATGAATTGAATACACAGGACCATAATGGAAACAAGCCCCTATAGGGCTTTTTGTGTTATCCTTTTAACAATCATTGTAAAATCGTACGTCTGTACTATTAGCAAACTGTTAAGCCTAATACACACCAAATATAGCTAAAATGTATTTTTAGCTTTATTTGGTGTGTACAAGGCTTTAATAAAGTATTCCATCAAACACAAGTTAGTTCCAGTGTCTTTTTCCCCCACCCCAAGAGCCTATAATGTCAAATGACGTCATAGTCTATTACCATGGTGTATGGTTTTACAAACAAACAAAACAGAGCGTAAAGGTAAACGTATACAGTCGGTGACTCAGTGTCATAGGAAGATACATTATTACACACAGCCAGTCAGCCAGTCAGCAGTGTTGCCAGATATTGTGAGAGAAATAAGCAACCAGGTCTAGGATGCGATGCGTTGTGCGCTTGTAGATCTTCTATTTTCAAAAGAAGAAAAAGATCATCTTGGGGGAAAAAATAGGTTATTTTGAAACATTTTAACAACACAGATCTTGTATGGGGGGGGTCCCTGGCACAGAATATTTTCAGATAGGGGGTCCGTGGACAAATATTAACCTGGGGGTGCTTGACAGCTCAGTGGCCTTGTGATTAGACTGTCCGCCCTGAGACTAGGGGGTCGGGGTTCGATTCCCCTGCTGGGTCTTACCAAAGACTATAAAAATTGGACCCAATGCCTCCCTGCTTGGAACTCAGCATCAAGGGTTGGCTTGAGGCTAAGTCCCTGCGACATACTAGCGTCATGTCCAGAGGGTGTACTTGTACATCAAGCTGCCTCACGTCACGCTAAGGAAACAGGAGATGCCCAGAGGCTCCTGTCCTCTGGGCCTCAGGGCTCGGCAAGGCTTACTTACTTATACCTTAACATGAGAATGTTTAAGAACCACTGGTTTAAACAACATTTAGGGAACAAGCCCAAAATACGCAACTACACTTTAGAAACAAGCCAAAAAAAGAACCGCAACAGAGGAGAGGAGAGACAACCGCTCTAAAATAGCACTTACAAGCGGCTGCAATTCGAAACTGGCCCCTGTAAAAAGTCAAAGCCTAATCCCACCCCCCACCCACACCGAACTGTTTACTGTACTTTTTTTTATTTTTTTTTATTATTTCTGTTTATATGATCTTTTGCATAGTATTGTATATTTGTCTGTCATTAAATGTTTCGATGAATTGAGTACAAAGGACCCCAGTGGCAGTGGAAACAAGCAATAGGCTTTCTTGGGTTTAAAATCCTCTTAGTAGACCTTGTATTGAACTGTACTTTCCTGTGCTTTTCTTTTTTTTTCAAACTGCTAATAAAATATTCAATCAATCAAAAAACAATATTTACAAGCAACTTACCACCAGAAAAACAAGCCCAAACGTCGCTTATAACAAGCGGACATGGCAACCCTGCCAGTCAGTGGCTCCGAAGGCAGGAAGCAGCAGCGTGGGCAGGCCAGTGTAGCCTCCCTACAGTGTGTCACCGCCTGCGTCAGACCAGACGCCAGTAGAGGGGAGTTTTCCTTTTCCACTGACGAACACACAACACTGCGCGTCTGAGCCTCCTTGCTCCAGTCACACAGGAGAGGAGAGGAGAGACAAGAGGTACGCCGCTCTGCCCTCCGCCGCTCGCACAGACACAAAAGCCAAGCATCCACTTCTTATATGCGAGGAGGATAAGCGCAATTTTTCCCTTTTGGATTACAATTTTATTCCATCGGCGGATTTATGTTATTATTTCATTATAGTTTTTTTTCCTGGGGGATGCATTTTGACTATTGATGGTGATCGGATACGTTCATTCGTGGTGAGTAGAGTTCTAATAACAGGAGGTGATTGAACGGGCAGAATGTATGTCTTGTCTCTTTATAACCTCGGAGGTGGAGAGAGAAGACAAATAGTTGTAGATGTTCTTTTTTCCCCTGTGTCACCGCAACAGTAAACAATTTACTATTTGGTCAATTGTGTTGATATTTTTTTACACTGTTTTTGGTTTGAATGATTAGACTTAATCGCTATTTCCCTTAATACATCGCTATGGTCAGGGCTGCTTGTTTAAACAGTTTAATGTGTTATGTTTGACGGTCATTTATAACCAGACGTTTAATTCTAAGATTTTCGCCTACAAAGCGGATCGTTATTTATTTATTTTGACGAGTTTGGAAATATGTTGTTTAATAGTTTAGCCTGATACGGTCGCGCACAGGTGACCATTTATAATGTGTTGATAGCCTACAGACACGTTTGTTGATTCGCTGATTGCTTATTGATTGACTGCATAATTTGATCACTGCATGATCAATCACATTTTTTTCTCTTTCCCCCGAACTTGATTTGGATCGCAGGATCCGCAGTGCCCTTTAGTTTGGTGGTACAATCAATTCATTCTATTGAACTGTTGATGAGGCTTTTGTGTGTTGATCCCGACCGTGGAGTTCTTGTCCACATCAGGGGGTGGTGGTGCGCCTCCTGAAGGCATACTGCTACAGCTGATGATAGAATGAAGTGGTGTCATTGGAATAGGCATTAATCACCAAGAGCCATCGATGATGACACTTTATGTCAGTGAATATACAGTAGCGCGGCTATTTATAGCCATTCAGTTGGGTAACAGTTACAATGTAACTGCTGATTGAATCAATGTAACAGTTACATTGATTCAATCAGATACATTCAATCATTAGCCTATACACCAGGTAATGGAATGTTGCGCATATTTCCCCCTCATTTAGACAAACGTTTGCAATGTTTCCAAAAGGACACATTCATTCATATATGGTTGCAATTTATTCACATTTAAATGATAGTGCCTTGGAATTTGTTTTTGTTTTTACGTGCAAATGTTGAAAGTTTGTTTGCCTTTGTAGTAGCCTATTTGGTTCTGTGGAATGTTATTTAAAATGCTTGTTTGAGCACTTGCTCATAATTATTATTTGTTATTATTAGCCTATTTGTTATATGGACATTATTATTATTGGCCTATTTTTGATCACCATTCTCTTGTTGAATTATGTTGATCGTAGGCATGTCTCGGATCTAAGCTTTGTGTGTTTTAGTGAGTGACACTAGAGTCGATTCAATCGTCTCTAGTGCGACCTCACTCGGATCATTTCTGGAATTATGTTTTTTTCCTGAATTAGACTAGAATGCAGCGAGCTGAGTGATCCTTTGTTTACAGAATAACCTACATTAATGTGTGCTTGTGATTTTATGTATTTGCTTTTTTTTGGATTGATTGAATACTTTATTTTGGATTTTGCAAAAAAAAGCACAGGAAAGTACAGTTCTATACAAAGGAATGCTCAAAAGGATTAAACCCAAGAAAGCACTATGGCTTGTTTCCATTGGGGTCCTGTATATTACATTAATTTAAACATTAACAGTTTGGTTTGGTGGTCATTCAGTGTACCTAATATATTGAGATTTTATTTTATTTTTATTTTTTAATGTATAATTATCTTCTATTATCTATAGCAGTACATACACTTTTATTAGGCAGCTATGGTGTGTGATATATTCCTGGATGTTGCACCAACATTTTTATTTATTTATTGCTTATTTCAAGGCAATGCATTTTTTTTTAGGTATAACAGTGCTCTCTGTGCAAGAGCATTTTGTCTTGAGCCTGATGTATAGCTTGGTTGCACATTGGTGTTGCATGCTATAAATAGCAGATCTACAAGCTCACAACACTTCACAAAGCTTGTAGATCTGCTATTAATTTACTGAGCACGGCAGACACCGGCACACACAACTAGGTATACCTGAGGCTCTCTAGGGAGGGATTCATGCATGACAAAATGTCATTCTACGGCTCCTGCCTGCCTGGCTGCTGCTTATTGAGCTCAGGCATATTATTGTAAGAACCCGCTCCTTAACCTTGGTGCTGCCCCCAAGCCCCAACCAACCCCCGGCAGATGTCAGAGAGAGACAGTATAGATTAACGGAATGACCACTTCCTGTACACTGCAGTCAGTGTTACTAGTGTGTTTCACAACCTCAGGAAGCACTCTGTCGTCTGTCTTCCTCGCGCACACAAACAGTTATCAGGCTCAGAGCGACAGAGGTTCTCTCTGTCCTCAGCCCAGGGGAGACACACACACACACACACACACTCGGTTCAAACCAGGTTGACTGCAGTCAGTGTGCTTGGTTTCATGTTGGTCACATGGAATGGCCCCATGCAGCTTTGCATGTGTTGTGGTGGGGAGGGGTTTTTAGCTGCCCATCTCTCTCTCTCAGACCCTCAGCACAGTCAGGGCTCCCATCTGCTTTGTCCTTCCTTTCCCCTGACATTCCACACGGCTTATGAGGTACCACTGAGTGCCCTAGACTGGAACATGACCCCTGAACCCATGACCTTTACACCCCCCAACACTCCTCTCTCTCTCTGCCACACACACACACACGGCCATCATCTCAATCAATCCATTTACGGTGTTTAACACAAACAAGCTGAGATTTACACGCTTACATGCAAAGGTGCTAGCTATCCTGATACTTAACTGCTACTTCCTTGACCCCCCCCCCCTGAGCAACTTTGTTTCCAACCATGCAAATCTGCCCGAGTGCAATGAAGATAACAGCTTTTACACCACTCACAGATAACTATCTATGCTTCTATAAATATGATCTCTATACCCTGAAATAGATGCACGGACCTGCACAGTGCATGGCCACGTTAGAAATGAATATAAATGACATGTTGGGCAGATAATAGTTTGTAGCGTTATATTTTCTTTTTGGTTTATGAAATAGCCCCACTTTGGCACACACAAAGGGAACAGATTGAGCGTGTGTGAGCCTGAGCACGGGTTGTCTTCCCACTAGTTGTCTATTTTATCAGCTTTTTGACCATAAAATGGGGGGGATTATGCTAATGTCCACCACATTTTCTCAAAGCTGTTTTTTTGGTTGGGGACTGGAGTGCAGTCACCTCAGTGTGTATCAACAAACCAACCCCAAATCACTCGCAGCATACAGAAGTTGACTCAAGGCAGATACCCCTGCATTGCAAAATGTAAAGTAACTTAAGTACATTTACTCAAGTACAGTTTTGAGGTATTTTTACTTTACTGGAGTACTTCCAATTTTTCAGTAATTTTACTTCTACCCCACTAAATATACTAACCTCTTCAGCTCTATACACATTTTGGCCATTTGAAAATAGCTTATCTACAAGTGAATAGATTAAACATGTGAATACCTTTTCCACCACTGCAAGGAGGGCAGCACCTGGTCGTTCAAGTCTGTCTGTGGCCTGCACAACAGAACAGATTAATGACAATAGAGCGAGCATGTGAGGTCCATGTGCAGCACGATAATACCCTGCTGTCAGGTGTACTAGGAAGGGAAGGGGAGCCGGCTGCTTGGTTGCTGCTCGCCTATAATGGCAAGAGGTGCTTTCCAGCGGTTAGCAGTAGAAAACACATCTGGATTAGATAGAGCCCGTGTTCTGAATCTTCTCCCGCTATTACAGTGAGAGACGAGTGGCGCTGCCAAGAATGGAATTCCTGCGGCTTGCGAGACATGACATTATTTATTTGTTTTGTGCGGTCCCTCCCTCCCCTTCCCACCACCACCACCTCTCTCCTCTCCCTCCTGCTTTTTGGAATCTGCGCGCGAACCGGGTCGGGCCGCGGGAACGGAATGTTTTCTGTGGCACGGCCACATCGAAACGCTGTTCGTCTCTCTGTGTGGAGTGAGAACAACAAACTAACTCACACAGAGGGATGGGGTGGAAACTATTAAGCTCTCTCTCTCTCACCCTCAGCTGTGCCTGCCAGCAGGTGGAGTGTTTTCCTAATGCCCAATTTAGGCTCTGTTGTGCCGTGTGTCGGTGCAATCTACTTACCTGAAAGAAGTCCCTATCTGGACTTCTTTCAGGTGAAGTTGTTACTTTAGTTTGTTCACTTGGCTTTGCGCGTTCTGCTGCTGCCAGTGTCTATTAGTTGGTCAACCTCCTCGTGTTTTTGCGTCATGATGATGACTGTGTTTGATTTGGTTGTTGACTTTTGATGGTTGGTTTGGAGGGGAGGTGTAATTGATATGTTTTGTTTAAAAAGTGATTGTTTGTTTAGAGAATGGCTCCAGCTCTTGAGGAAACAGAAAATACATTTTCATCTCAGGATGCCAATTTGATCCAATTAGGAGAAAGAACCCTTGAAGGTCATTTATCAGATTCCATTTTAAAGTGTTACTATTTACATCACTTCCAATTTCACTTGTTTATCCTGTATGAGCTCTCTCTTCTGATTGGATAAAATTGGTATCTTGATGTGAAAAGGCCTTGTCTATTTACTAAAGACCCCTGTTACTGAACAAACACAATGCAATGATGAGGTCTCTTGTCGGAATATAGAGCTACTTAGCACTTAATCGAATACAAATATCACTTTTTACACTCACATTAATGGTAATCGAAATACAATTATGATCCTACTAGGGTGACTTGTAGTGCCATTAGCAAAAATAACAGGTTTGCTGATAATTTTGGCAAGTGACATGGTTGTATGATAGTTTAAATTGGGTTTCAGTCATGGTTAAGAGGCATACAACTGCACTCCTGTGTGTGTGTGTGTGTGTGTGTGTGTGTGTGTGCGCGCGTGTGTGCATGTAACGTATGCATGTAGATGGGATTCTATGTCAGTGTCAGCCCAGTATCATCTGAAACTTATGTAATCAATTACATTCTTTCTCTTCTCTTGTTGTTAGAGTTGTAAGAGGCGTATTAGTGCCTCGAGGAACCTGCTTGCCCAGACACGTATCCACACACACGCTAAGGACTCTCAGGATGCTCATTATGAACGCTCAAGTCAGACAGTCGGCCAGTCATTCAGCCACTTGTATGCAAATATTCTTGGCAGGTTTAGTTAGTTTAGCCTCTCAACACACCCTCCCTCTGAGTTATCAGCTGCACAGGGGCTGGACAGGCAGTGTTGTAGTAGGGGTCAAAGTCAACCATGACTTGGCCTCCTGTGTGAGCGTGGCAGACCAGGGCAGTTTAGACAGGCTTGGCTGGTGATGTCGGTGAAAGCCTGGATAGGATTTTTCGTTTCTTTGAGCAATGCAACTTTTTAAATGAAATGCAGCATTTTCCTGCTTTTTGTCTTCATTAATTCATCTCTTGTTAAGTGCTAAGTGCCAACTCTGCTTCGCTTTAAAAAAGTGGAAATTGAGTGAAACTGGTGCTTGAGGTAGGATTGATCCATCCAGAAATCCACACCTATAATCCATGTCTTGACAACCCGTCACAGTGATTGTTGAGAGATGGATACATTTTCTTAGGAGTGATTGCATATTGTATACTTGTATTAATTCTTGGGGTTTCCCCCCTAAACTTCCTACCAGAATAACAGAGGAGTTTGTAACCTAAGGTGTTGTCTGTAGGCAAAACGGAGCTGAACTGCGATTCAGAAGTCATGTTTTGCAGCATGTGCTGTATCGATGGATGCACATATGAAGATAATTCTTCCTTATTCGAATGAACATAGTCGTGCATCTTCTGACTGGAGCTGAGCAGCGCTTCTGATGACAAATCTCCCCCCCCCCCCCACCCTGTCTGTCTCTCCATTGCCAGAGATTTATCTTTGCTTCCCGGTGACAACTGGTTGGGGAGCACCTCGGCGGATGCGTCCTTTATCTGCCTGCCTGTGTGTGGTTGATGGAATGACAGTGATGCATAATTTAGTGTGCGGGGAAAACACGCTGTGCTTTCTCTCCATCTCTCTCTCTTTCTGGCTCGCTTGTCCGATCACATCCACTCTTGTTTAAGATCAGACGTACACAGACTGTGCTCTTTCTTGGGAGGCTGCATATGAAGTCCTCTTTTCCTTTGTCTTTTTGGTTCTCTTTTCATTTTTTTTTTCTCCCCTCCTGCCCTTTTACAAATAAGCCCTTGTACTGCTAGTTGGCTTCTTCTTTCCCCTTTCACTCCCTTGTTCCGTTTGTTCTCCCTGTTCCCTTCACATCATTCTTGTGTGGGTGCAGTGGCCGGGCGTGCTGAGAAACTCCAGATTGACTACGAGCTGTCTTCCTCACCGGGATTAACCTCTTCGCCATTGTTTCTGCCCGTTGAACAGGATTAACAAATCAATGTGTCAGGTAGACTGCAGTTTACAAGACAATGACCCACTTTTGACACCAGTGGCCCCTCTCTCTCTCTCTGTCTTTCTCTCTCTCTCTCCCCCTCCCTCCCTCTCCTCCCCTTCTGCCTCACTGCAGCTTTTAATTAAAAAGACTTTGCTTAGCTGGCGCTATGTACTCCCTTGGGGACCCCTCACAGCTTTGTTTTCATTTTTTTGAAGGGAAACTAGGGGTGGGGGTTATACAGTGTGTTTGTGCCTGCGTGTCGGGGAGGGGTAAGGTGAGACTCTCCTTTTCTCCTCTTATCTTTGTAGATACTGTTTAGTGTAGTGTTTCAACGGTGGGACGCATGTGTTAAGTGGGTTAGACATGCAACAGACGCGGCAGCACCCAGGTGTTCCCAAAATCAGCTCAATGCAAATGATCCCATCAGACGGAACAGGTGGAGGGCGGAGAGAGTGGTTATTAAGAGATTATTTCTCAGGTCAAGCGAGAGTCGGTGGACGTCACACGGCGATCAGCGCTATTGCTTTCCTGATCGGATCGGTGCCGTAGGAGGAACCGCTGAGCTTAGTTTATGGCGTCAAGCCGGCTATATCGGTGTGTTGGAAGACAAGTAGCCTTTTTGTCGGCTACAGTGATGCCGTACTCTGGCATGACCTATTGCAAGGTGATCCATTCATCATACATGCTCTAGGGACAAGAATATCTCTCTTGCAACAATAACCCCCTATATAGCTCTGAAGCTACCCGCACTGCCTGTACAAACAAAGAGGTCAGCCTCTTGCCCTTGACTTTGTCTCCTCTGCTGCTGTGCTTGTCACATAGAGCACTCGGCTTCATACAAAATTACCCCCTTTTCTCTCCCTCCCTTTTTTCCCTTGTGCTGACACTTGCATAACAGTCAGATAAGCCAAGCCAAGCATCCAGGCCACACATGGAATATATGGAGTTCCTTGAAAGTGATTGGACGATCGCTCTTGCGTGGCACACCTTGCCTTTGGCACAGTTGTTGTGACAGTTTAGGCCTGTTGGCAGCGTAGCTTTTGTGTGTGTGTGTGTGCGCGCGGCACGTGTGCTTCTACGTGTCGGATGATATTCATGGCACGACTAGATGATTACTTGATAATTGGTCTAATCTCAACCCGATCGCCAGAGGAAACGTTCTCATTGAACGTTTTTCAGCGTTTCTCAAAATCCGTGCATAGACTACTGGAAAACCACAAATTCCGTGCATAGCCGCCTCGCATCTCCCCCATTGTGACTAAACCATTTCGGAGCCGCGCAGTCTCAAGGGAATTGTCGCTTTGTGAAGGACCACCGAGCGCGCTAAAGCGCGCGAGTTGCCGTCCTGAACATAGCGACATTCCCTTGAGCCTACTCAGCGGCGTTTGAGTTACGTACCGATAGGCACAGAATCGTAAATTTTGTTGTGGGGACTGCTCTACTTCCTGGTTTTTCCGGGTTGCGACTGGTTACGCCCACCGTGGGACTCCCCGTACATATGCACGGAATTTGGGGGTTTCTAGGCGACTATGCACGGAATGACATGCACAAATCCGTGCAATGTATACTAATTCTCTGGCGATCAGGCTGCTAATCTAGAAGATCCTGGACTGGTATGGGCATACTTGGCTAGCCTTGCCTGTATACTTGCTAGTTATATTATGCGGATATGTTGCTTACATACCTTTGTTAATTAGATTTGTTTTTGCTTGACCACAAATGTTAAGAATGTTATTTAGATAGCATAATTTGTTTTTAGACAGATGTTTGTTGTTTACCTGATAACGTAGTTCCTTTGAAGCACTACATTGTTCTCTTTGCACTCAATACGTGGCTATTTACCCTGGCGTTTGTTGAGTAGGGTTCATGCTTACTCTACTTAACTCTGGAAGTCTCTCTGGAATAAGAGCATCGGCTAAACGCCTAAACTGTATATGACAGAATTTGAAAATCATACCCGAGTGCTTGCCAACATGTCAAAATGCTGCTTGAGCACTTTCCCTATCTGGATATTATGTTTCCAAAACCTGTATCTGTTCCGAAGCGTACCAACTAAGTCTTACCAAAAATCTAAAATAACAGCAATAGTGAAGTGCCTGGCTGCCTGCATTTACATTACCTTTTAAAGCTGCCCAGTTTTGGCCGGCAGTTGCTAAGGATTTGGCCGCGTTACAGGAGACGGTGATGAATGCGGTGCAGGCTGATATAGTTGATGCTGAAACCTATTTCTTTATGAGCAAAGTCTTCCTCATCCCCCTGGCCTGTGCATCACTGAAGGGAGTGTCTGCGTTGCTGGAGCCGAGCCCAGTCGCTGCTGCTGCCGTTTCCTTCGCCTCTCCTTCCTCAATTCTCTCCTTCCTTCCCTTTCTTCCTTTCCTCCCATCTCTGTTGTTTGTGAGTTTAGCAGGAGCTCATCCCCCGACTGTGATGATGACCAGTCTGCTCTCACAGTCTGCTCTGTTTTTTGTTTGTATTACTCCAGCATGCTAGTATCTCCTTTAAGCATGATGTTTACTAACATGTGCAAAGGGTAGGCATAATAAGCTTAGGCTTCAGCCTACACCTTTTGGTCTGTGTATTACCATCATTATTATTTATTATTTATTACAACTATTATTATAATTATTATTGATGGGAAAAAAAAAAGAGAGTGAAAAAGAACAGTGTATGTACATAACTGCCTTACAGACCAAATAAAATCTACTACTACTAATCTACTACAGTCACGACACACACACACACACACACACACACACACACACACACACACACACACACACACACACACACACACACACACACGGTTCCCAGAAGTTGTGAAGACGATGACTCGCTGTCTGTCTCAACATGTACAGTATGTGTGAAGAGCTGCATGCATCCTTCGTCTGTAAATAACAGCAGCCGTAACTATCCAGGAACATATGACACACGGAATAAACATAATGTCATCATCTTTGTATTTAATTCAAAGACATTTTTAACGTGTGTGTGTACACCTGTGTGTAATTGACCATGATCACACGGTGGCCATTTTGCTCTTGAATCATAGTCAAGGAGATTGGCCGGTGAAGAAGCCTTTTTAACAACATTTATCACAACGATAACACAGCAGCGTCCCTCTACAGAACACCGTCTATGATTTGTACTCCGTCGTACGAGAGTCCCTTGCTGAAAATAGCCTACAAATTTGTAGATTGGCTATTTTCTGCGCGTGACATACCACGTATGAAATTAAGCAATGTCGTGACTGGTGACCATTCTCCAACTTTCTATCTCTCTCACACTCGCATTCCATCTCTCACACTCTACCCCCCACCCCTTCCCCTCCCTCTCTCTCTCAGTCAAAGAATTGATTGTTTTTATCGCTGAAGCAGCAGCTTAGATAAACAGGAGCCGCATAACAAAACATGTGGAGCATACTCAGGTTCTTCATGTTTACTACGAGAGCCATGTAAACATTTTACAAACGGCTGTTGCTTTTGGATTTGTGAAAGCCGACCACAGGGAGGGAACCGTTTAAATTAAACAGATATAGTCCTTTTTGTTTGTTTCCCTGGCTCCTGCCCACAGCAAAATGTGGAGTATTAATTCAACATCAAATTGACCTCAAGAGTTAAATTGACACTCCTGATTTTACGGTGCAGCTCTGATCAATGCTTTTGCTGAGCTGATGTGATTTGGAAGTGGGTGAAGGGTCCAGTAATTGTTGACTTATGCGAGTAGGCTTGATTGATTGCTTCCTGTGCCATGCCTGGCCCCTCTCTCCCTCTCCCTCTCCCTCTCTCTCTCTCTCTCTCTCTCTCTCTCTCTCTCTCTCAGCTGAGTGCAGCATGAGATGGCCTGCGTACGGTCTCACATGGCCAAGCACAGAACTGGCTTGTATTCAGCAAATAACTCGCTCTATTTCAGGCAGGCAGATGGTTGCAACCAAAAAGTTTTGGTTAATAAAAAAATCTGTGCCAAAAAGGTGTTTCCGTTCAAAGCAAAGCTCTATTGTTTATTCATTTGTTTTAATTGTGTATAAATGTTTGACATGGCGACGGCGTGTTAATGGCGTTAACCCTCGAGGCATTACTCTTGTTCGCTGGGCGTCGTCGTGCCATCATTAGCTCTGTTCGAATGTGAACGGTGGGGGAAGTAATGGGATGCAAATTATGTTGATGAGGGGACATGCTAATAACCCCTCCCCTCCCCTCTCTCCCTGTGTGTTCCACAGACTGCCAGTGTCGACGCCATGAGTGGGCTTCTGAAGAGGAAGTTTGAGGAGGTGGATGAGGAGGACCCCTGCTACTCCTCACCCTCACCCTCCCTCTCCTCCTCTGCCTACTCGGGCTGGGACTCGGAGGGCGAGAGCTGCTACTCCGACACCTTGGACTCTACGCCCAGCAACCCCAGCTCTCCAGCCACCAGTTTCAATGGTGAGTGCTCTCATTGCCTCCTACACGGAATCATAGTAAGGGTCAGTGTTGCCAGATTCTGTGAGAGAAACAAGCAACCAGGTCTAGGAAAACCAGCCCAAAAGAAGCGACAATGGGGCCACATGAGCACTTTAACATATACATCAGCTATCTGAAAATAGCCGATCTACAAGCTCACTTGTGAGCTTGTAGATCTGCTATTTTCAGATAAAATCTTGCGGGGAAATTATAATAAGCAGATCTGGCAACCCTGGTAAGGGTTAGGATGAGCACTTCTGTCTCTGTCTCCCAATGACCATATTCACATGGCAGTCATTTTGCTCTTACATCATTGGGAGGGGGTGGGGGCGGCTATCATTACTGCTCCATCAAGGCGAAAAAGAGCTCTTGATAACAAACTTATAAACCGGAGAGAGAGTTTGAGGGACTCAGCCAACTGGCAGCATATAAAACACTTCACCCAAAATGATTTCAGACGTGTGCAATGAATTCCCCTTTTGATTTCTGGCAACCGACGCCGCAGAAGCGCTAATCTCATTATGTGGAGAATGTTGCACCTTGGCCCCGACTCACCCGGAACTCTACAGACGCCACAGGCCTCCGCCTTGACCTTTTTTTCCTGCCAGAGATGTTGCCGTTGAGCCGGCGTACGTCGGATGCGTTTCAGTTTTT
Organism: Gymnoscopelus microlampas; assembly: GCF_963454915.1. Taxonomy (NCBI): domain Eukaryota; kingdom Metazoa; phylum Chordata; class Actinopteri; order Myctophiformes; family Myctophidae; genus Gymnoscopelus; species Gymnoscopelus microlampas. The sequence goes on along the minus strand of NC_139959.1, from coordinate 11,917,511 downwards.
TGGCCCTTTTTTTAGACTCTCTGCTGTCCCCTCAGGGGATTTGGTGGGGGGGGCGTGGGGTTCGTAGGGTAGAAGAAGGGGGCAAACAGTTGTGAGGTTTCCCAGGATGGTAGAGGCAGGGAGCCAGGGCAGAGAAGCGTGGGCAGGGTGCCCATAGCACTGGGAACACACAGAGCCTTGTGTTAGGGCCCTGGGCACGCACCCAGCACAGGTGCTGGAAGAGACCGGGGGGTGAAGGAAGGCGGATGGAGTCATAAAGAAATAGAAGGCATGTCGGAACATTGAGGAGATGGAGGATTGTGTGTGTGGACCATTATAATCTGGTGTTTGTGTTGGAGAGAAAAGTCGTTGTGCTTTGCCGGGAGGGGGAGAAAAAAAAGAGCAAGGCTATCCCATTAAGAGGCAGCGGAGGAGAGTGCCATTTGTCTCCTGCAGGTGTCATAAGCCTGACTGCATTTGATGGATGCGAGACTGAAAGGGGTCTCGGTTTGTCTCATCTGTATTACCTGCGGCAGCTGATGCGGGACACAGTGAGACTATTGTCTGTCTGCGCCGGATAAGAAAGAGGGAGGCAGACAAGACCACGTTTAAGCCTGCCTACTGGCAAAGGGGGAGGTCTGTTCTCTCTCCCTCTGATCTGCACTGATCAAGTTTGTCTCCCGTTCCTCGGCCTGCCTGATTTTGGGAGGGCAGTGGCGTGAGGCGTTTGTTGCATGACGGGGCTTTCACCATGTGAAGTGCAGACAGTAGCCAAAAGCATTACAGTACGCAAACGTCCTACGGGGGTCTGTTTTCCCGCTAATATACTGAAGGTAATGTACAACACATGTGGTACACGGTTATCCGTCTTCTGTCCGCACACGATAAGTATCGGTGAGCTGGCAGCTTACGCAGAGGAACGTTTTTTTTTTTTGCCTGCCTTTAAGCGAGGCTCAAAAGTCATGTTGAATATTCCTGTGCGGAAGAGGTGGAATTTATAATAAAAACTGGATAAACTGTTGGGCTCGTTCCCACATATGGTTCCACTTTGATCCCCATGTGGTTTTATTGTATGGTGTCTGCGCACAGAAAAATTGTCCGCCTCTGTGGTCCCTGAATGTTTTTAGCAGAGGAAGGACCTTTTGACTCTTGCTGGTAACTGGTGGTCTGGTGCTGTTTGGGGGGGGTAGGGAGGGGGGTCTGTCAGCATGTAGAAAGATTATGATGGGCAACTTTCATCCCCATTCTGAGAATTGACGCTGTGCTTGCCCTCCCCCCACCCTTCTGCCTTTTTCCGGAAGCCACAGACCTCCAAAACATGTACGCGCTGGTTTGTGATCCCATCCTGGCTGGGTCTGCTTCCTTCATTCTGCTGGCCACCAAGGGGAAATTCCTGGGCTGGGTGGTTGTTTGTCACGCCAGGAGGGGGACATGGCGGTAGCAACAAGACATGAATGGATTTGGCTATTTCTGTTTTTTACTGCTGCTGGATGCAGGTGTTCCAAGAGTCTTGTGTTATGATTTCTGGTAATTGGGTTCCATGATGAGGCTTGGCTGAAGAGGAAGGTGAGGGATTTGGAGAGGTGCCTCTTTGCAGTCTGATCTGCTGCAAGAATCTGACTCGTTACTTGTCCCACACTGCCCCCTAGTGACATAAAAGTGAATACTACTCAAGCCCAATGGACGACTGCTGGTGAACATTATTTAACTAAACTCACTGATCAGACAGGCCGTGGTGTGTGTTCTAATGCCTCTCATTCTCCATCCCACAGTCACATCCATCCTGAAGAAAGCCAAGAGGGCCCGCCGGGGCAACGTGACCTTTGACCAGGTGACGGTGTTCTTCTTCCCACGGTGCCAGGGCTTCACCAGCGTGCCCAGCCGTGGGGGCTGCTCGCTTGGCATGACGCAGCGGCACAGTGCCCTGCGCTCCTACACCCTGGATGAATTTGCCGTGGAGCAGCGGCAACTCCGCCGGGAGAAGCTTCTCACCCGACTCAGAGAAGAGAAGCTGGATGCTCTCAAACTGAAGGTGAGTTCAGAGGCATCGTCAGCTGGCCCGCCATTCTAATGCCACTGTTTCCCAAACAGTGGGTCTGGACTCGGGACCCATGTCTGGGTCGGACACATATCCCCTTTTGTTTCTTACATTGCGCCACTTTGTGAGCTTGTAGGTCTGATATATTCACCAGTTCTTAATTTCTCTCTTGGGTCTCCAGCTAAAACGTTTGGTAACCACTGTTGTATGCAGGGGAAAAAGGCTGAAACGTACAGCTCGCCATACAAAAAAAAGGCACATACTCAGTGAATTAAGATATTGACACGTTGTTGTCCTTCATGTCCAGCTGACCAAGAACGGAACGCAGGACTGCGAGGAGGCCGAGCGGCTGACGCTGGACGACGTCCCCGAGGACGACATCGACCTCAGCGGCGCCAACCTGGACGACGGCTCCTTCCTGCACCCGTACCCGTCCAAGCAGCGGCACGCGCTCCTCAAGGCGGCCGGCGTGAAGAAGATCGACAAGGAGGAGAAGAGGCAGCTCCATGAGCTGCGGCTCTCCAGGGAGAACTGCGGCTGCGACTGCCAGGGCTTCTGCGAGCCCGAGACGTGCAGCTGCAACCTGGCAGGCATCAAGTGTCAGGTATGTGCCGTGATAAGCCTCGCCCCCCATATCTGCATAGAGCCACACAACCCCTGATCGGAAGTAATGCCATCATTATAGAGCCACGGGATGCCTCTATTTTGACGTTCTGGCTAACGAGCCAAATATGCCTTAATGGCCCTCTATAGCTGAAATAAAAAAGGCATATTTGGCTTATTAGCCAGGGATCCATCTAACAAAACTGCCTTCCCCCTCTTTCAGATGGACCATTCCTCGTTCCCCTGTGGCTGTACCAAAGACGGCTGCTGCAACACGGAGGGCCGCATCGAGTTCAACTCCAGCCGGGTGCAGACGCACTACATACACACCATCATGAAGCTGGAGCTGGACAGGAGGCTGGAGGAGCACTCCAGCCCGGAGGAGGAGGAAGAGGAGGAGAACGCCGCCATCCCCTCCTTCCCCTTCAGCACGGAGCTGGCGTCGGCAGGAGAGAACAGCTGCAGCAGCGACATGACGGACTCGTCGTCGGACTCCTCGGGTCAAAGCGAGGACTGCGACGCGGCGGTGGGTTGCGGGAGCGCGGACGTCGGCGAGAAGGGTCTGAGCCGCATACTCAGCTTCTGTGACGTGGACAATGAGGACCGCAGGGAGATGGGGGATGGGAACGCCAACGCTAAGAGCGGCTGTTGCACAGAGCAACGGCAGCAGCAGCCGTCAGCGATTCCATACGGTAGCTTTAGCATGGTGGACTTCTCCGACGAGAATGACAACATAGACGCCGTGCTGTTGGACTCGGTGGGCGGTCACGCGGACAATCGGGCCACGGCCATCTCGGAACTGCTGGACGAGAACGCCAATCAGGGCAACGCCCTGTTCCACAGCGGCAGCGTGCCGCACACGCCGTCGCCTTCCATCGACCGCTCGGAGAGCTACAACATGGACCTGAGCCTCTCGTCGGAGTCCGACCTGGAGTTCTTCGACGGCTTCCCCTGCCTGGGTCCCAGCTCGCTCTACAACTCCCTCAAGGAGTACGAACACATGGACAACTTTTTTCAGTTTCAGTTGCCTAGCTACCCCAGCCAGCCTCAGGCGAGTGACCCCGGGACCTGCCTTCTGGAGTCTCTGATTGGCCTCTCGGAATCCGTCCCAGAACCCCCCGCCGCTTTTACAGACAATCAGCTGTTGGAGGAAGCCATGAAGTTGTCTGTGATGGAATCTGTGAAAGTTTAATACAGCATGCAAATGCTGTGGACTGTGTAATAAAAATGACTTGGGGTTGGGGGGGAGCTGTACATGCACATAAGATGTCATTGCTAACAGATTTGATGTTGGAGGAAGCTGTGATTGCCCTCTTGCCTATTTAATGTTTAGAATTCCAGACTTGCCTTCAAAATGTTAGTAAAGCTGTTGGGGGAATTATTGCTGTGTGAAATGGCAGCTAGTGTTTCAGTGAGAGTGAAGTAACAAAAAAAAATCAGGCGCAATTGGACCACCTTACCGTAGCCCATGTAAACCAATGATGGTTCTCAATTCCTAAGAAAATACTTTTAACCAAACCTAGAAGTCCATCCCAAAAAAAGAAAAAAATACGCTGAGCAAGCATTAAACTTTATTGGGGCATGGTAGGGAAGCTTAACACAGCTGAATGTGCACCTCAGGGACTTTTTTCAAGCTTTCTAGATTTTGGAGGCAATGCATGGTGACCATTGCTGTGATGGATAAGGTTTTTGCCTTTCTACGAAACCCACAAACCCACAACATGTTCATGATGAGCTCTCTTTGGACTTGATATTTAGTCCCACATGACTTGAGATCCTCCCTGGGTCCTCCCTGTGTTGTATCATGAAGCTAGGGGACTCCCTGATTCTATTAGATTTGTTTTTCTCTCCCAAGAGGTATGGTACAACAACAAAAAATCCCTCTCAAAGGCTCCTTGATCTGCACTTTATCTGTGAAAATGGTTCTGTATAAATAGGCAGAGTTTTGGTTCTATGGGGTCGATTCAACAGTAAAACTCTAAATTATGGAGCTTCTTATTTATGAGTTGGGTTACCTGACATTTTCCGAGGAATAATGCTCATAACAAGAAAAGGCTGTAACTGTATTATCTATATTAATTTTTAAATTATTTCCTATTATGAATTTATTTATTTCATGATTAAGTCTACTTTCACTCTAGCAGCACTGTGGTTTGGTATTCTTCACCTGAAAGTGCAATCTTTCCTCCCTGTTCACAATCCCTTCATGGCATTGCTATGGGAAATGGGACCACAAGTCCAGCAAAATATTAGTATTTAATATCTATTCTGTTATACTTTAACACTTTTTTCTTTTGGTAACTTATTATGTTATTTCACTAGTTATTTAATTTAGGACATTTTGGCAATAAAATGGGCTGTTGTGAAGTTTACTGGGTGTGCCTGTTCATCAAGGGAGACATGTCCTCCAGTTGTGTGCACAGTGCTTCCACTTTGGAATTGAAAACTGTGGAATCTCCCTTTCGTGCTGAAACTAAATTATGGGTCTGTTGTATCGCTGCCTAATTATGTAACCATAGAAAATTACACTAATATTTTGTAACTAATTTATGTAGGTTGGAGAAAGAAATCCTAATCGCTGACAAAATTATTTTATTAAAAAAGAAAATTGAGTCATTTTCAATTTCGGGGGGAAAAAAGTTGTAATATATGAATCATAGAGAAATGTATACTTATGAAGGCTAATTGCTGTCTAGCATTCTGAAGTATTTTTCATAGCCAGTCTAATGGTTAGATATATTAGCAAAATGCCACTAAAACTAAATGAATTGAAAAGATCAATTTGATTGTACTCATAATTTTTGGGGGAAGGTTGTGACCTGGCTCACGTTGTTAGTTTGAAGTTGTTTGTGGGTAAAAACTGCATATATTATACAGTTTTTATCACATGCAAAAACAAATCTGAATGAGTTGCCTCATCAAGTATCAAACAAGACCTTTTTAAATGGTGATTCTCCTGTCACCAGTGTGAAAATGAGGGACACATTAATGTACATATCTCACCCTTTCTACGGCTGTTTCAACAGCCACTCTGGACCCTATAGGAGTTATGCATGCAGGTCCCATTTGTTAAAAAAAAAAATATTCCGATTTATTGTATACTTTGAAAAGTGCAGAGCGCACATTGGAAATGTATTACCTGCTTTTTGCCTTTTTGATTACTTTGAAATTCACCTGATGTATGTGTTCTTACGCCATAGAAGGGGACACTGAGTTTTGCAAGTAAACATTTCTCTTTTCTCTTGTATAAAACATCAATTCTCATGAAGAAACGGCAACAGTGAGTGTTTTATCAATGTAATGTATTACGGCTTCTTTTTTAAATTATTTTCAAAGAATGTGTCTTACATTTTTGCCTTTTGTGTTGTACATATTTCTGCTTTAATGGTACTGCAGAGCAAACAAAGCTGCTTTATTTTTTACATATTCACACTTTAACTTACTGTTCAAAAACTGTTTCTTTCATTCAAGCCATTTTGACAGCTTGTCCCTCCAAATAAAAAAAGAAAACTGTATTGACGCTGACTGGTTGGTTTTTGGTTTTAACGTCTCATCTGTCTCATCTTTTGGAAAGATAGGTGTTTCATAAAACCCTAATTGATGTTTAAAATGTAGCCTACAGAATAGATGAATCTATTCAAATATTTTCAAATAATCACATTATTGGTCATTTTCATTTTACCACGCATATCTTTTGGTCTTTCGCCCTCTCACTCAGTTAACTTTTTGGGGATTTGTTGAAGGGCTTGTTTTCAAACCACACTAAAGTTGGAGCACACAAAGTACTCATATTTACTCCATAATACATGGAGTGATTTAATACAAAATACAACAAAGACTGAAGCATGCAGTTACTGACATATTTCTATCCTGTGTTTTTGTTGTAAACCTCAGGAATTCATTGCTGCCTTCTGTTTATGTTTAAGAGAATAACATTAACTTTGAGTGATGTCACGGTAGGCCTGTGAGCAGTGGTGTAAAGTGATAGCCTCGCGTGGCCAGACAATATCACACGACACACTGCGTGGATATTAGTCTGGTCCTTATCAACGATAGATTTTTTTCCAAAGGGCGGTTACAAAAAGATCCAAATAAGGTGATAAGCCCGCCCACATTTGGATACTGGGCCCTGATTGGTCCCTCACGACTTCGGAGGGAGAGAAATGAAATCTCTATTGAGGGGGGCCAGACCTAATCTGCCGAGGGCTAAAGTGCGATGCAATTTTGCAAAGGCAGATTCGTCTGGAACCAGGCTAGTAAAGTGACTAAGTACATCTAGTACTGTACTTAAGTACAATTTGAGGTACTTTCACTTTACAGTAGTACTTCCAACTTTAAGTACTTTTACTCCAATTCATCTCAATGCGACGCATTGTGAGCTTTTAGATCTGCTATTTTCAAAAGATTTGTATACATTTGAAAACTTGAAATGGGACATTCTGCATAATGATGAGTACTTTTACTTTTGATACTTTTAAGTACATTTTGATGCCAATACTTTTGTGCTTTTACTCAAGTTCATTTTGAATTCTGGACTTTTACTTGTAACAGAGTATTTCTACATTGCAGAATTGATACTTGTACTTAAGTAAACAAATTGAGTACTTTTCCCACCACTGCCTGAGAGACTACACCACAGACCATATCGCACAAGAATCCTGGCAATGTCTAAAATGCTCTTGACCATGGGGTAGCACTAGCAACCATTTACTGCAGTGGTTCTCAAACATTTCAATGTCAAGGACCCACAAATTGATATTTATTATTAGGCCAGGGACCCACATCTTAAAAGACTCTCTGCCAGAGAAGAGAAGATGTGTGTAAAAGAAATACATCTAAATCATTTTAAATTGTAAAAAGAAATGTCAAGAATTTTCAGATTTAAAAAAAAATAGCCTAAGTATAAAGGGCTAAAAGTGGTTAAACAGATTGTAGTCCTGTATTAACTCATTTTGCTGGGGAACCCCTTCAAGGACCCCTGGGGGTCCCAGACTTGATTTACAGCATTAAGCAAACTGAATATTTTATTCAAACTCTTAACCTTTGTCGCAGTTGTGAGCAACGCCTTGGCATTATTATGAGCTTGTGGTTCGGCTATTTTCACAATATTTATCTGTGGAACCACGTCAAACTAAATGTAATGCCTCAACCACAATTCCAAGTGCTTGTGAGGGTGAGGGAGGGGGGTCCCCAGTTCCAATATGAAACGTTTGGGAACACTTTCTCTGGTCTCTCTCTGTCCCTTTCACTGGCCTGCATGTGCTGAGCTCCAGGATATGCAACACACAGCACAGGCACAGCACACAACGTTGTCATGAGTCTAGTGAGCAATTACTGAGATTCTATGAAGAGGTAGAGGAATGCCAAGAATGTTTCCATAGGGTCTGGGCCCTAGGAGGGAGCCGCCAGTATGCTGTTGATCCAACCCATGAAGCAATGGTGCCATCTACTGGTTCAATTGAGAACTGCTACCAAATACGTTGATCCTGCCATTATTTATGCACGTTATAGCAGACAGAGGTACATATTCTTTTAAAGGTTTTATTTTGAGGAAAACTATCCATAATTGTAATATTTTCCATTTATTCTGTGGTAGTTGCTCCACCTGTGTTCAAGAGTTTTTGGTGTGTAGTCCTTAAAATGTTCTGACCCCAATGAAGAAAGCACTGAGAGGAGCAGCTACTATTTCACAGGTTCACTTAGAAGGAAATGACAAACCATGGTCTATTTTGCATCATTTTACTTTTATTAATGACTCCTTTTATTCACGTATTCAACCTCTCTCTCAGCATGCCCCTCCATTACCTGCAAAGTTAAAAAGAAGACAAAAGAGAGAAATGGTATTCATGGATCTGACAACTGACAAGTACTGGCATTTTTGTTTGGAACAAATGAGAAATTACCAGGTTTAAAAACTTAAAAACAATAAAATCATAAATCTGCTCAATATAGCATTGGTTTTCAACCAGTGGTCCAGGGACCACCAGTGTTCCTTGAGGGAGTACCAGGGGGTCCCCAGCGAAATTAGTTAACATAGCGACACAATCATTTTAACCACTTAGCTTTGGCTATTCAAAAATAGCAGATCTACAAGCTCATAGCGCGGCACCGAGTGCCGCGCTATGAGCTTGTAGATCTGCTATTTTTGAAAAACCTTGAAAAAGTGTGCACATCTTTGAATATTTATATATATTTTTAAAGCAAAAATTAACTGATATCTTTGCTTCTGGGGGTCCCTGGCACAAAGCATTTTCAAATGGGGGTCGGCGGCCAAATGTACATCAATTTAGGGTGATAGATGTAGTAACGAGAGACGTCTTACGGTAGAGTAGATCCAGTCAATGAAATAGGAGACTCGGGTGAAGACAGTGGGAAGGGTGACCTGGTTACAGTTTCCAGATGGACCATAGCTGACCACACCGTGCACTCTGAACACATCACCTTCAGTCTTGCAGCTCAGCGGTCCACCAGAGTCACCCTGAGAAGAAAGGAGAGTTGTGGTCAACTCACTGCAGCAAAGTTCAAGAGTCCTCATTGGAACACATTACTCATCAGTGATGTAAAGTAATTAAGTACATTTACTCGAGTACTGTACTTCAGTACTGTAGAAACAAGTCAAATTGTAATCTGTGATGTCATCAACATGCAAAGTTGACATTTTACAATACAAGATGTTAACCCTCACACATTTTAACATGTTTAGGTTTATGCACATGCATAACCCTAAACATTCACCCTCTATGTGCCATAGAGAAGGGGCCAAAGACCACTTAGCCTTTAGCTGAGAGAGATGAAGCAGCTAGGAACCCCACTACATATTGTATAAAATTGTGTTTTATTCATTTTTTATAAATTTCAATTTCATATATAACTTCATATAGAATAGACAGTACTATCATCAGTGTTGTGTAAATTCATATTTGTTGTTTGTTTGTTTTCACTATTATGATGGATTCGTGTTGATGTGTATTTTCAGACATTTAACCAATTAAATCCTCAATACTTAGTAAACTTGACCTTTGGTTGAATTGACTCTGTAAATGGTATGCGGTCAGGTTTAGGCCTGGCTCAGGGAAGAGGACGCCCCTGCCATGCATAGTCCACCATGGGCACCGTTGGAGGAGCGACAGGCGCAAGGCCTAGCAAGAAGACCATCCCCCTGTATGAAATAAAGCTCTTTTTCCCTTTTCACCAAACCCCTTTGCCGAAAATAGCTGATCTACACACTCGGTCAAAACGCATGGCGCTGCAACGTGTTGTGAGCTTGTAGATCTGCTATTTTCAGGTGAATATCCCCCCTAGAATAGTTATGCTATAGGGTTCAGGTAGTTAATGTATTTGGCAACGCTGAGTGAGGACCCCTAAGGGGTCCCGGACCCCCTGTTGAAGAGGGTTATGGCTTTCAATACAACAGTTCTATTTAGAATGCAGGGAGTTGTGCTCCAGTACCTGGCAGCCTGAGGTGATTCCATCCCCTCCAGCGCACACCATGGACTTCAGGGCAATGCTTCCCCACCACTCACCACTTGAACAGGTGGCGTGGTCGACCACATTTATTGCAGCATCTTGCAGCTTGGCAGGTGAGGGGCCTCCAGCTAAAAAACAACAATAAAATATTCAAGTTTTCTATCTATCTATCTTGTGTGTGTCTTCCAACAGTCAATAGTTTCGGTCCCTCACTTCCAAAATATTTTTTTTTGTTGGTTTTTTCTGCCTTGTAGGCTGACAGGAAATGGGGGGGGGTGACATACAGCAAAGGGATTGGGAGTCGAACCTGACTGGCAAATCACCTTTTCAGTCACCTAACTATGTTACAGTTTGTTTATGTTGATGTACATGTACATGAACCTCTGTCACTCTGAGCCTGATAACTGTTTGTGTGTGAGGAAGACAGACGACAGAGTGATTCCTTTTATTACTATTAGGCCAGCAGGCGCCCCTTCCTGCCCAGCTTTGTATCGAACTGTGCTTGAGCAAGACACTGAACCCTGTAACACTGCTACCCAGAGACACTGTTTAATAGCTGCATCTAAGAATTAGGAGGCAAAAAAGTTCAATGCCGAATACTTACTGTAGAGAAGCCCCCAGCCAGAGATGTAACAGGTGAACTTGTCGGGCAGTGTTTCTCCAGAATAAGGCAGGGGAGCAAACTCGATATAGCCGTTGTCATACATGCCGTCGGTCAGTCTCATTATGGCGATGTCATTTCTAACAGGCAGGCAGACAGTATATTAATGCACGTCATCTTCCTGCTGGACAAACAACTTTTGCAATTGCACTGTGAGTTTAAAAAAAGGCACTCTTGTGGAAAAGTTAAAAAGCATTTAATAGTCTGGCTAATGCATGGCAAGAATAAAAGATACACCTATGCATTGCAGCAACAATGCCTTCATCAGGGTGACTACAACCAGTTTAGTGTTTCAGTCACCCTGATGAAGGCATTGTTGCCGCAATGCGTAGGTGTATTTTTTATTCTTGCCATGCATTAGCCAGACTATTAAAAGCTTTTTAATTTTGCCTTGGTCTCATCCTTTTTTTGCATCAATTTTGTCACCCAGTTGTACCAAAGGGCACCTTGTTGGGGATATCTACTCCAGCCAAACAGATGCCAAACACTTTTTTTTTTACAGTTAGTTGAAATGTGTGGAAAACAACACAGCATGTTTGGTAGTTATTCATCAGGGAATATTCGACACTGTTCTGAAGTTCTGTTTGGCAACTCACTGTCAGCAGTTCCTAGTCAATATTCAAGGTTAAATAGGTCAGTGGTTCTCAAAGTGGGGTCAGGGGACCCCAGGGGTCCATGAGGGGTCCTCAACGAAATCGCTCAACACAAGGTTGTAGATCTGCTATTTCCACAAAAAAAATCATTTTTTAATATATATATAAAAAAAATATATATATACAACACAAATCTTGTATGGGGGTCCCTGACACTAAATCTTTTTAGATGGGGGGCCACGACCATGGCCACTCTGCCTGTCTGGGCTTTCCCAGTAAGGGAAGTGATTGGCAGAGTGGGGCAGGTCGTCAGCCACTGGGCCTCACCTGGGGGCAATTAGGGGAACCCTATATAAAGCTAACATCTCACTTCCTCTGTTCCTCCCGAGAGCACCAGTTTACTTGGGTTCTTGCCTTGTGAGTCAATACGTTCACAGTATTAATTTGGCGGTCCTTGACATGGAAGAGTTTGAGAACCACTGAAATAGGAGATACATTAGGGAAGTGGTGTGGCTTGACAATTTTTTACCCGTTGCCGAGTTCGCCTGTCCAGCCCGGATGGATGATAATCTTTACCACACCGATGAACAGCTCAGTGCCGGCATATTCATAGATGTCATGCTCTCCAACCACCACACGGTACGCTTTGGGATCCATGTTGCTGTAAAAGAACACAGGTACAACACACACCATGATTACATCAACAAACTAGACAATTTCAGACCAGTCCGTATGAAGCAAGTGGGGGTTATAGGCTTCTAAATGAAAGCATGCATTCATACTTTGAATGTTGAAGTATAACTGGAAGAAGCATGTACTACTGTATGGCAGTGGTTCCCAAACTGGGGGTCGGGGTCCCCAGATGACAGTAAAGTGATTTTAATACCAAAACTGGGTCAAACCGGGCAAAAACTTTGAAAATAGCCGATCTACAAGCTCACAATGCCTCGCAACACGAGGCGGTGTGAGCTTGTATATTGGCTATTTTGACAATGTTTATCAGTGGGAACTGAGTCAAATAAAATGTAATGCCTCACGCCTACAATTCCAAGGGCTTGTCAGGGTGGGGGGTCCCCAGTTCAAATATGATCATTTTGGGGGGTCCCCAGTCCAACTATAATTATGTTGGAGGGTCGCGGCCTGAAAGGTTTGGGAACACTTGCTCCATGGAACAGAACAGCGAGGGTTCCTACCCGATACAATGGGCTGCCGTCATGATGTGGATGGAATCGAGAAGACTGCCTCCACAGATGTGGTACCAATAACCATCATTGTATAGGTTTGCTTGGAGAGAAACCTGAGGATGCGGCAATATCAACCATTTGGAGACAGATAAACACTCATGTTACAGTATGTTTATTATTTCAAGTAGCCAAGGCGTGGTGATAAAACAGTGAAAAGTGACAATGATTGATGAGGCCCGAGGCTACATGAGATCCAGTAGGAAGAAGCACTCTTTTTTTTGACTTAAGTAAAAGTATCAATAACGCAATATAGAAATAGTCCTGTATTCGAAATTGACTTGAGTAAAAGTACAATAGTATTGGCATCAAAATATACTTAAAGTACCAAAAGTAAAAGTAGGCCTACTCATTGTGCAGAATGTCCCATTTCACAAGTTTTCAAATGTGTAAAAATAAATTTTCGAAAATAGCCGATCTACAAGCTCAGAAATCACAAAAAAAAGTATTTTGATTTGACCACACAAACTTTTGGTTTATAAGAAAATGAACACTATAATACACTTCAAATACATGAAATCATAAACCAGTGTGCTTTTCCACCTTGAGTTTGAAATTATGAAGAAATATGAAATAATTGAATAACGGTTGATCAAGAATCTGAAGCAAATCTTTAGTGAAATGTGAGTATATTTGACCTGGTATTTCCAGGAATGGGGTTTAGCCTCGGTGCCTCCTACCACCCTCTCATTGTGCACATTAGGGTCGAAGGGTGCCTCGGCACAAATCAAGCCTTATGCACACAGTTAAAACCACAAGAGCAGTTAGAACACAGTGAGGACATGCAGTAACAATCCTAAAATATAACTGCAAGAATGAATAGAATAATAAATAATGGTAATAATAATAATGATAATAAATCCTCATTGAGCCTCTTCTGTAAGACTTACCAATGCAACACAAGAGAGTCACAAGTCGTATCATCTTGGACTGGTCAAGTGATCAAATCAGATGCAGTTGGTTGTGTTATTTATATCATCTTGAGATGACGCAACATCTGGTTACATGCCAGTGTCAATAACCAATACTCTGGGCATATCAAAAGACTTTGTCAAACTTGTACTGAATATTTTCATGATCCACAACAAAGTGAGTATCTGTACTTTACTTGAGTATTTGTATTTTTGGATACTTAAGACTTTCACTCCATCACATTTCAAACACAAATCTTGTACTCTTTGAAAATAGTAGATCTACAAGCTCACAACGTATTGCATTGCGATGCGTTGTGCTTGTAGAGCTGCTATTTTCAATGTTATTTATAGATCTGGAAAATCTTTGCTATTTTGTTCCAGTAAATGTTTATACAGCAATGCATTGGTATTAAAAAAGAAAATGTACTTTGTAGATGAGTCCTATTTGACCAGGAGTATCTTTACTTTGAGTCAAGTACTGGGGTTGAGTACTTTGTCAACCATCGACAGCAGGCAACCTAACCACAGAAAATAGGAAAGTAATTGGCTAGATGCAAAAGATTTCCCACTTGTTTTCTGAATAACTTTATATTCACTTTTAATATTAGAAAAGAGAAACATTTAGATATAAAATCTATTGAAATATACATTATATTGAGATTTACATTTTATATAGAATACTGTACTGTACAATATAAATTATATTTCAATAATTTCATGTATGTTCATCGGAAATGTACAAACTGGAACCCTGATATGTAAGAATAAATGTTTTTGTCTTTGTCATTGGTAGCTGGGAAAAGTACAGGTGGGTCAAACATTAAGCAAAGTCACAAAAAAACAGCTATGGAAAATAACCTTATGTCCTCACTGATAGCAGTGTAGGTAGGCTGCTCAACAGCTGCACTTCTTAACTTCTTTCCCTCAGGCTATCAGAGATTTGAACAACATCCACTCACTAACAACATGCACATAGATATACACAGTATTTTTGGACAAATCTTTTTGCACAACCTTCTTGCACAAATTGTATTTTTACGGGGACAGAGCTCTGCTCTGTAACCGTATTGTTATTGGCAGTATTCTGTCACTTCTGCCACTTTTCGCAGTTCTGGCTTAACCGTGCATACGCTTTTTACGAAACTCGGCCATATGGTAGATGCTCATGAAAAACTACCAAGAAATAATTCTCACACTCATTCGTCAAAGGGTGGCGCTATAGCACTCAATTGAAAGTGCCAACTTTGAACAGGTACAACTCATGCCCTGTTTGACCTACAACCATGAAACTTCGATACGCACATGCGTCTCTTCATGCCCGACAACTTTCGTGGTCTGACTTTTGACCTTTGACTTTTAGATCGCCCACCATTTTGAATTATATGAAAAACAGTCATTGGCTCCTAACTTCTGCATTTTTTCACTTATGGAAAATCCGTTGGAAATTTTTGTAGGCAGTGGTCCAAAGTTCATGTGTAAAATGTTTCGTGCAGATTGCTCAAAAATCCCAGGAGGAGATAGATTTTAACTATTACAGTTTTATGAAAATTATTCATCTGTGCCTAAAACATACATGCAGACTCACATTTCTTTGAAACTTGGCAGAAATGTACAGGGTCATTCCAAATATCACCGAAACCAATCTCACTCCAATTGGCCAAAAGGGGGCGCTATAGCAATTTTTTGAAAAGGCAGACTTTAAACAGGCATAAGTCATGCCTCGTTTGGCCGAAAGTCGTGAAACTTGCTTACACATGTGCCTTGATTCATGAGGAACACATCTATCGCTTTGACCAGTAAGCTCCGCCCTTAGATTGTCCGCAATTTTGAGCAGTTTGAAAAACACTTAAACCCAGGATTTTTTCAGCTATTTGCGTGAAACTGTATCATCTGTGTGATCTCCTTTTTCACAGTTACTTATCTGTTGGGCCAATGGCGTCTCCCTTAAATGAAGGCCTCCCAATCTCAAGGTCGCCAGTTCAAGCCTCACTTGATGCAGACTTAATTTAAGTTGAATTGCAAACAACATGACTGTATCAATGAATTCATGTGCAAATGGTAAAGATAACCTGAAATGCTTATTTGAGAGTACGTTTTTTCAACGTATGACATACTTCATTCTGAAAATAGCCGATCTACAATCTCAAAACTTTTCAGATAGCAACGTGTTTCTGAGCTTGTAGATCGGCTGCTTTCACTGTTTTCGGTAGCGAGGAGACATACAATTTCTCTATTGGTAAATGGTTTGTGAACGAGTGATCTTAGTGTTGGCTTGGTTCATGACAGAAGGCAAGAGTTTATGATCTTCAACAGACAACATCAGCCTGGACAAAGCTATAGCACTATAGGTAGTGTTGCAGCCTACTAGCCTATCATGGGGCGGCCATAGCTGGGTGGTTAGTGAGCACGCCTAGGGAACCAGAGGCCCTGGTTGCCCCAGGTTCGATTCCAGGCCATCCCAGCATATGCGTCGATGAAATTAAATTTGTCCTTGAGCAAGACTCTTAACCCCTAATTGCTCACAGGTTCTCATTGGAAACAAGACCACAAGGACTTTCATGAACGACCTGTTAAAAGGAATTATCCTTATCCTAGTCCGAAGGTTGAGAGTTCGATTCCTGTTAATGGCAATAGGTTGAGATGTCCAATCTATCCATTCTGTTTCCATATCTCTCTCTCTCATCAATCTATTCCGTTTCCATGTCTCTCTTCAATCTATTCCGTTTCCATGGCTCTCTCTCTCTCTCTCTCTCTCTCTCCAGTTTCCATCTCTCTCTCTCTCTCTCTCTCTCTCTCTCTCTCTCTCTCTCCAGTTTCCATGTCTGTCTGTCTCTCTCTCACTGGCCCCGTATTATCGCTGCTTGCAGCTATATTTTTGTATTGTACCTCAGAGTTGTTATAGCTCACCACATAATACTGACTGTTATTTATAGTTCACCACATAGGCCAGTGGTTCTCAACCTTTTCAGACCCCCCCCCCCCCCCCCCCAAATAATCAATTTGAACTTGGACAGACTACTTAATATTCATTAACTTATAACATTATCTACAGTGAAGTATTCATGACATACTGTCAAGTGAGTGACTGTGACTGATCTTTAGTCTCTGTTGGTGCAGCTCCGTTAATCTCATTGTAGCCTACCTTATAGTGTTTGAGGTCGCGTTTAAAGGTGGTCGCTGACCATGTGCACACAATGCTTTGTGTGACCTTATAGATCTGCTATTTTTGCTGTACTCTTAGCTGTACCCCTGATTAGGGACACTAGGGCTCATGTGGTTAGTGTTGATACAATGTTATTTTGTCATTGTCTTTGTTAATAAATAAGGCTATGGTTAGGCTTTATGTAATAAACAAACCTTGGGCATGGGGACATCAGCCTTTGCCACAGACCTGAGTTGGAGAAGCTTGGGCAACAATAAATGTAGGCTACAGTATAGGTGATAATCTGTATGTATTCATTCAATTCAGAATGAGTAGCCTACCTGGTTAAGGGATAATCAATTTGTACTACAAGAGATTAATCTGATCCCTCCCATGTAATTTTAATATATCCCTCCTCGCTATCGCCTACATACCAAGCCATTTTTAGTGTAAATTCCAGTGGTGTAAAGTAACTAAGTACATGTACTCAAGTACTGTACTTAAGTAAAATGTTTAGGTATTTTTTACTTTCTTCAGTATTTACAATTTTCATTACTTTTACTTCTACCCCACTACATTCTGCACAATGAGTAGTTTTACTTTTGGTACTTTAAGTATATTTTGATGCCGATACTTTTGTACTTTTGCTCAAGTACATTTTGAATACGGGACTTCTACTTGTAACAGAGTATTTCTATATTGCAGTATTGTAGATCTCAATGGAGACAGGCAAGTATGATCCTGGCATCTCTGAGTCTCATCCTTTTATAGCACTGATTGAGAACTTTGACAGATGCCTGTTAATAAGGATAACATTTTAATTTCTGCATTTTCAGAGCATGTTAATTTTAATGATCAATAAATCGATTGGGTTCCGGCTTGGATCAAAGGTTCCTTTATCGGTATCACAATAAACACATTTTGTAAAGGTTTTAAAGTGTAATACATTCCATATATATATAAAAAATGTTTTACGTTAACCACTCACAACTGTTATTTATCATAGGTCAGTCATAGCGCAGAGAGAAACATCTGTATTTTATCTTCCAGATCGACTTTGAAGGAAACAACAAACCATGATGTGTTCTACGACATATTTTTATTCATTACTCCTTTTTATTCCTTTAGGAAAACATCACTGAGTTCCCTTGGGCCTTTCTGTTACCTGCAGATAAATTGGAAAGGGTAAAATTCAGCTGATAAGTAGTGGAACAAATTAGAAATGAGCAGGTTTAAAACATTATTCAGACAGCTGTAGTACCTTTTTTACATTATTCAATAGATTATTGATTAAAGCAAAACAAATTGATAAATCATTCGCTCAAAATTCCAATCATAGACTATAATCACAGTAGGCCTCATAGTAGAATAATCGATCAATCAGTCGGTTTGGCCTCAGTCGACCAAGACTTTGTTAGTTGATTAGTAGTTTTTTATAGTTTTCTTTTCTTCAAATGCTGAATGAATGATTTCTTGAAAATGATGAGCACATCTCTTGTAAACATGGATAACAGTATAGACCAGTAGCCGTTTTGAAATTAGAATGAATGTTTAGTTCTCAACTTTACAGACTTGAAAAGTCTCTGCATGTTTACATGCAGCAAACACTATTTTACATATTGTCGATTAAATCAACTAATCTAATTAGTCGACAAATTTCTATGCTTATTAGCAAAGTTGACTAAGAATTTCTTTAATCGAGGACAGCCCTAAATCACAGCGATATAACGATTAAGGCTTACGTCGAAGATCCAGTCCATGAAATAGGAGACTCGGGTGAAGACAGTAGGTTTGGACACCTGGTTACACATTCCAGATGGACCATAGCTGACCACACCATGCACCCTCCAGACACCATCAGTCTTGCAGCTCAAGGGTCCACCAGAGTCACCCTGAGAAGAAAACAGAGTCGTGGTCAACCTCCAATTCATTGTCTCATAGAAACGAGTCAAAACTGTAACCGGTGATTTAATAAAGAGAAGCCTGCGCTCATATCAGCTTTGAATCTAAACACTCGAATTAATGAGGGGGCGGGGAGGCGAATCGGTGACCTTCTGATAGCCAGACAGACTGTCTACCCACTAAGCTACTCCCTTCATCCTTTTCCACTGGGCTACAGTAATAAGCATATCTTGAACAATGTCTTCACATGAGCAATGGGCTAAGATGTAAACGTGTACTTTGTGTGCTAATGTTGCCGAGCTGTGATTAGCCTGTGATTGTCCATTAGGGATGGTCTGCTACAGGGGACATGCAGTACATACAGACCAACGCTGGCCTAGATGCTTTAACATCTTAAAGCTGAGGCAAAGTGGTATTCGTACAAGTATTTACAGAGAGAGGGAGAGCGAGCGAGAGAGGGAGACTCAGTGCTGGAGAGATGTGCTCCAGTACCTGGCAGCCTGAGGTGATTCCATCCCCTCCAGCACACACCATGGACTTCAGGGCAATGCTTCCCCACCACTCATGCTGTGAGCAAATGGAGTGCTCTACCACATTCAGTGGAGCCACTTGCAGCTTGTCTGGTGAACCGCTTCCAGCTAAAACATATAGACGCAAAATATAGATTCAAATACAACATTTAGTTTAGATTATTTCTCCTCCCAATTTGTGTCTTTGAGCAAGATACTGAACCACTGCTCCTATACTTAGAAGGGTTAAACGCAGAGTACATACCTGTACTGCCGAGAAGCCCCCAGCCAGTGATGTAACAGGTGAACTTGTGGGGCAGCATTGCTCCAACATGAGGTATGTTGGCAATTGCCACAAAGCCGTTGTCATAAACACCGTTGGCCAGTTTCAGCAGAGCAATATCATTTCTATAAGGGAAAATATAGAATAACTAGAGGTTTGGGTTTGTTTATGGTTATGTCTGAGTCATAGTGACATGCCTATATATGGGCGTATGGGGTTTGTTTATGGTCATGTCAGAGTGAAGTGGCCGTGGTTCTGCCTATACATGGACGTATGGGGTTTGTTTATGGTTATATCTGAGTCAGAGTGACATGGGCTGCTGGCCGGCCGGTACAACAAACAACTTTAGTCTTTTAAAAACATTTGCAATTGCTCTGTGAGTTGAGACTGTATGGAAAAGAACACGGCATGCGGTAACGATTCAATGTTTAAGTTCTGATTGGTAGTTTGTCTACAGTTAATCAATATTCTAGGGTTAAATAGGTGATAAATTAAGAAGGTGGAGTAGTTTGATCATTTTTACCCGTTGCCAAGTTCACCTGTCCAGCCCGGATGGATAATAACTTTTTCCACGTTGATGTTCTGCTCAGTGCCGCCATCTTCATAGAGGTCATGCTCTCCAAGCACCACACGGTACACACTGGCATCCGGGCTGTCAAGAACACAAGGATATAAAACGCACTATGATTACATCAAAAAACTAGACAATTTCAGAGTAGGATAAAATATATGATACAAGTTGGGTTATAGGCTTTTTAATGCCTATGCTTTGTATGTATAACGGAACCGAACAGCAAGAGTCCTACCCGACACAGTGGGCTGCAGTCATGACGTGAAAGGCATCAATAAGAGTGCCTCCGCAGATGTGGTACCAGTAACCATCGTCGTATATGTTTTCCTGGAGAGAAACCTGAGGATAAAATATCAACCAACCATTTGGAGACAGATAGCACTCATTATATTGCAGTATGTTTATTATTTTAGCCAAGGCGGCAATAAAACTGTGAAAAGTCATAATGATTCATGTGGCCCAGGCCCACAGTATTAATGTGATCATTAGTTGGGGACAGAATTCATGGCAACCTGCCTGAGCCTAGTAAGGCTAATAGATTAATGTGTAGCAAAACTGCAAAAATACAAAGCACGACAAATTATTAATTGTTTGAAAATGCTATGCAAAGCAATGTGAAGATATTACAGGGCCAGCAATCACAAAAATCCCGATAGAGTTCACCACAGTTACATTGCTTAGTAAGAACATTATAAGCACTGCATTCAATTCAAATACATGAAATGGTACAGCACACGTGAAATCACAAAACGGTGTTCTTTTCCAACTGTGATGTGAACTTGATGGAAAATGAGGAAGAATCTCAAGCAAATCATTAGTGAAATGTGAGTATATTTTACCTGGTATTTCCAGGAATGGGGTTCAGCCTCTGTGCCTCCTACCACCTTGTCATTGTGCACATTATGGTTGAAGGGTGCCTCAGCACAAATCAATCCTTATGCACACAGTTAAAACCACAAGAGCAGTTAGAACACAGTGAAGACATGCAATGACAATGCTAAAATATATCTGCAAGAATTAATGATAATAAATCATCATTGTGCCTCTTCTGTAAGACTTACCAATGCAACACAAGAGAGCCGTGAGTCGTATCATCTTGGACTGGTCAAGTGACCAGATGCAGTTGGTTGTGTTATTTATATATAATCTTCAGATGACGCAACTATTTGGTTACATTCCAGTGTCAATGGTCAATACCACTGGGCTTATCAGTAGACCAAAAAAAGAATAGTTTAATGCAACAGGCGGTGGTGGACAGTAACAAAGAAGTACTTGAGTACTACTTAAGTGCATTTTCTAAGTATCTGTACTTTAGGCTCCATGAGTAAACTAAAGTCTAAGGTCACAAAAAAACTGGTATGGAAAATAACTTGAATGTCCTCACTGATAGAGCGGACTGTTCAACAGCTGTACTTAACTTTTTTCCCTCAGGCTATCAGAGATCTGAATAACATCCACTCAGCCACCAGAGGACGCATTAAACCAACCATCGACCGACCATCGATGTAAAATTGATAAAATACATATATTATAGTCTTGTTCCAAGGCAAGGCCGGCCCTGGTTTAGGCAAGTCAGATGTAAGACTTTTTTAAATGTCACTTTAAATGAAATTTAAGACCAACTTATCAAAACAAAAAAAGTATGCAATGACACCAATTACTCAATTTTGTCCATATATTTAATAGAGTTCACCTTAAGGGTTGAAAACAATACAAACTAGAAAAAGTGCTCCTCGGAGCACAGGTCTCCGCCAGGTCGGGTAGGCTATTGTGGCCTCCTGGTGGCGCTATAATAGGCCAACGTGAAAAGGGTGCCATTTCTTCTTAGGCCTTGCACGACAATCAGACTGACTGCATTCATGATTTGAGGCATTTTGTTAAAAACATGTGTTTCGCTAAATTAGACCTGTTGGTGGCGCTATAACAGGCCAATGTTAAAAGGGTGGCATTTGTTCCTCAACATAGTGTGAATGTGCGTGCAAAGTTTGAGAGCAATTGGACGGTGCGTTCATGATTTGTGGAATTTTGTTCAAAACAAGCCAATAATGCAAACTTTAGATGTCAATCTTAGCCAATCAGTATGGAATATAAAAAATCAAACACATCCATCGTGATCACATGACTATAGAGATCATGTGTACCGATTTGCATGAAATTTGGATACAATTGGAAGGAGTAGTATAAAAAAATGTGTTTTACATAAGTCGGCCTCCTGGTGGCGCTATAAAAGGCAGATGTGAAAAATGCAGGGCAAAGGTTTTTCCTTGACCTATAGGGAGTGTGCATACAAAGTTTTACACAGATCGGTGCAATTATAGGTAAAAACAGGAATGGGCCTGTTATAGCGCCACCATGAGGCTGATTTGAATATTTTCAAATGGTAGTTCTTCCTCGGCCTAATGGGAATGTGCGTGCAAAATTTCACGGAAATTGCATGCTGTGTTCATGATTTGAGGCATTTTGTTCAAAACGGAGCACTCCTGCAAACTTTGGAAGACATTTTTAGCCAATCAGGATGGAATATTAGAAATCTGAAAGACCCGTTTCGTTTAATGACAATAGAGATACTGTGTACCGATTTGCGGGATTTTGGGACAAAATCTGTAGGAGTACTGTCAAAAAATGTGTTTTGCACAAATTGGCCTCCTGGTGGCGCTATAACAGGCCCCTGTGAAAATTTTGGGGCAGAGGTTCTGCTCTGGTATCCAGGGAATGTGTGTGCACAGTTTGGCTGCGAGCAAGCCAACGGTGCCGGAGATTAGCTGTACACAGACAGATCGAATGACACACGGACACACGGACACACGGACGGACGGACAAGGGGTAAAACATACTCTCTCGCCATGCCTTTCGGCCTGGCGGAGACAATAATGCACAATGCAAAAACACACAATAATTATAAAATAAGACATTATCACAGTGTGACAGGAAGCATGCTACTGTATCCTGCTACATTTTGAACAAATCCATCCATGCCAAAATCATTGTAGGGAACGTCGCATTCCAATGAGTACCAAACCTTTACATAACATTAACACCCAGGGGCACTGGCATGGAAAATTACATGGGGAAGGACATTAATGTGGGCGTGGCCAGACAGTGACGTCAGATTAGACAGATCCTCCAGACTAGTGTACAAAATAATGTAACCAAATGGACTCCTGTGTTTAATTAACTACAATAAGCACTTGTGTTATGTGTAATGTGTTGTTAGAAGACAATAAAAAGCTCTCTGGTTAAAGACCACATTGTAAACATTCTGTCTTTCTATTTAAGGGAAATTCAAGGTTACTCTGATGAAATTTAGAAGAACTCCATGACACATTTAATTTAAACAAAAAAAGTGAGCTCTTCATTTAGGAACTAGAAAAAGTGCTCCTCGGAGCACAGGTCTCCGCCAGGTCAGGTAGGCTACTGTGGCCTCCTGGTGGCGCTATAATAGGCCAACGTGAAAAGGGTGCCATTTCTTCTTAGGCCTTGCACGACAATCGGACACTGACTGCATTCATGATTTGAGGCATTTTGTCAAAAACATGTGTTTTGCTGAATTAGACCTGTTGGTGGCGCTATAACAGGCCAATGTTAAAAGGGTGGCATTTGTTCCTCAACATAGTGTGAATGTGCGTGCAAAGTTTGAGCGCAATTGGACGGTGCATTCATGATTTGCAGAATTTTGTTCAAAACAAGCCAATAATGCAAACTTTAGATGTCAATCTTGGCCAATCAGTATGGAGTATGAAAAATCAAACACATCCGTCGTGATCACATGACTATAGAGATCATGTGTACCGATTTGCGTGAAATTTGGATACAATTGGAAGGAGTAGTATAAAAAAATGTGTTTTACACAAGTCGGCCTCCTGGTGGCGCTATAAAAGGCAGATGTGAAGAATGCAGGGCTAAGGTTTTTCCTTGACCTATAGGGAGTGTGCATACAAAGTTTTACACAGATCGGTGCAATTATAGGTAAAAACACGAATCGGCCTGTTATAGCGCCACCATGAGGCTGATTTGAACATTTTCAAATGGTAGTTCTTCCTCGGCCTAATGGGAATGTGCGTGCAAAATTTCACGGAAATCGCATGCTGTGTTCATGATTTGAGGCATTTTGTTCAAAACGGAGCACTCCTGCAAACTTTGGAAGACATTTTTAGCCAATCAGGATGGAATATGAGAAATCTGAAAGACCCGTTTCGTTTAATGACTATACAGATACTGTGTACCGATTTGCGGGATTTTTGGACAAAATCTGTAGGAGTACTGTCAAAAAATGTGTTTTGCACAAATCGGCCTCCTGGTGGCGCTATAACAGGTCCCTGTGAAAAATTTGGGGCAGAGGTTCTGCTCTGGTATCCAGGGACTGTGTGTGCACAGTTTGGCTGCGAGTAAGCCAACGGTGCCGGAGATTAGCTGTACACAGACAGATCGAATGACGGACGGACACACGGACGGACACACGGACACACGGACGGACGGACAGGGGGTAAAACATACTCTCTCGCCATGCCTTTCGGCCTGGCGGAGACAATAAGAAGGAAGGCAAAAATAAACCTCCAAACAATGCAGAACCAAGGAAAGCAGCTGCTGTTTCACCCACATTTCCCATATCGTGTGCTACTGTCATTCCCAATAAAACAGAAGCTTTTCAGCACTTCGTTAAGATCCAACTTGACAGTACATTCATTTCTGTCGCGTGTTTTTATACTGTGGTATTCGGTCAAAGAGCACACATTCAAATTCACAGGCCATTCACCTGTAAATTGCTACATCCTGTCTGTTGTTGTCTTCATTCATAATAATCACAGGATTAATTGAATAGGCTACATTAGTGTATTTGCATTTGGATGTCTGGCGAGTAAAGTACAAGTGAAAGGTGGTTACAAGGTGAATAGGTGGTTGTGTATTCATGGATGTCTGTCGACTTGTGTCGAGTGGCCCGCGGTGCTCACTCAGAGTGACACAGAGTGAAGCAATCTGAGCAGCCAGCCAATATGCAACGATTTGTGCATGCTGTAAATGCATTGTGCCATGGGTAGAGTTATAGTGATAGTAATACAATGTGTGAATGTCACCAAAGAAGTTCAAGCCTATTAATATTGCTGGCCAACAAACATTTCCTGGCTGCAACAACCTCTGTTTCTACTTCTGCTCATTTTGGATGCTGTCAATGCTGCTCTGCCTCCAACCTACACAATATAGGCTTCTATATACAGTAGATCCTGTAGTGTATTGCATACTATATGTTCTATAGTATACCACTGGTATACTTTGTTCTATAAACTATATATTTTGTATTTTAGATGACAGATTATGATGTGGCATTTGTACATGACTTATTTTGCAGATATTAAATCATTACAAAGTAATAGCTGTCCCACTTTTATGTCTCATATAATGTGAAATCAACCACCATACTATTGGGGTCCTTGACCTGAAAAAAGTTGAAGAACCCTGGGTAGAAGAACCCATCTATATGATTTCACAGGTTGACTTTGAAGGAAACGACAAACCATGATGTGTTCTACAACATTTTACTTTTATTCCTTACTCCTTTTTATTCCTCCTGAGGTCCCATTATTACCTGCAAATAAATTGGAAAGGGTCAAATTCAG
Organism: Gymnoscopelus microlampas; assembly: GCF_963454915.1. NCBI lineage: Eukaryota > Metazoa > Chordata > Actinopteri > Myctophiformes > Myctophidae > Gymnoscopelus > Gymnoscopelus microlampas. The sequence continues at coordinate 11,891,996 of NC_139959.1, read as the reverse complement.
ACAACTGATAATAGTGGCATTTTCTTTTCTTTTGCAAATGAGAAATGATCAAGTTTAAAACATTATGCTACTCATTCAGACAGCGTTAGTACCTTTTCTATTGTTCAATCCAGTAATGATTAATCAATAAAACAACAGCATAAATCATTTGCTCAATATTCCAACCATAGACTATAATCTCAGTAGGCCTCAGAATAATCGTTTAATTGTTCGGTTTGGCCTCAATTGACCAAGACTTTGTTAATTAATTAAATATTTTTTTAATGGGTTCAAATGCTGAATTATTTCCTGAAAAATTATGAGCACGTCCCTTGTAATCTCTAGATACAGTATATTGTCGGTTGATTGTATTGCTGTATTGATGTATTGTGCTTTTTGCTTTGGCAATGTAAACGTATGTTTTCTCATGCCAATAAAGCCCTTTGAATTGAATTGAGAAGAACCACTGAATTAGTTGACAAATTTCTATGACTATCAGTCAAGTTGACTACGAATATCTTAAATAGAGGACAGCCCTAAATCACAGAGATATAACATGGCTTACGGCGTAGATCCAGTCAATGAAAGAGGAGACTCGGGTGAAGACGGTGGGTTTGCTGACCATGTTACACATTCCACTTGGAGCATAGCTGGCCACACCATGCACTCTCCAGACACCATCAGTCTTGCAGCTCAGGGGCCCACCAGAGTCGCCCTGAGAAGAAAGGAGAGTTGTGGTCAACCTCCAATTGACTGCATTTACATGGACAATATTTCTTAAAATTCAGAATGGAATCAGAGATTTGCAATTAAACTGTTTATATATGGACGCTAAATAAAAGTAATCCACGTGTCCATGCCTCAAAGTATTTAATCTGTTTTTTCACATGTACAAAGTGGTTCTTTATATGTTTTTGTCTGTCTATGGTTTGTGCTCCATGCAGTACGTTGCAGCCGGCGGTGATTCCATCCCCTCCAGCACACAGCATGGACTTCAAGGCCAGGCTTCCCCACCACTCAGGCTGGGAACAAATGGAGTGCTCTACCACATTCAGTGGCGCCACTTGCAGCTTGTCTGGTAAACCGCTTCCAGCTAAAAAGAAAGAAATACTCATGTATGTATATCCCCAATTTGTGTCTTTGAGCAAGACGCTGAACCACTGCTCCTAATAGTTAAAAGGGTTAAACGCAGAATACATACCGGTACTGCCGAGAAGCCCCCAGCCAGTGATGTAACAGGTGAACTTGTGGGGCAGCATTTCATCAACATAAGGTAGGCTGGCCATTGCCACAAAGCCGTTGTCATAAACACCGTTGGCCAGTTTCAGCAGAGCAATATCATTTCTATAAGGCAAACATAGAAGAACACTCATCATCTTACTAAAGAACAAACCACTTTAGTCGGTAACCGGAGGAGTGGTATAGCCAGTCATTTGGGGCATAAACAAGAACTTGAGGGTTAAATTGTCTTATTATGATGTACTGTGCATGTTCAAATCATGTAGGCCTACTTAAGAGATTTTTTTAAATTCTTAGATTCTTTACATTTTGGGAAACAAATGCCAATTTAACATCGAGGTACCCTCTCTTCCTAGGTGCCCACTCTTCCAGTATCCCTTTAGTCTTTTCAAAACATTTGCAATTGCACTGTGAGCTGAAATGTGCAGAAAACAACACAGCATGCTCGGTAACGATCCAACATTTTAAGTTCTGATGGGTAGTTTACTGTGTTTCAGTTCCTAGTCAATATTCAAGGGTTACATAGGTGATATTAAGTTAGGAAAGTTGTAATGTTTACCCGTTGCCAAGGTCACCTGTCCAGCCCGGGTGGATAATAACTTTTTCCACGTCGATGATCTGCTCAGTGCCGCCATCTTTATGGAGGTCATGCTCTCCGACCACCACGCGGTACTTAATATCCGGGCTGTCAAGAACACGAGGATATAAAACACACTATGATTATCAGCATGACTTTATTAGGATACAATATATGATACAAGTTGAGTTATAGGCTCTTTTTATTTTAAATATAAAATTAAGCCATACATGGAATGATTATTTACACATCTTACACAATGAATTTAGTATTGAAGTAACAGTTCCCCCCGCAGCCACCCACTCACCCTCCCCACAAACACCATGTTGGCATTTTGTGCAAAATAATATACACACCAGATTAAGCATATTCCAATTAGTTTAAATACATAAAAAAGGTTAGGAGGGAGAGAAAAGAAAAGGAGAAAAAAAAGAAGAGATAAAGATGTGACCTACGTAGCGAGCTGATCAAAGTCAGCCACTAACTGGGAATCTAACTTCTCTACAAAGTCTAAGAAGGGCTCCCATGTGGAGAACAGCGAGAGTCCTACCTGACACAGTGGGCTGCAGTCAGGACGTGGAAGGCCTCAATGAGGGTGCCTCCGCAGATGTGGTAGTAGTCACTATGGTCCTCATAATGGTTTTGTTGGAGAGAAATCTGAGGATGAAATATCAACCAACCATCATGAGACAGATGACACACTGCTGATTGATTGATTGATTGATTGATTGATTTTCGTGTCCTGACCAACCCTCATGGGTTTCTAAACTCTATTTTACAATTACACTTTACAGCGTGTTTATATTTACAAACTACATTCCAAAATATAAAAATTACAAAGTGTTCTATCGTCTCTCCCAAGCTTAACATTTGCCACAACAAAATCTCCTTTTTTGAAACATACATTCAGTTTTTCATAATCATCCAACTCAAAGAAATCAACATAAATGAACATTTTACCATAATCTCATGTAATCATAAATGGGGCAATAAAACAAAAAAAATAACTCATATTACAATATGTTATTTGGTGTCAATAAAACAGTGAAAAGTCATAATGATTCATATGGCCCAGGCCCACAGTATTAATGTGATTATTAGTTGGGGACAGAATTCATGGCAACGGGCCTGAGCCTAGTAGGCTAATAGATTAATGTGTAGCAAAACAGCAAAAATACAAAGCACGACAAATTATTAATTGTTTGAAAATGCTATGCAAAGCAATGTGAAGATATTACAGGGCCAGCAATCACAAAAATTATGAAGAATCTCAAACAAATCAGTAGTGAAATGTGAGTATATTTTACCTGGTATTTCCAGGAATGGGGTTCAGCCTCGGTGCCTCCTACCACCCTGTCATTGTGGTTGAAGGGTGCCTCAGCACAAATCAATCCTTATGCACACAGTTAAATCCACAAGAGGAGTTAGAAGACAGTGAGGACATGTAACTCAAATACAGTGGTGGAAAGTATAAGTACATTTACTCAAGTACTGTACTTGAGTACAATTTTGAGGTATTTCATTTATACTTTCCTTGAGTGTTTTCAGTAATTTTCAATACTTTGACTTCTACTACACTACATCTCAGACGCAAATATTGTACTTTTACTCCACTACAATTATTTGACGACTTTAGTAGTTACTTTGACTTTGATTATCATTACAAAACATACTTTAACTTCAGCCCTATATATGCTTAAGCTATTTGAAAATCGTGTTGTGAGCTTGTAGATCTGCTATTTTCAGAGGATTTTTTATGCATTTTGAACACAAAATGGGAAATCCTGCATAATGACTACTTTTTGTTTTATTAATATTATATTATTATATTTATATTAATTATAATATTATATATTTAATAGTATCTTTATGCCAATACTTTTGTACTTTTACTCAAGTAAATTGTGAATACCAGATTTTGTTTTACTTGTAACAGAGTATTTCTACAAGACGGTATTGATACTTTTACTTAAAGGACCCATTTTCAACCTATCTTATAATTGGTCCTCATTAATGCTCTTATAAGATGGCACCATTTTTGTCTACTGAGGGCTGTGGACAGTTACCGAAACCCACCTACCAGTGACATCATCGATGGGGATTCCAAGCTAATAAAGCTAATTCCAAGCTTTTGTGCTATAATAGAAGCTATTTGTTCTTACATTCATATTTTTAAAGAAACATGAGTACTTCCATCACTGCTAAAATATACCTGCAAAAATTAATTGAAATAATAGTAATACAAAATCATCATTGTGCCTCTTCTGTAAGCCTTACCAATGCAGCACAAGAGAGCCGTAAGTCGTATCATCTTGGACTGGTGAAGTGACCAGACGCAGGTGGTTGTGATATACCTTCTTGTGGTGACGCAACCATCTGGCTACATGCCAATGTCAATGATGGGCATGACGACACACCATGTCAAAGACATATTGAATCATTTCATGGTGCTGACTAATTCTCACATTTTGATATTCATGTCATGTCTTTAATATATAATATATGTACAATGTTTTTCTCTCCCAATTATAAATTATTTTATTTATTGTTTTTACTTTATTTGCAAAAGATATATTAAAACTCATGGATAACAGAATAAATGTTAACTTATAATTATATCTAAACAGGAAGCTCTCGTGCACATCTAGAGTGGAGGTGCTGGTTTGGCAAGATGATGCATATAAGAAAGAAATAAACCTCCCCACTGCTTCTCTTTGGAAGGAACCGCACACTCCAAATGACGATGGACTCACTCAGTTAATGCTTCATTTTTCAGCTTTATTATATTTTGCTTTATTTAATAAAGCTGAAAAATGGAGCATTAACTGAGTGAGTCCATCATCATTTGGAGTGTGCGGTTCCTTCCAAAGAGAAGCAGTGGGGAGGTTTATTTCTTTCTTATAATTATATCTCTCTATATACACACACACACACACACGCACACACGCGCACACACGCACACACGCACACACGCACACACGCACACGCACACGCACACGCACACGCACACGCACACGCACACGCACACGCACACGCACACACACACACACACACACACACATTCACACTAAAGTATAATAGTACTAAAGTATAAGTGTTTTCATCAATTGAGAAACTTAAAAACTGGGACCCTGACATGAAAAACAGAGTTTTTTTAGCCTACTTTTTTTTGTTTTGTCATTGGTAGCTGATAATGAAAGACACAGTTGGCCAAACTTTAAGCAAAGTCAGCAGAACAGGTGTGTAAAATGAACCTAAATGTCCTCACTGATAGCAGTGTACTATAGACGGCTCAACAGCTGCAGATCTTCTTGGAGAAAGACATCGTTCTGCACGCCTTGTACAGTTCACATGGCCGCAAATGAGACATGATAACAAAGTGTACGAATAATCTAAAATGTCAAATTGCAAATATATATAAACACCTAAAAGTCACAAAACAAGAACAGGTCAGCATATGTGTCGATGAAATGAAATTTGTCCCTGAGCAAGACTCTTAACCCCTAATTGCTCACAGGTTATCATTGGAAACAAGACCGCAAGGACTTTCATGAACGACCTGTTAAAAGGAATTATCCTTATCCTTAACATATATGTTTTGGTTTCCCACTGCATGGTGGTAAAATTTGGACGAATATAGTGCACGATAAACGGAGGACAAGAATAAATGTTGGTGGGGTATATACCTAAAATATAAGCCTACCTATCAGGTGCATATCAATAATGCTCATGAATGTTACTTTAAAATGTAATTAGTCCTACTTAGCTACCGATTATTATATTATATGTTACTACGAACAAAATACTTAAATGATGGCTTCACACATTTTCAACTTATCTTCATATAATTGGTCCCATTTAATATTGTACATTTTTTTGTCTACCGGTGGGGCCTGAGGTCTGTGTCTCAGAGGAGGAATGTGGACAGTTAAGAAATCAGTCTACCAGTGACATCATCGGTGAGGAATCCAAGCTAATAGAAACGGCATGCTTTTTTTAACCCTTTTTTCACCCGGTGCCAATTTGCTAAGTGATCCTGGGCACTACACTCCCCCCACCAGCCTAGGGAGGCCAGGGCCGAGCTCATGCCTCCTTCAATGCATGAGAGCCAACTGACCACCTTGTCACCTGACAGGGGGGGTTTCCCTGGTTGGACGTAGCGCGTGGAAGGAACACGTTATTCCAACCAGTTCCCTTCCCCTCCATCAGGCGCCCCGGCTGACCAGGGGGAGGCAGTAAAGTGACCAGGATTACTACATGTTTTTGTGAGGGTATTAACTACCCTAGGAGACACGGGGAGAACATGCAAACTCCACACAGAAAGGCCCTTCGAAAAACAAAAAAAGGAAACGGCATGCTTTCTATTCCTTGAAAGTTGGCATGCCATAATAGAAGCCATTGTTCTTGCTTTCATAAAAAAAATTGAAAATCTAATTTGAAATGACCAAACCTGCCTACCGATGATGTCACTGGGCTTCTGAACTGTCCACAGCCCTCTTCTGAGACAGAGTGACAAAATTGGTACCATATTATAATGAGCATTAGTTAGGACTAAGTAATTATATGAACATAGGTTGAAAATGGGTGAAATCGTCTAGGGTTGCCACCCGTCCCGTAAAATACGGAATCGTTCCGTAATTGGAAACTAAAAGATGCATTCCGTATTTTAATGTCGGGGAATCAATATGAATGACAGGGCGATCTATGTGCTGTCCTGTCTCTTTGCTACTGTGACTGAGAGAGTGAGAGCTCAGCTGTGCGTGCGTTAGTCAGTGTTGCCAAGTATAGCGAGAGAAATGAGCCATTCGACCTCCAAAAACTAGCCAAAAACAAGCCAAAATTGTATCCAAAAGTTGTGGTAAATAAACAGACTTGGCAACGCTGATCTGATGCTAGGGTCTGGGAAGGCGCTCAGAAGGCGCTCAGCAGCTCATACTCATGACACGACCAATGAGAGTCTTGCTTCTGGAGGTCCCTGGAACAAAATATTTTGAGATATGGGGGGAGGGGTCGGCGGCCAATAATTTTGGGGGTCCTTGACCTGAAAAGGTTTGAGAACCACTGATATAGAAACATACGTTTTTCAGAAAACTGTTTTTTTTTAAAAACATTAGAATCGGCCTCAGGCCGTAATGGGTTTAACATTAGAATATAGACAATGGTTTCGTTCAGTTTAAAATACATACCAGACCACAGACCAGTTTGACCGGTCACTCACAGTGTAGGCTGCCCTAGCTTGTCTGATTTCTTGTCTAGAGGGGCGGGTTTAAAATCAGCGGAGAAAGAATGCGCCTGATCCCATCGGTTCACCAATCTGTCCGTCAGCCCCCGCCCCGTAAACTCAACATTTGGAGCGACGCCCACTGCACTCTGGTTGGTTGGGGAAATTAAACACTTCCTATGCCCGGAACACCGACTCGCTGGTCTAGGCTTTTATTTTTTAACAAAACAAAAAAATAAAAGCCTGGAGATCCAGGCTACTTGTCATTGGTAGCTGATAATGAAAGACACAGTTGGCCAAACTTTAAGCAAAGTCAGCAGAACAGGTGTGTAAAATGAACCTAAATGTCCTCACTGATAGCAGTGTACTATAGACGGCTCAACAGCTGCAGATCTTCTTGGAGAAAGACATCGTTCTGCACGCCTTGTACAGTTCACATGGCCGCAAATAAGACATGATAACAAAGTGTACGAATAATCTAAAATGTCAAATTGCAAATATATATAAACACCTAAAAGTCACAAAACAAGAACATATGTTTTGGTTTCCCACTGCATGGTGGTAAAATTTGGACGAATATAGTGCACGATAAACAGAGGACAAGAATAAATGTTGGTGGGGTATATACCTAAAATATAAGCCTACCTATCAGGTGCATATCAATAATGCTCATGAATGTTACTTTAACATGTAATTAGTCCTACTTAGCTACCGATTATTATATTATATGTTACTACAAACAAAATACTTACGGTAAATGATGGCTTCACACATTTTCAACTTATCTTCATATAATTGGTCCTATTTAATATTGTGCATTTTTTGTCTACCGGTGGGGCCTGAGGTCTGTGTCTCAGAGGAGGAATGTGGACAGTTAAGAAACCAGTCTACCAGTGACATCATCGGCGAGGAATCCAAGCTAATAGAAACGGCATGCTTTTTTTTAACCCTTTTTTCACCCGGTGCCAATTTGCTAAGTGATCCTGGGCACTACACTCCCCCCACCAGCCTAGGGAGGCCAGGGCCGAGCTCATGCCTCCCTCAATGCATGAGAGCCAACTGACCTTCTTGTCACCTGACAGGGGGGGTTTCCCTGGTTGGACGTAGCGCGTGGAAGGAACACGTTATTCCAACCAGTTCCCTTCCCCTCCATCAGGCGCCCCGGCTGACCAGGGGGAGGCAGTATAGTGACCAGGATTACTACATGTTTTTGTGAGGGTATTAACTACCCTAGGAGACACGGGGAGAACATGCAAACTCCACACAGAAAGGCCCTTCGAAAAAGAAAAAAAAGAAACGGCATGCTTTCTATTCCTTGAAAGTTGGCATGCCATAATAGAAGCCATTGTTCTTGCTTTAATAAGAAAAGTGTAAATCTAATTTGAAATGACCAAACCTGCCTACCGATGATGTCACTGGGCTTCTGAACAGTCCACAGCCCTCTTCTGAGACACAGAGTGACAAAATTGGTACCATATTATAATGAGCATTAGTTAGGACTAATTATATGAACATAGGTCGAAAATGGGTGAAATCGTCTAGGGTTGCCACCCGTCCCGTAAAATACGGAATCGTTCCGTAATTGGAAACTAAAAGATGCATTCCGTATTTTAATGTCGGGGAATCAATATGAATGACAGGGCGATCTATGTGCTGTCCTGTCTCTTTGCTACTGTGACTGAGAGAGTGAGAGCTCAGCTGTGCGTGTGTCTGATCTGATGCTAGGGTCTGGGAAGACGCTCAGAAGGCGCTCAGCAGCTCATACTCATGACACGACCAATGAGAGTTAGCGCTTTCGATGTTGCTAATGTAGCAGAATGGGCGTCTCCCACTCTGCCCATGGCCCCCGCCCATCCTCCTCCCACTAATCAGTGGACTGGTTGCCTGCAGTATTTAAGCAGCGCTCCTTCTGCCTGCTGGAGGTGTCTCTTCTTGTTTGATGTGAGTGTCTTCAGACTGGTCTCCTCGACCAAAGCTGGCCTGTTGGGCTTCAGTGTTTGTTTGCTCACGATGCATCAGCGCAGGTATATGTCTCTATCGTTTAGCAAGTGCTGCAGTGTATAGTAGTTATGGTCATAAACTTGACAGTTTGTTTTATGTTGTTTAGTCCCTGTGTGTGGCTGTCTGTCTGTCTCCCCACGGAGAGCACGCCCCCCCCCCCCCCCCCCCCCCCCCCTCAGGTTGTCTACCCCTGCTGGGGGTGTGTGTGCGACTGAAATAAAGTAACAATAAAAAAAACAAAAGTTACAAAATCCACCCAAAGAACTAATTATTTCGCGTGCTGGCGACGCATGCATGCGCGCGCCCGTATTTCCATTTCTGAAAGCTGGAACCCTAGAAGTGGTCCTTGAACCCATTAAAACCGGGAAAGCATCTGTGTCACTTATTAACCATTATTTTATACTTTAGAAAATAGCAGATATACAAGTCTTGTAGTCTTGTAGAGTCTTGTAGATCAGATATTTTTTGAAAAATCGTGAAAATGTGTGCAAATCTTTGAATATATCTATATTTTTAAAGCAAACATTTGTTACTCAAATCTTTGCTTCTGGAGGTCCCTGGAACAAAATATTTTGAGATGGGGGGGGGGGGGGGGGGGGTCGGCGGACAATAATTTTGGGGGTCCTTGACCTGAAAAGGTTTGAGAACCACTGACATACGTTTTTCAGAAAACTGTTTTTTTTTTAACATTAGAATCGGCCTCAGGTCGTAATGGGTTTAACATTAGAATATAGACAATGGTTTCGTTCAGTTTAAAATACATACCAGACCACAGACCAGTTTGACCGGTCACTCACAGTGTAGGCTGCCCTAGCTTGTCTGATTTCTTGTCTAGAGGGGCGGGTTTAAAATCAGCGGAGAAAGAATGCGCCTGATCCCATTGGTTCACCAATCTGTCCGTCAGCCCCCGCCCCGTAAACTCAACATTTGGAGCGACGCCCACTGCACTCTGGTTGGTTGGGGAAATGAAACACTTCCTATGCCCGGAACGCCGACTCGCTGGTCCAGGCTTTTATTTTTTAGCAAAACTAAAAAATAAAAGCCTGGAGATCGAGGCTACTCACAGTCCAGTCAACGCGTTTTCACGTCATTCTCACTCAAATTCACGTGGCTTCCAATAAGTACCAAACCTTTACATAACATTAACACCCAGGGGCACTGGCATGGACAGTGACGTCAGATTAGACGGCTCCAGACTAGTGTACAAAATAATGTAACCAAATGGACTCCTGTGTTTAATTAACTACAATAAGCACTTGTGTAATGTGTTGTTAGAAGACAATAAATACTGTAGCTCTCTGGTTAAAGACCACATTGTAAATGTAAAAGTGATTTTCTGTCTTTCTATTGAAGGGAAATTCAAGGTTTCTCTAATGAAAGTTAGAAGAACTCCATGACACATTTAATTTAAACAAAAAAAGAAAGCGCTTTATTTAGGAATAAGGAAGGCAGAAGGAAGGCAAAAATATACCTCCAAACAATGCAGAACCAAGGAAAGCAGCTGCTGTTTCACCCACATTTCCCATATCGTGTGCGACTATCATTCCCGATAAAACAGAAGCTTTTCAACACTTCGTTAAGATCCAACTTGTCAGTACATTCATTTCTGTCGTGTGTTTTTATACTGTGGTGTCTGTATATTGCCAACTCAACAAGGTCAAAGGGCAGACATTCAAATTCACAGGCCAGTCACCTGTAAATTGCTACATCCTGTCTGTTGTTCTTGTCTTCATTCATAATAATCACAGGATGAATTGAATAGGCTACATTGTGTATTTGGATGTCTGGCGAGTAAAGCACAAGTGAATAGGTGGTTACAAGGTGAATAGGTGGTTGTGTATATATGGATGTCTATCGACTTGTGTCGAATGGCCCGCGGTGCTCGCTCAGAGTGACACAGCAAAGTATACAGTCTGAGCAGCCAGCCAATATGCAACGATATGTGCAGTAGATACTGTAGTGTACTGCATACTGTATTATGTTCTAATCTATAGTAATACCACTGGTATACTTAAAAATCACACCTGTGTGAAGGTAGCGGCGCCTTTGATATATTTTGTCATAGATATGTTTTTCTACTAGAGAAACAATATTAAATCTCTGTAAATGTATTTCATCATAGTGATGTCATGAATAGTAACATAGTGATGTCATGAATAATGACCAATCAGAACTTTGACGGACCTGACCAATCAGAACGTTGACGGACCTGACCAATCAGAACCTTGGCGAGCCTGACCAATCAGAACGTTGACGGACCTGACCAATCAGAACCTTGGCGAGCCTGACCAATCAGAACGTTGACGGACCTGACCAATCAGAACCTTGGCGAGCCTGACCAATCAGAACGTTGACGGACCTGACCAATCAGAACCTTGGCGAGCCTGACCAATCAGAACGTTGACGGACCTGACCAATCAGAACGTTGACGCAAAAGCCAGGTATAGAGGGCTAATATCCGCTCTATACCTAAAGGTATAGAGCGGCTAGCGCCGCTAAAAATCACACCCAGTGTGAAGTGAGCGGTGTTATTTAAGGTCATCACAGTGATGGAAGCTCACTTAAAAAAAAATCACACCCTGTGTGAAGGTAGCGGCGCCTTTGAATACATTATGTCATCGATATGTGTTTATAATGTGTTTATAGCCATGTGTCATGTGAAGCTTGACCAATCACTTTGTTGACGGGTCTGACCAATCAGAGCGTCGACGACAGATAAAGTTAAATTGAGGATCTAACTTTAAATAACTTACCTAGAAGGAGACTTTAGCCAAATAAAAATATATACAAAAAAAAACATGAGGAAATAAAAAATAAACCTTGACATCATAGTGATGTCATGAATAGTCCCCTTGCCTGACAAATCACAACCTTGACGGGCCTGACCAATCAGAACCTTGACGGGCCTGACCAATCAGAACCTTGACGGGCCTGACCAATCAGAACCTTAACGGACTCTTGGATTCTCGATCGTCTCTATCAAACCATTCTGTCATAACGGATGACTGGGTCCCGAACTCAGACTTTCTATACATTCACCCTTCATCTGTTCTTGTATCTTTCTCTTTCTATTCGTCATATTAACTTTAAATAACTTACCTAGACGGAGACTTTAGCCAAATGAATAATAAGATGAAGTCATTGTCATCGTTTATATAGACATCGAATTCTATATTCATGACATCATAGTGATGTCATGAATAGTGACCAATCACAACTTTGGCGCACCTGACCAATCAGAACGTTGACGCACCTGACCAATCAGAACGTTGGCGCACCTGACCAATCAGAACGTTGACGCAAAAGCCAGGCATAGAGGGCTAATATCCGCTCTATACCTAAAGGTATAGAGCGGCTAGCGCCGCTAAAAAAGTTTGAAGTGCCTGGTGCTATTTATAGGTTATGAATTTCATCACGCATCTCGCAAGCCAATCACAATACTGAGCAAAGGGTCTGAATACTTATCAGCCAATCACAGTACAGTGAAAGACACATTTTCACGACGGATGGGTCATGGGTCCCAACCCCACTTGCAGGAGCGGCTACACCGCTCAATTACGTTCTATATAAACTATATAAATTATTTGAATTAGAATTTTGGATGACAGATTATGATGTGACATGTACATGACTGATTTTGCTGATATTACATTATTACAAAGTATAGCTGTCCCACTTTTATGTCCCATATAATGTGAAATCACCATATGGGGGAGACGTATAAGGCGATCTCTGTCTCAGCTAAGGGGTCCTTGACCTGAAAAAAGTTGAAGAACCCTGATCTATATGATTTCACAGGTTGACTTTGAAGGAAACGACAAACCATGATGTGTTCTACAACATTTTACTTTTATTCCTTACTCCTTTTTATTCCTCCTGAGGTCCCATTATTACCTGCAAATAAATTGGAAAGGGTCAAAATCAGACAACTGATAATAGTGGCATTTTCTTTTTTTTTTTACAAATGAGAAATGATCAAGTTTAAAACATTAGACAGCGTTAGTACCTTTGTTGTTCAATCCAGTAATGATTCATCAATAAAACAAAAGTATAAATAATTTGCTCAATATTCCAACCATAGACCATAATCTCAGTAGGCCTCAGAATAATCGTTTAATCGGCAGATTTGGCCTCATTTAATCTGCAGATTTGGCCTCAATCGACCAAGACTTTGTTAATTAATTAAAGTAATTGTTTATGGGTTCAAATGCTGAATTATGTCCTGAAAAATTATGAGCACGTCCCTTGTAATTTCTAGATACAGTATATTGTCGGTTGAGAAGAACCACTGAATTAGTTGACAAATTCCTATGATTATCAGTCAAGTTGACTATGAATATCTTAAATCGAGGACAGCCCTAAATCACAGAGATAGAACATGGCTTACGGCGTAGATCCAGTCAATGAAATAGGAGACGCGGGTGAAGACGGTGGGTTTGTTGACCATGTTACACATTCCACCTGGACCAAAGCTGACCACACCATGCACTCTCCAGGCACCATCAGTCTCGCAGCTCAGGGGCCCACCAGAGTCACCCTGAGAAGAAAGGAGAGTTGTGGTCAACCTCCAATTGACTGCATTTACATGGACAATATTTCTTCATTCAGAATGGAATAATTCCGATCAGAGATTTCCAATTAAACTGTTTTATATATGGACGCTAAATAAAAGTAATCCACGTGTCCATGCCTCTAAGTATTTAATCTGAATATTATTTTCACATGTACAAAGTGGTTCTTTATATGGTTTTTCTGTCGATGTTTTGTGCTCCATGCAGTACCTGGCAGCCTGCGGTGATTCCATCCCCTCCAGCACACAGCATGGACTCCAAGGCCAGGCTTCCCCACCACTCAGGCTGGGAACAAATGGAGTGCTCTACCACATTCAGTGGCGCCACTTGCAGCTTGTCTGGTGAACCGCTTCCAACTAAAAAGAAAGAAATATGCATGTTCAAATACAACATTTTTGAGCAAGACGCTGAACCACTGAAGGGTTTAACGTAGAATACATACCTGTACTGCCGAGAAGCCCCCAGCCAGTGATGTAACAGGTGAACTTGTGGGGCAGCATTTCTTCAACATAAGGTAGGTTGGCCATTGCCACAAAGCCGTTGTCATATACACCGTTGGCCAGTTTCAGCAGAGCAATATCATTTCTATAAGGCAAATATAGAAGAATACTCATCATCTTACTAAAGAACAAACCACTTTAGTCGGTAACTGGAGGAGTGGGCACCAAGTAAGAGTGGGAACCTCCATGTTAAATTGCCATTTTTCTCCAAAATGTAAAATAAATAAATATTAGGAAAATGGTTTTAAATAATGTAAAGTATACATGGTTAGAACATGCTTGAAGATTTGTCAATTAAGGCCTAACATTTCTACAATTGTTACAAAACCTGTATAGCCAGTCATTTGGGGCATACACAAGAACTTGAAGGTTAAATTGTCTTATTATGATGTACTGTGCATGTTCAAATCATGTAGGCCTACTTAAGACAATTTTTCAAATTCTTAAATTCTTTACATTTTGGAAAAAAATGCCAATTTAACATCGAGGTACCCACTCTTCCAGTATCCCTATAGTCTTTTCAAAACATTTTCAATTGCACTGTGAGCTGAAATGTGTAGAAAACAACACGGCATGCTCGGTAACGATCCAACATTTTAAGTTCTGATGGGTAGTTTACTGTGTTTCAGTTCCTATTCAATATTCAAGGGTTACATAGGTGATATTAAGTTAAGAAAGTGGTAATGTTTACCCTTTGCCGACGCCACCGGTTGTCCAGCCCGGATGGATGATAACCTTTTCCACGTCGATGATCTGCTCAGTGCCGCCATCTTTATAGAGGTCATGCTCTCCGACCACCACGCGGTACTTGCCATCCGGGCTGTCAAGAACACAAGGTTATACAACACACACACAATATATGATACAAGTTGAGTTATAGACTCTTTTTATTTTACATACTGTATAGGTCATTGTTGACCTGGCATCCTATAGTTTCAATGTAGGCTGATGTAGGCTGATGATAGGTTCTTGGTTTACATATGTATTAGTTATTATTAGATTATTGGTTTACTTATGTATTACTTTATTATTAGATTACTATTTGTATGCATTTGATGTATTATGTGTATTATGATGTATTATCTTGTGTCCTTGCTTACTGTAAATCGCTCTGGATTAAGAGTGTCTGCAAAACGTCTAACTGTATAAGCCATAAATGGAATGATTATTTACACATCTTACACAATTAATTCAGTATTGAAATAACAAACAAATAACAAACTCAAACATTCCAAAATCCCCCCCGCAGCCACCCACTCACCCTCCCCACAAACACCATGTTGGCATTGTGTGCAAAATAATATACACACTAGATTAATCATATTCCAATTAGTTTAAAATACATAAAAAATACATAAATAAATAAAATAGAAAAAAGGTAAGGAGGGAGAGAAAAGAAAAAGATGTGACCAACGTAGAGAGCTGATCAAACTCAGCCACTAACTGGGAATCTAACTTCTCTACAAAGTCTAAGAAGGGCTCCCATGTGGAGAACAGCGAGAGTCCTACCTGACACAGTGGGCTGCAGTCAGGACGTGGAAGGCCTCAATAAGGGTGCCTCCGCAGATGTGTTGGTAGCTACTATCGTCCTCGTAATAGTTTTGTTGGAGAGAAATCTGAGGATAAAATATCAACAAACCATTAGGAGACAGATGACACTCTGCTGATTGATTGATTGATTGATTGATTTTCGTGTCGTGCCCAACCCTCATGGGTTTCTAGACTCCATTTTACAATTACACCTCCTTTCTTGAAACATACATTCAGTTTATCATAATCATCCAACTCAAATAAATCAACATAAATGGATATTTTACCATATTCTCATGTCATCATAAATAGGGCAATAAAACAAAAAAATAACTCATATTACAGTATGTTATTTGGTGGCAATAAAACAGTTAAAAGTCATAATGATTCATATGGCTCAGGCCCACAGTATTAATGTGATCATTAGTTTGGGACAGAATTCATGGCAACGGCCCTGAGCCTAGTATGGCTAATGGATTAATGTGTAGCAAAACAGCAAAAATACAAAGCACAACTAATTATTAATTGTTTGAAAATGCTATGCAAAGCAATGTGAATATATTACAGTGACATTAATCACAAAAATACAGATTTGTATTGATTTTACCACAGTAACATTGGTTAGTAAGAAAATGAACATTATAAGCACTGCATTCACTTCAAATACATGAAATGGTAGCCTATAGCACAGGTGAAATCACAAACCGGTGTTCTTTTCCAACTGTGATGTGAACTTGATGGATAATGATGAAAGATCTCAAGCAAATCAGTAGTGAAATGTAAGTAGGCTATATTTTACCTGGTATTTCCAGGAATGGGGTTCAGCCTCGGTGCCTCCTACCACCCTGTCATTATGGCTGAAGGGTGCCTCAGCACAAATCAATCCTTATGCACACAGTTAAATCCACAAGAGCAGTTAGAACACAGTGAGGACATGCAGTTGTAACAATCCTCAAATACAGTGGTGGAAAGTACCACCACTGTACATTTACTCAAGTACTGTACTTGAGTACAATTTTGAGGTATTTTATTTATACTTTCCTTGAGTATTTCCAATTTTCAATACTTTTACTTCTACTCCACAACATCTCAGACGCAAATATTGTACTTTTACTCCACTACAATTATTTAACAACTTTAGTAGTTACTTTGACGTTGATTATTATTACAAAACATTTCACTTCAGCCCTATATATGCTTAAGCTATTTGAAAATAGTCTGCCACTGTCTACACAACATCTCACAACAGGTCGCATCATGACACGTTGTGAGTTTGTTGATCTGCTATTTTCAGAGGATTTTTTAATGCATTTTGAACACAAAATGGGAAATAGTTTTTCCCATTTTTCGTTTTGGAACTTTAAGAATATTTTTATGCCAATACCTTTGTACTTTTACTCAAGTAAATTGTGAATACCAGATTTTTACCTGTAACAGAGTATTTCTACAAGACGGTATTGATACTTTTACTTAAAGGACCACTTAACAAGGACCACTTCACCCATTATCAACCTATCTTATAATTGGTCATTAATGCTCTTATAAGATGGTCTACTGAGGACAGTTGTGGACAGTTCCGAAACCCACCTACCAGTGACATCATCGATGGGGATTCCAAGCTAATATAAAGCTATTTCCAAGCTATTGTGCTATAATAGAAGCTATTTGTTCTTACATTCATTTTTTTTTTTACAGATGATGTCCTTTTAAGTAAAAGAAACATGAGTACTTCTTCCCTCACTGCTAAAATATACCTGCAACAATTAATTACAATAATAATAATACAAAATCATCATTGTGCCTCTTCTGTAAGCCTTACCAATGCAACACAAGAGAGCCGTAAGTCGTATCATCTTGGACTGGTGAAGTGACCAGATGCAGGTGGTTGTGATATACCTTCTTGTGGTGATGCAACCATCTGGCTACATGCCAATGTCAATGATGGGCATGACGAAACTAGCCTGGTAAACCCTCCCTCCGGAAATCTCATTTGTAATTTATTTCAGGAGTGAAATCAAATGCAAATGAGATTTCCGGAGGAAGGGGGGGTTTACCAGGCTATGACGAAACACTTCTTTTCATGAAAAGATCTTTTCATGGTGCTGACTATGACACATTTTTATATTTATGTCATGTCTTTAATATATAATATCGTATTTTATCTTTTATGTACACATTTCTTCTCTCCCAATTATAATTTATTTTATTTGTTATTTTTACTTTATTTGCAAAAGGTATATTAAAGCTCATGGATAACAGAATAAATGTTAACTTACAAAAACATTTTAGAAAAAATACCATTTGAAATGACATATAGAATATCTATATCTCTCTCTCTATACAGTACACACACACACACACACACACACACACACACACACACACACACACACACACACACACACACACACACACACACACACACACACACACACACACACACACACACACACACACACACACACGCAATAAAGTATAATAACTCAAAATAAATTAGGTATGTCATGTGTTTTCATCAATTGAGCAACTTAATAACTGGAATCCGACATGTAAACAGAGTTTTTCTTTAGCCTACTTCTTTTTTGTTTTTTCATTGGTAGCTGATAATGACACAGTTGGCCAAACTTTAAGCAAAGTCAGCAGAACAGGTGTGTAAAATGAACCTAAACGTCCTCACTGATAGCAGTGTACTATAGACGGCTCAACAGCTGCAGATCTTCTTGGAGAAAGACATCGATCTGCACGCCTTGTACAGTTCACATGGCCGCAAATAAGACATGATAACAAAGTGTACGAATAATCTAAAATGTCAAATTGCGCAAATATATGCTCATGAATGTTACTTTAAAATGTAATTAGTCCTACTTAGCTACCGATTATTATATGTTACTACAAACAAAATACTTAAAGGACGGCTTCACACATTTTCAACCTATCTTCATATAATTGGTCCTAGTCCAGGGGCCAACACTGATATTTTCACAAATTGGTACCACCTAAGGTGACCGTAAAGTTTTTGTATTTTTGTCTTCCTACATGTCTCTAGTTTATATTTTGGTATGATAACCCTTCCAATCTTGTAGCTTAATGGCAGTTATCACTACCTACCGGCTAATGTATCCGGTAGGAGACACAAAGTAGAATCTTTGTGTCTCCTACCGGAAATACAACCGGGCATCAAATTATTGCGACAAAAAACAAAATATATCCATGTATTCAAGGCTTCATGGGGTGTGCAATTGATAACTTCTCAGATTTTTGGTGTTTGCAAAAAGACTGCTTTCCATAAGCTTGTAAAAGTTGACCCTCCTTCGGTCTAGGGTGGTCATAGCTGAATGGGTAGAGAGTCCCCCTGGGAAACTTAAAGGAGGAGTTCACCCATTTTTTTTTTTTTTTCTATCAATTGCACACCCCATGAAGCCTTGAATACATGGATATATTTTGTTTTTTGTCGCAATAATTTGATGCCCGGTTGTATTTCCGGTAGGAGACACAAAGATTCTACTTTGTGTCTCCTACCGGATACATAAGCCGGTAGGTAGTGATAACTGCCATTAAGCTACAAGATTGGAAGGGTTATCATACCAAAATATAAACTAGAGACATGTAGGAAGACAAAAATACAAAAACTTTACGGTCACCTTAGGTGGTACCAAAATATTGCTTGGCCCCTGGACTAATATTGTACAATTGTTGTCTACCTGTGGGGCCTGAGGTCTGTGTCTCAGTGGAGGGCTGTGGACAGTTAAGAAACCCAGTCTACCAGTGACATCATCGGTGAGGAATCCAAGCGAATAGAAACGGCATGCTTTCTATTCCTTGAAAGTTGGCATGCCATAATAGAAGCCATTGTTCTTGCTTTAATAAAAATCTGAAATGACCAAACCTGCCTACCGATGATGTCACTGGTAGGTGGGCTTCTGAACTGTCCACAGCCCTCTTCTGAGACACAGAGTGACAAAATTGGTAACATATTATAATGAGAATTAGTTAGGACTAATTATATGAACATAGGTTGAAAATGGGTGAAATCGTCTAGGGTTGCCACCCGTCCTGTAAAATACGGAATCGTTCCGTAATTGGAAACTAAAAGATGCATTCCGTATTTTAATGTTGGGGAATCAATATGAATGACAGGGCGATCTATGTGCTGTCCTGTCTCTTTGCTTCTGTGACTGAGAGAGTGAGAGCTCAGCTGTGCGTGTGTTAGTCAGTGCTGCCAAGTATAGTGAGAGAAATGAGCCATTCGACCTCCAAAAATGAGCCAAAAATTAGCTAAAATTGTATCCAAAAGTTGCGGTAAATAAACAGACTTGGCAACGCTGATCTGTTGCTATAGGGTCTGGGAAGGTGCTCAGCAGCTCATACTCATGACACGACCAATGAGAGTTAGCGCTTTCATTGTTGCTAATGTAGCAGAATGGGCGTCTCCCACTCTGCCCATGGCCCCCGCCCATCCTCCTCCCACTAATCAGTGGACTGATTGCCTGCAGTATTTCAGCAGCGCTCCTTCTGCCTGCTGGAGGTGTCTCTTCTTGTTTGGTGTGAGTGTCTTCAGACTGGTCTCCTCGACCAAAGCTGGCCTGTTGGGCTTCAGTGTTTGTTTGCTCACGATGCATCAGCGCAGGTATGTCTCTATTGTTTAGCAAGTACCACAGTGTATAGTAGTCATGGTCATAAACTTGAGTTTGTTTTATGTTGTGTAGTCCCTGTGTGCGGCTGTCTGTCTCCCCACGGAGAGCACGTCCCCCCCCCCCCCCTCAGGTTGTCTACCCCTGCTGGGTGTGTGTGTGCGACTGAAATAAAGTAACAATAAACAAAACAAAAAAGTTACAATATCCACCCAAAAAAATAATTATTTTGCGTGCAAATTATTTCGCGTGCTGGCGACACATGCACTCGCGCGCCGTATTTCCATTTCTGAAAGGTGGCAACCCTAGAAGTCGTCCTTGGAACCCATTAAAACCGGAAAGCATCTGTGTCATTTTAGAAATTAACCATTATTTTATACTTTAGAAAATAGCAGATATACAAGAGTCTTGTAGATCAGCTGTACATGAACATCGTGAAAATGTGTGCAAATCTTTGAATATATATATATTTTTTAAAGCAAACATTTGTAACTCAAATCTTTGCTTCTGGAGGTCCCTGGAACAAAATATTTTGAGATGGGGGGTCGGCGGCCAATCATTTTGGGGGTCCTTGACATGAAAAGGTTTGAGAACCACTGATATAGAAACATACGTTTTTCAGAAAACTGTTATGATTTTAAGATATTAGAATCGGCCTCAGGTTGTAATGGGTTTAACATTAGAATATAGACAATGGTTTCGTTCAGTTTAAAATACATACCAGACCACAGACCAGTTTGACCGGTCACTCAGTCCAGTCAACGCGTTTTCACGTCATTCTCACTCAAATTCATGTGGCTTCCAATAAGTACCAAACCTTTACATATCATTAACACCCAGGGGCACTGGCATGGACAGTGACGTCAGATTAGACAGCTCCAGACTAGTGTACAAAATAATGTATCCAAATGGACTCCTGTGTTCAATTAACTACAATAAGCACTTGTGTAATGTGTTGTTAGAAGACAACAAATACTGTAGCTCTCTGGTTAAAGACCACATTGTAAATGTAAAAGTGATTTTCTGTCTTTCTATTTAAGGGAAAGTCAAGGTTACTCTAATAAAAGTTAGAAGAACTCCATGACACATTTAATTTAAACAAAAAAAGAAAGCACTTTATTTAGGAATAAGGAAGGAAGGCAAAAATATACCTCCAGACAATGCAGAACCAAGGAAAGCAGCTGCTGTTTCACCCACATTTCCCATATTTTATTATTCCCAATAAAACAGAAGCTTTTCAGCACTTCGTTAAGATCCAACTTGTCAGTACATTCATTTCTGTCGTGTGTTTTTATACTGTGGTGTCTGTCTATTCTCAACAAGGTCAACAAGGTCAAAGGGCAGACATTCAAATTCACAGGCCATTCACCTGTAAATTGCTACATCCTGTCTGTTGTAGTTGTTCTTCATCCTCCTATCCTCCTATAATTTGACAAACCTCTGTCTGTCTGTCTGTCTGTCTGTAGTGGTGTCATGGTGAAGCTGCCCGGTTCTCCGCAGTGGCTGGAGCAATTGCTCTGATTTTGCACACAGCCATTGAGCATTACCATCTGAACGCAACTGCAAAGCCCGTTTTTCAGCCCTACAAGCAACAAGGTCTATGAAAAGAAGGCCAAACGAAGCGCCTTCACACATATACAAACAGCCGATCACTGCACTTTCACAACCAACGCCAGAAACACACTACCACCAATATTGCCCCTAAACCGTTTACAATAGGCGAACATGGCAACGGCAGGGAGCCACATTCCATTCTGCGTCACGGCTCCGTGGTGTGTGTGTGTGTGTGGGGGGGGGAGATGATCGCACCACAACTTGTGTCCGCGGCCGTGTATGCGTGGACACGCACATGTGCATGCACGTTGGGGAGGCACATGTCAGAATGAACATTATTTGTGTGTGTGTGTTCGCGACAGGGCACGGCTCTGTGTGTGTGTGTGTGTGTGTGTGTGTGTGTGTGTGTGTGTGTGTGTGTGTGTGTGTGTGTGTGTGTGTGTGTGTGTGTGTGTGTGTGTGTGTGTGTGTGTGTGTGTGTGTGTGTGTGTGTGTGTGTGTGTGTGTGTGTGTGTGTGTGTGTGTGCGTGCGTGCGTGCGTGCGTGCGTGCGTGCGTGCGTGTGCTCGCGACGGCTCGCTCGTGTGTGTTGGCGACGGGGGGCGGCTCCGTCTGTTAGATCTGTATATGCGCGGGTGTTTGTGTGTGTTCTGTGCCTCCACGACGGGATGTGCGTGTGGTGTGTGTACACACTACAGAGTACAAACTCACTTTCCATCCCTGATAAACTGTCTGTTCACAGCGCATGAGCCAAACTGCACACTTTGGGTGCTCATATCCCCCTACGGGTATGGTCTAGTTCATAATAATCACAGGATGAATTGAATAGGCTACATTGTGTATTTGCATTTGGATGTCTGGCGAGTAAAGTACAAGTGAATAGGTGGTTACATGGTGACTAGGTGGTTGTGTATTCATGGATGTCTGTCGACTTATTGTATGTCGAGTGGCCCGCAGTGCTCTCTCAGAGTGACACAGAGCAAAGTATACAGTCTGAGCAGCCAGCCAATATGCAACGATATGTGCAGTAGATACTGTAGTGTACTGCATACTATATGTTCTAATCTATAGCATACCACTGGTATACTTTATGTTCTATAAACTATATATACTTAATTTGAATTAGAATTTTAGATAGATTATGGACATGTACATGACTGATTTTGCTGATATTAAATTATTACAAAGTATAGCTGTCCCACTTTTATGTCCCATAAAATGTGAAATCGCCATATGGGGGAGACGTATAAGGCGATCTCTGTCTCAGCTAAAAAAAAAAATTGAAGAACCCTGATCTATATGATTTCACAGGTTGACTTTGAAGGAAACAACAAACCATGATGTGTTCTACAACTTTTTACTTTTATTCCTTACTCCTGTTTATTCCTCCTCAGGTCCCATTATTACCTGCAAATAAA
This sequence comes from Gymnoscopelus microlampas, assembly GCF_963454915.1. Classification (NCBI taxonomy): domain Eukaryota; kingdom Metazoa; phylum Chordata; class Actinopteri; order Myctophiformes; family Myctophidae; genus Gymnoscopelus; species Gymnoscopelus microlampas. The sequence continues at coordinate 11,868,776 of NC_139959.1, read as the reverse complement.
TTGGAAAGGGTCAAATTCAGACAACTGATAATAGTGGCATTTTCTTTTTTCTTTTTTTTTACAAATGAGAAATGATCAAGTTTAAAACATTATACTACTCATTCAGACAGCGTTAGTACCTTTTCTATTGTTCAATCCAGTAATGATTAATCAATAGAACAAAAGTGTAAATAATTTGCTCAATATTCCAACAAGACTATAATCTCAGTAGGCCTCAAAATAATTAAGCACGTCTCTTGTAATCTCTAGATAGAGTATATTGTCACTGTCGGGTGGAAACCTTTATAATATAATCTTTTCAGAATATTATTTCAAAAATAGTTTGTCTACAAACCCCAAACGTGTCACAGTGTGGCACATTGTGAGCTTGTAGATCAGCTATTTTTTGCTACTTTTGTTTGACACGGTAGTATGACGAATTAGGGCAGTACTTTACGAAAAAAACATACAAGTTTGAAATATGGAAATACAAGGTTTCTGCCCGAGAGCAACGATATCCTATAATTAGGACAAGTCTATAGGCCAATAGTCAGAAGCCGTTTTGAAATTAGAATGTTAAAAGTTCTCAACCACTGACTTGAAAAGGCTGGTCGCTGCATGTTTGCATGCAACAAACACTATTTTACATAATTTGACGATTAAGTCAGCTGATCAATTAGTGCAGTGCTTCTCAACCTGTATGCCGGGGACCACTAGTGGGCCGCAAAGATTATTGCAAGTGGGACCCCAAATAATTGGCAAAACTCTAAGATTACACTAATGATAATATTAATATACAAAAAAGATTGTAAAATAACTAACTGTATTTGAAAAAAATGTTTTCTTTGTGGTACCAATAAATAGGAACATATACTATCTTAGTTCCATTGATCAAAGCTGGAGCACAATCGATTGATTGATCATTAAAATGAACATGCTCTGAAAATGAACATGGCCCACTCATCTGAACACTTATCCACTTAGTCCCTTTTGAGATTTTCAAGTGGGCTCTGGTCCAGAAAAGGTTGAGAAGAGCCACTGATTTAGTTGACAAATTCCTATGATTATCAGTCAAGTTGACTACGAATATCTTAAATCGAGGACAGCCCTAAATCACCGAGATAGAACATGGCTTACGGCGTAGATCCAGTCAATGAAAGAGGAGACTCGGGTGAAGACGGTGGGTTTGTTGATCAGGTTACACATTGGACCTGGACCAAAGCTGACCACACCATGCACTCTCCAGACACCCTCAGTCTTGCAGCTCAGGGGCCCACCAGAGTCGCCCTGAGAAGAAAGAGTTGTGGTCAACCTCAAATTGACTGCATTTACATGGACAATGGAGAGATTGCACATGCGTCACTTGTCCACCGGGACACCCCGGTGGACAAGCCTCTATAGGCCTATGTCTTCATTCAGAATGGAATAATTGCGATCAGAGATTTCCAGTTTAACTGTTTATATATGGACGATAAATAAAAGTAATCCTTGTGTACATGCCTCTAAGCATTTAATCTGAATATTATTTCCACATGCACATAGTGGTTATGCCTATGGTTTTTCTGTCTATGTTTTGTGCTCCATGCAGTACCTGGCAGCCGGCGGTGATTCCATCCCCTCCAGCACACAGCATGGACTCCAACACCCGGCTTCCCCACCACGCAGGCATGGAACAAATGGAGTGCTTTACCACCTTCAGTGGCGCCACTTGCAGCTTTTCTGCTGAACCGCTTTCAGCTAAAAAGAAAGAAATATGCAGGTTCAAATGATACAACATTTAGGTTCGATTTGGACTCCTGCCCAATTTGTGTCTTTGAGCAAGACGCTGAACCACTGCTCCTAATAGTTAAACGCAGAATATATACCTGTACTGCCGAGAAGCCCCCATCCAGTGATGTAACAGGTGAACTTGTGTGGCAGCATTTCATCAACATAAGGTAGGCCGGCCATTGCCACAAAGTCGTTGTCATAAACACTGTTGGCCAGTTTCAGCAGAGCAATATCATTTCTATAAGGCAAATAGAAGAATACTCATCATCTTACTGAAGAACAAACAACTTTAGTCAGTAACCGAGTGGAATTCATATTTGGAAAAAGATTATGTAAAGTATACATGATTAGAAGATGCTTGAACATTCTGCAATTAAGGCCTAATTTTTTCCACACTAATTCAAGTATGTCTGCGTACGGACTACTACTTCAGAGCCAATTAAGCAGTTGTCCAATTCTCTCCCAATTTGCTACAAAAATCGCTCATGGCTCTGCCTAGGTTACCATCTACTTTTCCACCTTCGTAGTACATTGCACGATGTACATTTTATATTAAACTCTATTATTAGGCAATAAGCACCGAAAGTGGTCTGACGTCATTCATTTCTACAATTGCTACAAATTGCTACAAAACCAGTCATTTGGGGCATAAACAAGAAGTTGAAGGGTACATTTTGGTCTTATGATGCACCGTGCATGTTCAAATCATGTTAATTTTTTTAATGTTTTACATTTTGGAAAAAAATGCCAATTTAACATCGAGGTACCCACTCTTCCTGTACCACCTTTAGTCTTTTCAAAACATTTGCAATTGCACCGTGAGCTGAAATGTGTAGAAAATAACACAGCATGCTTGGTAAGGATTCAACATTTTAAGTTCTGATTGGTAGTTTACTGTCTTTCAGTTCCTGGTCAATACTAGGTGATATTAAGTTAGGAAAGTTGTAATATTTACCCTTTGCCAACGGCACCTGTCCAGCCCGGATGGGTAATAACTTTTTCCACGTCAATGATCTGCTCAGTGCCGCCATCTTTATGGAGGTCATGCTCTCCGACCACCACGCGGTACTTTATATCCGGCCTGTCAATAACACAAGGATAAAAAACACACTGATTATCAACCAGACTTTGAGTAGGATACAATATATGATACAAATCGGGTTATAGGCTCTTTTTTTTTACATATACAATTAAGCCATAAATGGAATGATTATTTACACATATACAATTAAGCCATAAATAGAATGATTATTAACACATCTTACACAATGAATTTAGTATTGAAATAACAATTCCTTAACTCAAACATAATGGAGAACAGCGAGAGTCCTACCCGACACAGTGGGCTGCAGTCAGGACGTGGAAGGCCTCAATAAGGGTGCCTCCGCAGATGTGGTGGTAGGTAATACCGTCCTCGTTATAGTTTCGTTGGAGAGAAACCTGAGGATAAAATATCAACCAACCATTAGGACACAGATGACACTCAGCTGGTTGAAGGGACATTTTACTAACAAATACCCCTTAAATAGGGCAATAAAACGAAAGGATGAACTGATATTACAGTATGTTTATTATTTCAAGTAGCCAAGGCGGCAATACGACAAGTGAGAAGTCATAATGATTCATGTGGCCCAGGCCCACAGTATTAATGTGATCATTAGTTGGGGACAGAATTCATGGCAACCTGCCTGAGCCTACTAGAGGCTACTAGATTAATGTTTAGCAAAACAGCAAAAATACAAAGCACAACAAATTATTAATTGTTTGAAAATGCTATGCAAAATAATGTGGAGATATTACAGGGCCAGCAATCCCAAAAATACAGATAGATTGTACCACAGTTACATTGGTTAGTAAGACAATGAATATTATAAACACTGCGTTCAATTCAAATACATGAAATGGTAGCCTACAGCAACAGCACACGTGAAATCATAAACCTGTGTTCTTTTCCAACTGTGATGTGAACTTGATGGATAATGATGAAGGATCTCAAGCAAATCAGTAGTGAAATGTAAGTATATTTTACCTGGTATTTCCAGGAATGGGGTTCAGCCTCGGTGCCTCCTACCACCCTATCATTGTGGTTGAAGGGTGCCTCAGCACAAATCAATCCTTATGCACACAGTTAAATCCACAAGAGCAGTTAGAACACAGTGAAGACATGCAGTTGTAACAATCCTCAAATACAGTGGTGGAGAGAATATTTACTCAAGTACTGTACTTGAGTACAATTTTGAGGTATTTTATTTATACTCGAGTATTTCCAATTTTCAATACTTTTACTTCTAATCAAATATTGTACTTTTACTCCACTACAATTATTTAACAACTTTAGTTGTTACTTTGACTTTGATTATTATTACAAAACATACTTTAACTTCAGCCCTATATATACTTAGGCTATTTGAAAATAGTTGGTCTACAATCTCACAACACGTCGCATCATGACGCGTTGTGAGTTTGTTGATCTGCTATTTTCAGAGGATTTTTTATGCATTTGGAACACAAAATGGGAAATCCTGCATAAATGACTACTTTTCGTTTTGGAACTTTAAGAATATTTTTATGCCAATACTTTTGTACTTTTACTCAAGTAAATTGTGAATACTAGATTTTTACCTGTAACACAATTCACCCATTTTCAACCTATCTTATAATTGGTCCTCATTAATGCTCATAAGATGGCACCATACACCTACCAGTGACATTATCGATGGGGATTCCAAGCTAATATAAAGCTAATTCCAAGCTTTTGTGCTATAATAGAAGCTATCTGTTCTTACATTCACATATGTTTTTTACCGATGATGTCCTTTAAGTAAAAGAAACATGAGTACTTCTTCCATCACTGCTAAAATATACCTGCAACAATTAATTACAATAATAATAATACAAAATCATCATTGTGCCTCTTCTGTAAGCCTTACCAATGCAACACAAGAGAGCCGTAAGTCGTATCATCTTGGACTGGTGAAGTGACCAGATGCAGTTGGTTGTGATATACCTTCTTGTGGTGACGCAACCATTTGGCTACATGCCAATGTCAATGATGGGCATGACGAAACACCATGTCAAAGACATATTGAATCATTTCATGGTGCTGACTAATTCTCACATTTTTATATTTATGTCATGTCTTTAATATATAATATTGTATTTGATCTTTTATGTACAATATTTTTCTCTCCCAAACCCAAACTCATGTAAACTGTTTTAAACATTTTAGGAAAAATACCATTTGAAATTACATATCTATCTATATCTCTCTATACACACACACACACACACACACACACACACACACACACACACACACACACACACACACACACACACACACACACACACACACACACACTCTTACACTTACTTTTTAAGCAAAGTCAGCAGAACAGGTGTGTAAAATGAACCTAAACGTCCTCACTGATAGCAGTGTAGACGGCTCAACAGCTGCAGATCTTCTTGGAGAAAGACATCGTTCTGCACGCCTTGTACAGTTCACATGGCCGCAAATAAGACATGATAACAAAGTGTACGAAAATAAATAAAATAAATGTCAAATTGCAAATATAAACACCTAAAAGTCACAAAACCATAGAACATATGTTTTGTTATAATAGAAGATAATAGTTCTTGCTTTAATAAAAACAAAATTGTAAATCTAATTTGAAATGACCAAACCTGCCTATGATGTCACTGGTAGGCTTCTGAACTGTCCACAGCCCTCTTCTGAGACAAAATTGATACCATATTATAATGAGCATGAAGTGAGAAGTGAGGACTAATTATATAAACATAGGTTGAAAATGGGTGAAGTCCTTGAACCCATCAAGACTGGGAAAGCATCTGTGTCACTTTATATTAACCACTTTAACCATATTTGATACTTTCGAAAATATCAGATATATACAGTAACAGTCATAGCGCGTCACTTCGTGCCAAGCTATGAGCTTGTAGATACTGCTATTCTTGAAATATTATGAAAATGTGTGCACATCTTTATATCTATATTATTAAAGCAAACATTTTGAACTCAAATCTTTGCTTCTGGAGGTCCCTGGAACAAAATATGTTGAGATAGGGGGTCGGCGACCAATACTTTTGGGGCTCCTTGACATGAAAAGGTTTGAGAACCAATTTAGAAACATAAGTTTTTCAGAAAACTGTTAGGATTTTAAGACATTTGTGACTAAAATCGGCCTCAGGTCATAATGGGTTTAACATTAGAATACAGACAATGGGGTTTGCTCAGTTTAAAATACATACAGACCAGTTTGACCGGTCACTCACAGTCCAGTCGACACGTTTTCATGTCATTCTCGCTCAAATACATGAGGCTGAAGCGTCCTGTTGTTGCTAGGCAACGCTGGGCAAACCACCCAGGCTGGCTAATCAAACGCAGTATTACTCGATAAGGTACTTTTGTAATTTCGTGGCCTGTATCAAAACAAATATGCGTTTAATTAACCGTGTGTATGTAGTCATACGTTTTTGTGTATGTGTGCGAGTGAGTGAGTGTGTTTATGCATTTAGACGAATGAGACGAGTCGACACTCTTAGCCCTGATTCGTGACTGTCATTATATGACAATCATGGATGATCTTCAAAATAGTTTTAGCATTTTCTTCTTTTTTGACCCGTATATCTACATAAACGTTCATATTTCAAATATAAAGTGCTTTCCCTATGGCCACGGCTGTTATAATTATGTACGGGCCCTCAGAAGTATCCGTATGTTCCGTATTGTCCAATAAAAAGCATTTTAATCCGATCGATGGTCGTTTTCTCCATATTTTCTCCGTATGCTTTCAACCACGTGACCCTATCGGTTGGGCGGTGTATTGCACTTTGATACATTATAATTCTATGAGAAAACGGCCACTAATCGGATTAAAATGCTGTTTATTGAACAATACAGAAGATACGCGTACTTCTGAGAGACCGTACATAATTGCAACATCCATGGCTATGGGGTAAAACTTTATATTGGAAATATAAACGTTTACGTAGATGTACGGCCAAAAAAAGAAAGTGCAGACACCACGTTGAAGTTCATCCAAGACTTGGATCCAGGCCTCCGTAGCGTGTGTGTATCTGTTCTCTTTATTTATTAGCTGGCCTGAATGTGGCAATAGCGAGGAAACGCCTGCCTGTCCTTTAATACCCATGCAGGATGTTATGCAGCCAGTAGTTCCTGCTTCATTAGCTGTCACTGTTGTTAGCAGACCTTAGCTTGTAGCTCCAGTAATGCTTTTTAATACCATTCTATTCCAGTGATCATAGCTGTGGTTGACTGTAACGATGGGGCTGCCGCAGAGCTCCTTTCTGTCAGACGGGGGGACGAACAGTGGCTACCATGTTCATGGGGTAGGTTGGTTTCTATATCAAATCACACTGTGTAACTTGATATCTATCTAATAATGAGAAGCAAGCACCCTCTGAATTTAAAGGGCACTCTCCACATACATGCTAAGAGCTGTTACCAGGTTATTGTCTATCTGCATGTTGCTGTTTTGACAATGTTGTACTCAACTATTTTTGTTGCTTGATTCATTGCCTTGTGATGATGATGATGATGAGGAGGAGGAGGTGGTGATGAGGTGGCATTTGGCTGATATCCAGCAAACTAATTCACACACACTACTAGGCTGTGTGTGTGTGTGTGTGTGTGTGTGTGTGTGTGTGTGTGTGTGTGTGTGTGTGTGTGTGTGTGTGTGTGTGAGAGAGAGAGTGTGAGAGAGTGTGTGGGAGAGTGAGAGAGCTGTCAATGACATATTCCTCCTGTGGTGTACAAATATACTCAAAAGTACAAATTGCTAAGAACATAATATATCAATGCATTGCTGTATTGACTTTTAGAACATTACAAAAAAAAACATAAATCTTTGTACATCGGCCATCTTCACTATATGTTTTCACTATAGAGTTTTGGTCCCAAGAGTCCCGGTCTAGAAATGTAACAGAGTGAAACATAACTACAGTACTAGTAAGCAAATGTACTTAGTTACTGTCCACAGTCCACCACTGATTATTACTAGTAGTAACTAGTAAGTTAATGATTTTTTTCTTTCCTTTTCTCCCTTAAATTTAGAGTAGCCAATTATTTTTTACCCCCTTTTTCTCCCCATCTGATTTTTTCTCTTTATGACAATTAATCCCACCCCACACACATTTCTGTGTTGTCACTGCTGTTGTATCTTACTGACTCGCCTGCTGCCAGTGAGGAGCCCCCACCAGGAGGACATATAGCCTTCGTTCTACTCCTCCCGCCCAACATCCCTGCTGACAGGTGCCGCCCAGCCTGTAGGATTACATGCAGTGACTATTATCACCCTCCCCGCCCGGCTTCCTGCCCCAGAACATGGGCCAATTGTGTTCGCATAGCCGCCCGACAAAGCCGGTTGCACCACGGTGGATTAGAATCCACAACCTCCGTGGTGGTGGGCAGGCACTTTACCACTGCGCCACCCGAGCGTATAAGTTAATTATGTTTAACCTTGTTATGTAACATCATAATAACTCAGACTGGGTCATAATTGCCATAACTTTGCCCAAACTCTTTTCTTGTACATATTTCTTATGTTTCGTAAGCTGATCGTATGATGTTCTGTATAGTAGTGTATATCCTTCTCTTATATGACATCATGATTTGTGTCGATGGGAACTTATTTTAAACAAGCTTAGTGCTTTTATGAGTTATCCAGTTTAGTAGACCTTGTATTGTGAATTGTACTTCCATGTACTGTTTCTCATGTCTTACTAAGTACATCAATCAATCAATCAATCAAAGTACATCAATCAATCAGTTGACACATGGTGGTGACTATGGTCACAACCTCCCTTGGATTAAGTTAAAACAGTGACTCTGTATTTTTACTTTTCAGATTCAGGATAACTCTCCTGCTCAAACGGCCGGTCTGGAGCCCTTTTTTGACTTCATCCTGTCAATAGGAAATACCCGACTTGTGAGTAAACTGTTTGTTATGGGCTGGTCAAGCAAGACCGACAACTGTCCACTCTGTTTATGGTACAGCCATTGACTTTCTTGGGTTTAAAATCCTCTTAGCAGACCTTGTATTGAACTGTACTTTGAACTGAGTTAATAGTGACAACTGTCCACTCATAGCGTAAGTGATGTTTTTTTGGTTAAAACAAAACGTTTTTTTTTTGGGGTCAAACAGTTAAAGCTCTATATTCTGATAGTAATCATTACTATAGAGTGTTTTTTTCAATAACAGGGCTCTCCCCATATCTTTAATAAAAATAAAATACATTTTCAGGGGGATCAGCCAATCAGGAGAGAGTACCCGTTCATCAGCTTCAATTTTATAATATCACTTACCCTCCCTTTAACTGTTATTGTACTAATGGTGAAAAATCGTTTTGATTTTGCACAAAACGATTGAACTATCCTTTTTTGATATGAAAAGCTTTTATGCACTTGAGGAAGAAATCATATTCTGTTATGATTGGTTATATGTAACCTTATTTCCAGTGCATCATTTCCAGTTCATCTTATGTTATTCATCTCTGTGGCATATGATTCATTATATTTTACATTACGTAATATCCAAGATATCTCTCTTTAGGCCTGATAGCTTTTGTTTATGGTACAGCTTGTCCTTGTAACGTGACAGTATAACCTGGTCTGATTCCTTGTGCTCGCGGCAGAGCGACTGTCAATGTACAACTCCCCTGTCCACTCATGTATTAAAGCAGGGGTTCTCAACCTTTTCAGGCTGTGACCCCCCAAAATAATCATATTTGAACTGACAAACACCCTGACAAGCACTTAGAAATGTTAGGAGTTGAGGCATTACATTTAGTTTGACTCGGTTCCACAGATAAATATTGTGAAACTAGAATATCTACAAGCTCACAACGCCTCGCGTTTGCGAGGCGTTGTGAGCTTGTTGATCGGCTATTTTCAACCAATGTTTGACCAGTTTTTATAGTATAGTTTGTTGATGACTTTTGGTGCATTGTTTTTTTTCTTCTTTTTTGGGGGGGTATTAAAAAGATCTTAAAAGTCCTTAATTTGTCACTGTACTGTCATCTGGGAACCCCCCCCCCCCCCCAAAAAAAAATCATGTGGGGGTCCCAACCCACAGGTTGAGAACCACTGTATTAAAGCACCAACGCCACCACCTTCTAAGCAGTGACTCTGACCCTTTTATTTCCTATTACTGATAGACCGTGAATTCCACCACACACTTAACTGTCTAAATTAGCTTTGCCTTTTTTTCTCTCTGCTCTCAGAACAAAGAGAGTGACCTACTGAAAGACCTGTTAAAAGCCAACGTGGAGAAAGCGGTTAAACTGGAGGTGTACAACACTAAAAGCCAGCGAGTCAGAGAGCTCCAGGTCGTTCCCAGTAACATGTGGGGTGGTCAAGGCCTGCTGGGCGCCAGCGTTCGCTTCTGCAGCTTCGAAGGAGCCAACGAGAACGTTTGGCATGTCTTGGTAAGTAGGCCTGTCACAATTGTTACATAATCACCTAATCGTAATTATTTGAGATAATGGCAATAATTCTTTGCATAATCATCACCTTGAAAAATGTTTATATAATTCAAATATCTATGAAAAAATACTGGAAATAGCCGATCTACAAGCTCAAAACGCGTGAGCGACTATTTCCACTAATCATGTTTTCTCAAGTTATTTATCATATCTGCCGTGTGGACCTTTTTGTTTACAAAGCCTAAAAGCCAAACAGAAATTAAAATTGTATTCATGAATACAATTTTAATTTCTGTTTGAACATATATATGTGTTCAATGACAAAAACACAAATAAATCGTTAATCACAATTATTTGAGCGACAATTAATTGTCAAGTCAAATTTCATAATCGTGACAGCCCCATTGGTAGGTGACCACTTCCCCAGTTTTATCTCTCATCTCACAAGAGATACAGTATTCATCTGGAAAAGATCTTCTAATTTGAAACTGTGTTTATTAATTTCTTAAGATCTTATGCCGAAAGCAAGGGTGGGGCGATAAGACTTCAAATCATATCTATATCATGGTTACTTCAAACTTTTGCTTCGATTACGATCGTTGAACGATTATAAAAAATAAATGTATAACGAAAATAGCTGATCTACAAGCTATTTTTCTACACCACCACAGTATGAGCAAGATTAAGTAGATTATTGGTTCTAAATGTTGGTTTTGATATATTTTCGGTCCAGTCCCAGACAAAAGTGTCTTACCAGAAGCACCGGGACTTCCTGTAGACCTGTACTTCCTGCACTTTCGGTTTGACACTTTTGGCAGTAATTCTTGTAGCCTATTGGTAGGTGAAGACATCACTTATAATATAGCATTCTTGTGGTTGCTTTGTACTGAATGAGAGTGTTTTAAATTAGTTGTTCTTAAATATACTATATAAATACATTTGATATGAATTATGTTCAACACTGTGTGATTTTTAACATTCTTAACAATTTCCCCCGTTAGGATGTAGAACCACATTCTCCTGCGGCTCTGGCAGGTTTGCAGGCACATCATGACTTCATTGTGGGAGCTGACCAGGTGTTACAAGATGTACGTTTTCAGGGTTGTTTTCTCTTTATTAAAAGTTCAAAGACAATGCAGACATACTGTATATACCAGGGATCTTCAATGTTTTTCAGGCCAAGGACCCCTTAGCTTAGACTTAGAGAGAGATGAAGCAGGGACCCCCACTAAATATTGTATAACATTATGTTGCAGATAAATAATTTCCATAGATTTCAGAGATAGCTTCATAGACATGTTTGATTTCACTATCATCAGTGTTGGATTCATGTTAATGTGTATTTTCAGACAGTTAATCACTTAAACCCTCATTACTTAGAAAACTTGTACTTGATCTGCTCTTTTTCCCCCTACACCAAACCTCTTTGCCGAAAGTAGCCGATCTACAAGTAGATCGGCTATTTTCGGCTAATGTTCCCCTCAGAAAAGGAATTCTAGGGTTCAAGTGGTTCATTTAAAAAAGAAGTTCCTATCACACAAACATTTGGTGGCCCCCCCTGTAGTAACTCTGAGGACCCACTAGGGGTCCCGGACCCCCTGTCTAAGACCCCTGCTGTATACATTAGCATAAAACACTGTCAAATGTAGTTTTGAAGTATGACAACCAGTTCCATACTTAGACTTGTATCTTACATATATTGATAATTAGTTTTATGTATTTTCCCCCCCCTTGCAGTCAGAGGATTTCTTTTCTTTGATTGAAGTCAACGAGGGGAAACCTCTGAAGCTGCTGGTGTACAACACGCACACTGAACAGTGCAGGGAGGTGGTGGTGACGCCTAATGGAGCCTGGGGAGGAGACGGAAGGTAGGGTGCTCTTCAAACAGAAACGCATTACATACAGTGGTTATGAAGGACCATATAGCATCGATCAATACACACCATTAGCCGTGTTCTCATGAATTATCAAGTGAATTACTTTTGAAATGTCGCAAAAAAAAGAGCAAAAAAAAAAGCGAATCAGGCACGTTTTCCTAGGAGGAAATTAAGAGGTGGTTCATTAACCCATTAAAACCGGTAAAACATCTGTGTCATTTTATGTTGTAGCTTTATATATGAGTGTGAGTCACGATTTTTCAGCAATAACAGATATACAAGCTCATAGCGCGTAACTTCGTGCCGTGCTGTGAGCTTGTAGATCTGCTATTTTTGAAAAATTGTGCAAATCTTTGAATATATATATTTTTTAAAGTGAATATTTTTACTCAAACCTTTGCTTCTGGGGGTCCCTGGAACAAAATATGTTGAGGTGGGGGTCAGCGGCCAAATACACACTGTACTTTGAACTGTAGAGTTAATAGTGACAACTGTCCACTCATAGCGTAAGTGATGTTTTTTGGTTAAAACAAAACGTTTAGTAGTTTTTTTGTCAAACGGTTAAAGCTCTATATTCTGATAGTAATCATTACTATAGAGTGTTTGTTCAATAACAGGGCTTTTTGGGTTTTTTTGACATGAAAAAGTTTGAGAACCACTGATATAGCAACATACGTTTTTCAGAAAACTGTTAGGATTTAGAAGACATTTGTAGAATCAGCCTCAGGTCTTAATGGGATAAGATAAGCAGTAGGGGGCACTAATTCTCCAGTCAGCTGAGACGTATAATATTAGACATTAACTGAGATATTATTACTTATAACAAGCCGTACATAATTGCACACATCGTTTGGAACGACTCTTCCCTCCCAGTGCATTCCAGGCTCCCCACTGTCGATGTGTCTGTGGAAATACTGCAAAATGATAGGTTTAATTTGGACCAAACTGTCATCTGAGATTTAAAGTTGGATACAGTGATGAAATGGTAGAATAATTAACAGAGCAGGAATGCCCAAACGTAATTCAACCTCATTCATTATTCATGAAACATGAGTATTAATCAGGGCCGGAGTGGGACTCCAAATCTGGCCGGGAGATACACGCCCACCCAGGCCACCCTGCGCGCGCACAGCGCGCGCCGTTTTTTTGGGGGGGCCCTTTTTTGGGGGGGGGGGCCTTATTTTTGGGGGGCCTTACAAAAGGGGGGCCTTTTTGGGGGTTAAAGGTAGGGGGGAGGCCCGCAGCTGCACTGAGCTGCAAGCAACACTGACTGCATTGAATTGAAATTGACTGTGGTTGGCCTGGCCTGAGCTTAGGAGAGATTTTTTTTTGCTGCATCACTGAAGCAAAAACATTTTTTTTTTTTTTTTTTTTTCAGGCAGGCCACTAGAGGGCAGGCCACCGGGAATAGTCCCGGTCCTCCCGACGGCCAATCCGGGCCTGGTATTAATACGATTTCAACTTAAAGTGTAGGCTAGGGTTTCAGAATATTTCATCATTTTTTATAGCATCTCAATTTGTTCTGGTATGATTAAAATGTAGGCTTGTGTGCATTTAGAAATGTGTGTTTGGATTTGAAAATGTCGGAAGGTATGCTATTAAACGTGGCTTCTACTACTAGTACCTATGTGAGTTAAATGTTGCTGTCTTAACTTATTTTGCAAAGCTTTGAGATGTAAAAAAAAAACACATCTCTAGCGAGTGTAAGCCGTTTCACGAAATTGAAGATGTTTTTTGTTTTTTTTTCAAATCTTGCCGTTTCCATTTCACAGATATCACATTTTCTGATGCTACACTTCAAAATAAGCATAAGAAACGCATTTATGGAAACATGGCTATTGTCTATTCACAGCTTTGGCCATACAGCATATAATCATATATTGTATTGTTGGGTGTTGATGGTGAAGTGGTTTGTTCATCTTTTATTTTAGCCTTGGCTGTGGTATTGGCTACGGGTATTTGCACAGGATCCCAACCCGTCCACATCAGCCTGACGCTCAAAGCGAAACCACCCTGGAATCTGTTGTCTCTAAAGTCGGCCTCACTGAGGAGGAGATGCCAACAAGTGACCACACTCAGGTACAGCTTATCAAATCATTCCACTACATTAGCCCTAATTAAAATGATTGTACACATCATAAGATAACCTGTCTTTTTGTGTGCTATAACGATGTTGTGACTGTTATTATGATGATTCGTGGAAAAACTCTTGTTTTCTCAACTCAGATGTCATCGGTTGCTGTATCGAGTCCCTGTGGTGAAAGTCATGTAGACCTCAGTCAGAGAGAACAGGGTGTTCTGGACCCCTGTCTATCCCCATCCACACAGACTGTTACAGACCTTGGTACGCATATTATTTAGATTACAGTGATCTTTTTGGTGTTTGCAAAATTCCACCTATTGTTGTTTTAATCACATTTTGATTGGTTTTAGTATATTCCCATATGTTATGAATTAATCTTTGTAAAATAAACATTTGTTCTCGATCGATTTCAGATATCTCCAATATCTCTGAGGCAATGACCCCGGACTTATCAGAGATGGTCTCTGCCATCGATATGAGCAACAACTCCATGTTTGCTAATTATGGAGATGCATCTAGTGATCAGTTTAGCTTGGGTAGGTGCAGCCGATTAGAGTATACCGTTTTATAACATCGTCTTTCCATTTAACCCATTAATAATTGTCTCATTTTATATGTAGCACATTGGTTCGCTATTCAAAAATAGGAGATATACAAGCTCATAGTCGTTGAGCTTAGTAGATCTATAGTTGAGCTTGAAGATCTGCTATTTTTGAAAAATCGTGAACATTTGTGACACATCTTTTTAAGCTGGGGGTCCCTGGAACAAAATATTTTTAGATGAGGGGTCCGCGGCCAAGTACATTTTGGGGTTCCTTGACATGAAAAACGTTTGAGTACCACTGATATAGTAACATGAGTTTTTCAGAAAACCAGGATCTAGAAGACATTTGTAGAATCGGCCTCAGGTCTTCATGGGTTAATGGTTCCTATATATTACAGATAACTCATCCGTTGGCCAGATGGCGGCTTGGTCACCAGAGAGGGAGGTGGAGTCGAGCGTCAAGGAGGCCGAGGACACGCTTCTTGTAGACCTGGTTACTATTCCCGACACTGAAGCCACAGATGACATTGTTTGCCCTGATGTCGCCAAAGAAGCTCCATGCAACACTATTACCTCACAGGCACAAGGTATGGACTTGACGAGCTCAAAGTCTGAGTACACGGAGGAGGACGTCACAGAGTCACCTGAACTACAATAGAATAGTAGCGCTCATTAATTATAAATGCTAACTCTTTTGAGCTATAGCTAGCGTTTGGAGATGGGGTTACTATAGGTATGCTTGCGTCCATTTTTCGTCGGCCCGTTCAGATCGGCCATTTCATTTTTCCAACATTGCTGTAGGTGTCGTTATAACAAAACCGAGGAAGGTTTGCCTTTTCCCCCCACATACTGTAGGAAGCCATGCACCTTTGAAGCATTGTTGCCATCCATGGTTGTTACCTATAGAGTTATTTTGAATAATACCTATAGAAAGAATGCAGTCAGTAGCACACCTCTGCCAACACTATGCAATTGTCGAGATGTGGGATTTCCACACGAGGATATGACAAAATGACCGCGAGTGTGAACGTGACCTTAACTTTTTTTGACTGAAAAGTTTATTATCTCTTTGGGACAGCCTACTGATCATTCTCACCACGGTGACCGTTTGTGTCCTACAGTATGTATGATCCGATACATACCCTGTGAATCTTTGTGAAAGTGTTTGTCATAGAGTTACATTTTTCTGACCATTCGGCCAAAAGGGGGACATGGTGGGGATTGGTGTGGCTTCTCAAATAGGCATGTAACTTCTGAACGCTTTAAAAAAAAATATATAATAATAGCTTCACAGAACCAGGGGCGTTCCTTTATATGGGATGGTATCAGGATTTGTTTTCAAAGCAGTGGGAGTAGGTTGGTTTACTACTGATTTTCTGCGGTGTCAAGCCCATTCCGTGACTTTAGATTTCCCCAGATGTATAAGTAGGCGAATATCTATTCTCGTCCGACTATGTGAGACTACACCTACAGCGATGTTGGCAAGACACATGGACCACGTCTTTGGAAATGGCTTCTTACCTTTAGGGTTAGGCTAATACCGTAGACCGCTTCTATCACTTCTAAGTTGTGTCACTGGAATGCATTGGATTCTCGAGAGTATTATTTGTTAAGGGTTACCATTGCTGAATGCGATATTGCACATCTTAATTAATTTTATTTTGATTGGGTTTTGCTGGTCAGATTCTTAATACACTATGAATGTACCCACGTTTTTCTTGAAGCAAATGTTTCCACATCAAACCGATGTCGGCCTAATTATACTCATGTTCTGAGCCTCAGCTGCTGTTAAAATCCCATTTGCACACAAAAAAAGCCAAAGTGGTTAGAAGTTTCAAGCACTTGTTGCTTGAAACCACCGTCACTGAAATGCTAAACTTGAAGGAAAATATAAGCCTTTCAACTATATGCAGTTCCATGATTGAACCATCATGCATTTGTTTTCTACTATGTTTTATAATTCTGGTTGCTGGTTGCTGATTGTATATGTTATATGCAAATGTGTTTCTGATCAGAAGGAGTTGTAGACACAGTGAGTCTTGTTTTCCTGAAACCCCTTTACTACACTGTAGTATAGTACGTTTTTAATAATATGATTTCTGATCTTAGCAACATATTTTGTATGTTGATTAATACAGTCCACCCAGTGGTGTGTTCTAGGTTTTTCCGGAGGGCATACCATAATTATTCCCTCCCACACTTACCGAATGAAAATAACCGCTCAAACAACACTAATAATTAAGTGTGCCCTATATATTGTTAAGTTAATGTGTGAGGTCATTATCACCTCGGATGCCACATTATCACGGCTATTGAAGTGCACATGCCCCCAGCCCCTCCTCCTGCGTATCAGATACTGTACCTCGGATGGCTAGTATATAGTACCTTTTATTGAAAGGATAGCCCCTTTTAGCATTTTAGAGAGGGTCCTTATGACAGAAATACAGAGAAAGAAATAGTAGACGGTATACGATTTGTTTCAAATTGTCTGGGACGGTATACTACGTATATATAGCGTAACATGGTAGAACACACCACTGAGTCCACCTCAGCAGGCATATCAGTGCTTTTATGGAGTGGCCATAGCTTAGTGGGTAGAGAGGCCGCCTAGGAAACGGAGGGTCGCCGGTTTTGTCTCACGCCCCCGCCCGGTCTATGCGCCGAAGTGTCCCTGAGCAAGACACTTAACCCCCAGTGCTACCCCCAGAGCGCTCATCATAACCATCTGAGCAGCCATCGGCCGGGTGCAGCTGAAACTGAATTTCCCCGGCCACGTGGGACTAAAAGGTCTCCCGTTCCCCCTTCCCTTCTATTGTTGAAAGATTTATTCATACAGACCCATCTTATTAGCTTATAGTAAGCTTGGTGTATATGTTGCCATACAATTGCTTATGAAGGAAAATCCACCCTAGACAGAATTAACTTGCGTCTTTCCTATGATTTTATATTTAAAAGTCTATCCCTAAACTAAAAACAAGATTTTCAGCAAATAATTGTTTATTCCATAAATGGAGGAAGTACTTGAAATGAATAGTAGTACTTGAATGAATAGTAGACAGACTTTCAGACACTGTGACATTTCCCAGAAATATTTTCCACGGCTTAAGTGCATTTTCTGTTTGTGCTACAAGAAAATGACCCAAATATTCTGCAAATTTACTCATTTATTGCTGGTGGAACAGCTCCCAAAAGTAGCATGCAAATTTCCCAGGAATAGAAAGCCGACGTTTCTATTAGCTTGGATTCCCCATTGATGTCACTGGTATCTGGTGGGTTTCTGAACTGTCCAAAGCCCTCCTCTGAGACACAAACGGTGTAGACAAAAATTATACCATATTATAATGAGAATTTAGTGAGGACCAACTATATGAAGATAGGTTAAAATGGGTGATGTTGTCCCTTAACTTACTTATTTGTTGTTTAGGGCGAAGGGTATATGTTCACATTGACTTGTAATAATGATATTTTTCATTTTGTTTAACCACTTTAACCGTGACATCCCTATGTTGTGCATGTCATTGTAGGCGAAGATTATCGCTTCAATCCTACTCAATGTTTTGCCAGTCGGTAGACATACGTACACATTGTGATACAAACATAGAATGTTTGACCGAGACATTTGCCTTTTCACTGCTAAATCACCGCTGAAGCCTTTGGTTTTATTGACAGAGTACTCATTGTAATCAGCCTGCTTGCAAAAACACGGTTTGAGATGTTGAAATTTGAACAGTGGGTAGATTCATTTGTCATTTGTCAATTATGTTCACTGCAGCCATTCGTCATTTTCTCAGCCTTACAAAATTGCAACCGAATCGATACCTTATGATTGAAAAGTGATTTAGGCCTATTTCTAAATATATTCTCAAGGCTGTAGTTGAGATTTAACAAATCCAAATCCAGATCCATCAAATGTACATTGTTGATTTATGTTGGGTGTTCCTTTTAACTTGATCTTGAATTACAAAGTTGTAATGTTTTATGTTTATTATTTTTCTATTGAAGGAGACACACTATGTGAAAATATTGTGCATTTAAGAGCTAAATTGTTTTATCAAAAAGAACACAAATATCAGTTGAAGTAATAAATGAATCCCTAGCAAGATTATTCGTTTTTAATTCTTTTTTTTTCTCTCTTTTTATCACTTTACTTTGGATTAGTTTTTGGGGCGGCTTTGCTGGTTTAGTTCAGTTTTTATTTTGTGAAAAGGCTCAGTTTTAGTTTAGTCTTGATTAGTTTTAGTTTTGTCAGGGATGAAATTCAAATGGTTCTGAAAAATTGTGAAAATAGACCATCTACAAGTTCACAACGCGCCACTATGCAAAACGTTGTGAACAATTGTAGATTTACTATTTTCACAGTTTTTTTATTTTAGAAAATGTTCGAAAATATTAGGCTTTATGTATGAAATATTGACAAAGACTAAAACTAAGGATATTTGTAAACACACAATACCGTTTCGGTTAGTTTGTCTTTTTGTAAAGCCTCGTTTTTATTTCAGTTAAAGATAGCGTAAGTGATATTTTTTGTTAAAGTGTTAAATAGCTCTATATTCTGATAGTAATCATTGCTACAGAGTGTTTGTTCAGTAACGGGGGTGTCTCCCTGTCTCTCCAGCTCTTCGGTAAAGAGGAAATACATTTTCAGGTCAGGATACCAATTTCATCCAATCAGTTTTTTCCAATTCATCTCTAGAACCAGTGACTGATAAAAAAAGAGTGAATTTATGCTTTAGGACAGCAGGTGTCAGCAAATACCTCATTATGCAGTAGATCTCACCTACAATGCTTTTTCTGTCATTGCACATGGCTCCAAATATACTCTCCCTTTTTTTGTCTCCACTGAAATTCTTTTCTTTAATCTTTTTGAAATGTCATACTCGTAAATCAAATACATGGGGGTGGGAGTGATTTGGAGTGACAGCACGGAGGCTGCAAGGTCCTGGTGAGGCAATACATCAAGTTCCACAAGGATTATTCATATATGCCACTGCAAAATGTGACCCTACGGATCCATTTGTACACTCTCAGAATTAAATGAACACTCAGGATTCTACAGTGGCGTTTATTTGTAGCTGCAAAAGCCCCCCCACCCAAAATGATACGTATATAAAGCTGAATTAGAAACCATAAACATGGCAAATAAAAACCTCAACTTAGTAACAAATTGTTTTGTTTTAAGTGAAAGCACAACACTTCCATTGGAAGAGAGAGCAGCATTTGTGTGACACCATATGTTTGAGCCTGGGTCTTGCGGACAGACTTCAGGGAGCCTGGTGAACTGATGAGATATAGGCAGCAGCATGTGGTGTTGTTAAATTAATGATGAACACACACGGTAGAACATACAAACAAACAAACAAACAAACAAACCAAATATATTTGTTGACGCTCAGCCTTTGGGAAACATTGGTTTTAGAACAGCTACGACGCACAGCTACTGTACAGCAGAGGTCTAATCTGCCTCAATTATTTACCAGGGCACCACTCCTCTGTGGAAGATGGGGGGATGGGCAGGTAGTGTAGAGAGGCAGAGAGAGGCAACAGTCAGTGGGGGAAGAGAGGGCGAAGGAACATGAGAGCATTTCTGCTTCTATCCAACAGAGGGCTCGAGGCTTTATCAAGGAGTGAACTGATTTTAAGCAGCTTTTCTCACGGCACATAAGTACTAGTATTATTTTTTTGGAGGAGGGCGGAAGTAATCCTTAGCTGTCAGTTGAAGCTTATTAACTACGACTCTTTTTATCTAAACACTGACGTTGAATTAAAGAAAGAAAAACAAACTTGGTATCAGCAAAGGTGATGATGTTGATCAGTCAAGTATTATGCTTAGAGGTATAACGATATAGTAACGGCATCGAAAAATCGATCTACTATATCGATATGCAAATAATTATTTATGCTGGATCATATTTTCCCCACCAGTGTATTTCAATTTTTACCAGGGACAGTGGACATTAATCAACATGTCAGTTTTCACATCCATGTAAATGACTCAAATGAGCCAGAGTTTCCGGTAGCCAAAAGCACATTTTAATCTGTAGTCCCTGAGTCAAGCTAACATCTGTATGACATGTACTATTTATTAACATCAGGGTCCATTTGGACACTCTCAGGGTAAAAAAAAAACCCAAACAAACAAAACAACGACTTTACTGTGTCGTCTCTTGACGTCATCCAGTTGGAACATGTGGTTTGCAAAAGGCTCCTGATGCAGAAAGCGACCAGCAGCTGGGTGCCAGAAGGAGCCCAGAGAGGTAAAGCCAAAAGAAGGCCGACCACCTCCAGAGGAGCATGCCTTGTCTTCGCCTCTCACCCTGGCTCAAAGGACATTGTGACGCAGATGAATCCTCTTGTCAGCTCGGCTTTCCCTCAACCATTCGTGTGGCCCTTTGCTTGCTCTCAAGCATCAGCACAGAGTACCCCTTAAGCCCGGCTTTGCAGCATGTCCAGTTGTGAAATAGCGTGATTACAGAAGGAGCGGTGCTTGTGTGGGTGCAAAGAGGATGCATTTATAGAGATAAGGAGGAAAGGGGAGAATTAAATATAATGAATTGCTCCAATCGACTCATTGCTGTCGCTGCTTTTTCTTTCTTTTTTTTTTTCTTCCTCCAAGCAAAATCGGCAGCAGGCAGCTCTCCATCATTTCTCATTTGACCCTCTGGGTGGTGTGTGTGTGTGTGTGTGTGTGTGTGTGTGTGTGTGTGTGTGTGTGTGTGTGTGTGTGTGTGTGTGTGTGTGTGTGTGTGTGTGTGTGTGTGTGTGTGTGTGTGTGTGTGTGTGTGTGTGTGTGTGTGTGTGTGTGTGTGTGTGTGTGTGTGTGTGTGTGTGTGTGTGTGTGTGTGCAGGGCCAGCCTCTCTTATGTCACAGGGTTAACCCCACCTCTGGCAAAGTATAAAAAAGGCTTTCAGTGACATTTGACAATGCTCCACTGAGTTAAAGAGAGCCGTTATACGAGGAACTGTCACACTCATAATTCCTGAGCAACTGAACGAGCTAAAACAGGCTAAACAGATGTAATATTACAATAGATGTGATGACATCGGGCCGAATTTCCGCTGCAAAACTTGCCCAGGATTTCTCTGGCGTGTTGCGCTAGAAACATGACAGTTTTCTAATGGATCCTGGGATCCAGAACACCTTGTTCTCTCTGACTGACGTCTGACATCCCTTTCGCCACAGGGACTCGACACAGCAAGCTGATGACACCCGAGTTGTTTGATGTGTAATTTTCATGTGAGCATATGTAAACAGTGCATGCACTGCACCCACCGGTAAAATAACCCCTGCTGTATGTTGGGATTTTACAATACATGCCAGTCTCCCCACCCAATTGAACACACTGTATGTTCCCACTCCCCAGAGACACTGGGAGAATCATTTGCATACAAGCTCCATGCGGTGTTCTTCCACAATGTTCATTACTGAGCCTGGGAATAATCCCAGTGAGTGCCTGCCTGTGTTAGTCCACCACTGTGCTGTACAGTCTATAATTACATTCATTCATACAAGCAGACTATAGCTCTAAGGGGCCTGAATTCATTTCCAGGCTGCTTTCATGTCCTGCTGTTAAATCGAGCTGACAATTTATTTTCTTTCTTGCTTTCTTGCTTTCTTTCCTATAGACGAGGCATATGCATCATTATTATTTATCTAAAACCTCTAAAAAGGTTTTAGATAAATAACCGCTAGGCGCATACCACATATAGACTCTGATGCAGCCTGACAGCGTATCGTGGGTTTGAGTCCCGATCCCAACAACCTTTGCTGTGTGTCATTCCCTGTCTCTCTCTCTCCCTGTTTCCTGTCTCACTCTACTATATACTGTCAATGAAGGCCAAAAGGCAAAAAGCAATAACAGCTACATTGAATAAAATTGGCATGCAGGACATTGTAGCGCTTTTGCAATTTTGTAATTCTCAACTCTACAGATAGTATCTGCTTGGCAGCATCACCTCTTCAGACTCAACTTCACCCTCTTAGTTCTTTGCATCAGTAAGTGTTGCCTATTTAGATAGATGTTAGTTATTTTATCCCGATGTATGCTGTTGCTATCCTAGTTACTTTGTAACACTTGCTTGTTTTTCTTATCACTCTTACTTACTTGCTTGCTCATCCTTCTTGGTTGACCAGCAAAATGTGTCAATACAGCATCAAAATCATTTTAACCCCTTTATCCATATAAATTAGCAGATATACAAGCTCACAGCGCGTCACTTCGTGCCGCATTGCGAGCTTGTACGTCTGCAATTTTTTAAAAGAAAAAAAAATCTTGAATAATTTTTTTTTCCAGACGGGGGGTCCACGGCCAAATTTATATCAATTTGGGGGTCCTTGACACAAAAAAGTTTGAGAACTACTGGACTAGGGTTTCGAGCAGCTTGCTTAAATCTTACACTTTTTAAGTCACTCTGGGAAATGTTGTAAATTGCATGGAGTGTAGTGTACATTGTGTAGTACATGTAATCTCTCTGTTCAAAGTGTAAGATAATGACTGATGCTGTCTGTGCCAACTATCAAGGCATTGTTGTGTTTATTTTGAGCAGGTTTCTTAACAAAAAGCTAAAGTTAAGGGAAATGGACGGCACACAAGCCATTAAGGAGGGTAAGTGAGAGTATATCCTGTTCTATTATAAAGCATAATTGACTTCCTGCAGGGGTGAGGAAATTGAATTAACATTCTGACCACATTGTGCTGAACATATTGGGCTGCTGACAGTTTGTCCCTGATGATATCAGGCCTTCCTTCGCCCATCTGCCATTGTGCCTCTGTCCCCAAAAAGCAGTCTTTTCTCTCATTGGGACCCACTCAATCACACACATGAATGGATAGCCATATATAGGTAGAAGTTGGTTCCAGACAGAAAGATCTCCTTGTCCCTTTTAATGATGCCACATTAAAAGGGATTTCTCCCTGGATAGCAGGGAGAAATCCCTGCTATCCAATACCTTGCCAATATCAGATTCTTTCACTATGATACGGTCCTACTTCATCACCTTCTACTGTTTTCATTGATGTTTTTCTTTTCTTTTTTTCTGCATGTCATTTCATTAAATTGGTAGTGGTTGTCGGCCATGTCATGATGAACTTTTATTATTTAGAAACAAAATGTTTTTGTGTATCATATCTTCAGAGGTTATTTAACCAATGATTATCAGAAGATATTCCATTCTTGTTGCCAAGCTTTGAGTCATTGCCTCATTAGAGACCTGTGACAGCCCTTGTTTTTACAGAGCAGAAAATACAGAAAAACAGAAAACAAGTTGATGAAGTAGGCCAGATCAACATGAAACAAATACTGTACGTTTCTCTGTGTATTCATGTTTTACTTTCTGCGCAGTGCTATTATGCAACAAAACAAAGCAAAGACAACTTTCATGTGAGGATATTTTGCATAGTATTTTTGCAGCAAGGGTGCTAGTAAGCAAACCATCGAAAAGTCTGTGTGTGTGCCTGCGGCTAATCTCACAAACCCTTGATCGATCAGCGACAAATTTCTTGTGCGAGCTGCCAGTAAGCCAAGGAAGTAAATTCCCCAATATTTGTCGAATATCTTTCCCATTTTGTGAATTCATAATGTAAGATACATACCTATTTCATCCCGCGTAGGAACTTTTCCAGCTTCACCCAGCTGAGTGCTGCCCACAGAAGATTACAGAGGAGTAGTTAGGGGTTAATTGTCTTGCTCAGAGACACTTGGACACATGGCTAAGAACTGGAATTGAACTTGGGACTTCTGGCTTCCCAGGCGTGCTCTCTAACCATTCAGCTATGGCTGCCCCCTCTGGTCAGCTGTTGCTGTATAACTTGACTCTGGGCGAAAGTGATTACAGTCAGACACCACATTTCTAATGCAAACGCGCACACACGCACACGCTCGTGTCTTGGTCAAGAGTAAGACAGATGTCCTCAATGTGATGTTCCACAGGGAAGCCAGCCCGTCATTAGATGTCATTCCACATCAGAGAAAAAACTACAGCAAAAGAACAGGAATAATCTTTTCCCTCTCAGTTTAGTATTGATTTTTCTTTTTGTTTTGCCTGTGTGTGTGTGTGTAATCGAGAACTCCTTTTGGTCGAGGCTGGAATGGCAAATAGTCCTGCAGAATAAAGATAAAGAAGTTTGAGTGGATGGAGGTTTGCAACTCAGCATAGCTTCTTTCTGTCGGCTTGGGGTTGAGACATATTTGTTGTGACACTTCCATCACTATCCAGGCATGGCTACTATGACCGGTTAGGGAGTCGTCTCATGGAGTTATGCTCATTTTCACTTCACTTCCAGCCCACAGGGGTATTGCCGCCCACACGACAATGCGCTTCCTTACTCCTCATATATAAACACACACACACATACAGGGCTCACTAAAGTCTCACCGATATGGCATTTTTGAGACCTTTTCCTTGGGGGATTGTGCACTTATGTTGCACCGATGCGACTATGAAACTGTCCTCGGTCAGAAGGATGCTTTCTGTTGTCAACCAACTCTGAGCAAACAAAGAATACAAATAAACATACATAGCTAAATAACATTCAGTAGAGAAGAATATAAAGAATAAAGTATGAAAACAACTACTGTAATTAAACATTAGTTTAGACTGTGTAAATGTACAGTACACAGTCCCAAATATATTTTATGAGCACCTCATTACACCTCGGTGTAAAAAACTAAATGAAAATCATGTACGTAAAAATCGGCAAAATGTTATATAAAATAGGCAAATATTGGCCCAATACAATGCCCGTCTGGGTCAGTCTGGTGCACACAATGTACATGCACACAGACGTGGAATGCCACAGTACTATGCACTAATTAATGGATGTCTGTGTTCAAATGTACTTCTAATGAACACAGCCTGAGCAACTATAGGAGTTGCAGGCGTATAACCTGGATGTCACCACCACGACCAGCGTAATGTTTTTGCCATTTGGAAAATGTCAGCACTTAATGTTACATCATGTGAAATGTGTTACATGAAAGGAAGATATTGGTGGTCCCAGCTACTGTATGTAGCTGAGACCATTTCAGTCATATCTTTATGTTTGGGGGGGTGGGGGGGAATCATTTCAGAATGTTTTTTTGTGGCTCAATGGTTTGTGTTTGTGTGTGTGCTCTATGCCACGCTCATGCAGACTGATTTGTTGTTTGTTTGTGTGTGTGTGTGTGTGTGTGTGTGTGTGTGTGTGTGTGTGTGTGTGTGTGTGTGTGTGTGTGTGTGTGTGTGTGTGTGTGTGTGTGTGTGTGTGTGTGTGTGTGTGTGGCTCCTGTGATCAAATTTGAGATATAATGGCAGACCTGGGGGAAAAATACATCCCGAAAAGCCCTTCAGTCAGCTTTGATGGGGCTCTGCTTGTGTTATCGCTAAAAGGCACTGGTTTTATCTGATGGCAAAAATAGGTGTGTTTTAGCAGATTGGCAGAAAGGGTATGGCAGGGGAATGGTTGTCTCAGCGGAGTGGAGGCAAACAGCCTACTGGCGATAGGGAGAGAGGGATTTGAGAGAGCGCTGGTGCGCACAGATAAAATGTTCAGGAATTAAACTTCACAGTGCTTTCCGAGGCATGATGCGCCGTGTCAGACCTGTCACTCTTGGTTCAATAAACCCTAAAGTCCAGTTTATAGACGACATACACAGAAATTACCGTTCACATGCGCAAGGCATCTTTATTGATAAACACGGGAGACTCCCTTTATACTATGTGAATAAAAGAACAGCAAATTAATGATATTAAAACAATACGACCTGATATATCACGAAGGCAATTCGCTCCACATCTAGGTCTGCATGCAAACAAGCGTTCGGTTGAGCGCTTGGAGAATTCTCCCCTTCTTATCTTTAGCATTCAGTATATCAAAAACAGTGGATGGCACGTTCGGCCTTCTAATTGGAGTACAGCTACTGTGCTCCACACTCTATAAAGTAAAGGTTGACGGCCCAAGGTTCCACAATGGACCATCAACCCCTCCTTGGGTACGAATTTAGTACCCACAACACCTAAATGTGAACAGTATTTTATATCAATTACTTTATAGCATAACATATTGCATGTTTAAAAAATCAGGTCCCATTGTTTTTCTTTTTGAGTCATGTGAGCCGAGGAAAACCCTTTTCTTTGAAGGGGAAACTCTGAACTAGGCTGGGGCAGTCCCAAACCTACCATCTGGACATGAGCTCTTATTGGGGACAATTACAGTACATCATTTGAATCCAACAAGTGTATTGCTAAACTTAGGGTCCCTCAGTGGGGCACTCCCACTGAGTTTTCCTTTACAAGCAACTATTCTAACATGTATATTATTATTTTTTAATTCGTTTTTTTTGTAATATGCGTACATTTTGGTTTCTTCTTCTCCAATTCCTCCGGTTGAGGTGGTCACTTTTCCGAGCCCGGAGGAGGAGGTTCTGACAGAGCCCAAGACTAGCCCCCCCCCCCCCCCCCCCTCAACCCATCCCATCCAGCGCCATTAACGAATGTACTTGGCACTGAATGAGCTAAGAGACGGAGGTCCCATTCCCGAGCCCCCGGGTCCGTACCCTCCTGGGGCGGAGGAGATTCCTACCAGTGCCTGAGACCGGAGCCCCCCATATTATACACAGGGGCTCAAACCCCAAGCGCCAGTCAGATCCGTACCCTCCTTGAGGTCAAAAGTCGGGGCGTAGATATCGTGCAGGGGTGTTCTTCGTCAAGTTCAGCATGGGGGCCCAGGTGGCAATATAATGTTTATGTGGTGTGATTGTGAGAGTGTGTGTAGTTGTTGATTGGGGAGAGGGCCATATATTTATATACATACCCATGCATGGCGAGACATCACATAAGTATATATATATTTAAAAAAATTAAACCATATATCTATATAGATATCTATGCATGGCGATACATAACATGAATATTTATATATATATAAAAAAAAAAAAAAATGTAAACCATATATCTATATAGATATCTATGCATGGCGATACATAACATAAATATTTATATATAAAAAAATGTAAACATACTATAACCCTCCTTGACCTGCCACCCGGCAGGGCACACAGCATAGGAATGTGCAGAGGCCAGGATGCCACCCTCCTTTACCTTGACTAAATGTAAAAATGGTTCAAAAACGTATTAATAATTATGCAATCCAATATATATATTAGGTTGCACTTAAAGTTAAGCAATCATTTGTGATCTCACTGTCATCGGACCAACCTAATCTCTTCCCTTAATTTTTTCCTACATGTATAGTCTTTATTCAGAAATTATAATATGGTGAATACTAATGACTTAATTAGTCGTTACGGGTGCCTTCATGGTTTCAGATTGAGACGTGCATGCCTCTGAAAAGCCACTTAGATTATTTATGGCAAAACACCAGCACTTATTTAAAAATGGACTTGATTGAAGAACACAGCATGTTTCCGTTCAGTTCACTTAATTTGACATAGGCCTGCATGATTTGAGTTTAATTTTGAAAAAAAAATTGATTGTGGCATTGTATTTCGCAATAACCATTCCAACAGTTTGTCACTTGTCACTGGACCTCCCTTAACAGGGTTGTTTTTTCACTTATTACATTATTGAAGTAATCTAGGTCCATGACGTCTAATTAACACTGCGTATGTAATATTATCCTACTATAAAAATGTTTTAACTTACACTTATGACACTACCCACTAATCAAAGTTTGGCACACTAATAGCTCTGGTGTGTGTGTCTCCCTCGCCATTGTATCTATAAACATAAATTGTGTTGTGTTCTCTCCAGATCGATAGAAATGTATGTGTTTGCACATGTCGAGGCCACAACAACACAGAGTAGGCAAGAGGTCAACCACAGCTGCGTATATTCCACTGGCTGAAAAGACGAGAGGTCATGTGTCCGTGACCATAGCATAATAGTGATCTGGTGTAAAGTCTTTCGAAACATTCAAAGTCTGAGTAACCCAAGCTTCCCCAAGGCTTGGTGTCTGTTCCCCATAGGTGTCCACAGAAGTGCACTTATACACGTATCACAGCTTGTATCTATTGCTGGCCCTCTACGTCATGTCCAGAACGATGGTTTATGTTGTGGTGTTTCACTTGTAGCACACAGTAGTTTGTTGTACAGTTCCATGTTCCATCAGGTCATAGCTGGAAGTGAACCTCTGCCATTCATGTTGTAAGTTAGCGTCGAATGTGGAATCAATACATTTCTAACTTCTGCGAAGGTCCATTTTGGGAATATGTATGTATATTAATGTGTGGAATGCCTACAGGCACTGTGTCTGTGGCACTTGTCTGTAATTTGATCCTGCAGTCTGTGTGGCAAATCGGTTAAACGTGGCAAACGTGATGTCAGTAAGGCCTCTGTTCTGCTCTTGGCCTTCATGTGCGCGTGCTAGTGACATGTTTGGTCTATAACAAAACTAATGTTTTATGATTACCGCACTCTATAAGCGTTTGGGCTTTCTGCCCACTTACATTCTTAAAATTATTTTTGTTACTAACGGTCAAATTGGCGTAGTTGTCTATTTAGCTTTGTTTGTCTAGATTGGTTTCACTTTTTTCTTTATAAATAACTGACTCCAATCATAAAATCTAAGGGTGGCATTCCCTAGTTCTCAGTGTCCCTAATTTATGGGATTGTAGAAGTATTAAGGATATAAGCGGGTTTGGTCACATTACATTATTTCTGCATTTATTTTATTATTCTATGGAGAATTTAGTTGATCTACAAGCTCACGTTGGGGCACTAATTTCAACCAGATTTAATTTCTATGCATAACCATGTTTTAGCTGGGAGAAATCACATGCAGAAACTAGCTTTTGTTTTCCTTTTCCACTGTCAGTGTTGTGGGAATCTTATCAGGATGTTTGGGCCTCTGCTGTAGGCCGCTGGTAAGGAGTGAAGGTCAAATGCCTTTCTTTCCCCCCATTCTTTCAACTATCTATTTTACCAGATTTAAAGAAGACTATTTTTCTCCCTCTATGTATGGCTGCCTTTTGTAATTCATTGACTGTGTTCTCCTATTTTTTTACTTTGAAAGTACTGGTCAACCTGCCGTTGGATAACTGCAGTATGTAAATTCTCAGGGGTACCTGCTTCAATATAACTCAAATATTTTAATTCAGGAAAAAAACAGTAGCAGGTGTCAAGGATGTACCTTATAGTACGTGAATGTGGGGTATTACTAAGTTTCTTTCTCTCTCTCACTCCCCCTGGAAAATATTCCCCTAGTGTCTCCTACGTCCTCAGGCCTTCACACCGTTCACTCAGAAGTAAATCACTGTGCTCCATTGAGTCAGACTCAAAATGGTACAAAGCCATGCACTTGTGAATGCACCATAGTAACCAGAATCAGAAGTACCTTAAGCAGAACTATATGATTTGTGTCCAACCCAATTACATATATGGACCTAGGAACGGCACGCGATCGAGGGGCATATATGAAATAAGTTGAACCACGGTCCTAATAAATAGAGTGGGTGCGCCTGTCATTCATACTCTCACAATTCCTAATGCATTCACCTCTAACACTTACCCCGAAGTGGGACACACATTCAGCTGCAGCAGTCACACGGTCAGTCACACTGGTCAGGCGTTCTACAGCAGCACACTTCCTGCTTACTGTAGATACAAACATGTACACTTAACAATGACAGAAGGTATCTGTTCTTGACCAATTCCGCACCTTCAGCCTACACGTCTCTGACGTCAAAACATACATATAAAGACCAACTCCTTAAAAAAACAAACAAACAAACAAACAGGACTTACAGAGGCCTTCATTCATTCGGATGACATACATATAAAGACAACATATATGACACACTGTGGTACCATTTAGGGGTCTTCCCTAGGCTGCAGAGACAGCCTTTCAACGTCAAGACACAGTGTATCGTTTTTGTCAAGACCGCACTGTCAGTCTAAGTGTTTAGTTTTTGTCAAGACTGCACTACCAGTCTAAACCTTCTCGGTCGGACGTTGAAGCACAGTGTATAGTTTTTGTCAAGACTGCACTGTCAGTCTAGACCTTTCGGTCATAGTGTATATATTTTTTTTCAAGACTGCACTAATAGTCTAAACCGGTCGCAGTGTTCGTTTTTTTCAAGACTGTCACTGTCAGTCTAGACCTTCTCGGTCGGACGTCGCTACATACAAGACAGTGTATCGTTTTTGTCAAGACCGCACTGTCAGTCTAAGTGTTTAGTTTTTGTCAAGACTGCACTACCAGTCTAAACCTTCTCGGTCGGACGTCGGAACATACAAGACGAAACATACAAGACGAAACATACAAGACACATTTAGGCTAGGTGCTATCTTTTCCCATGAACCCGGCGTGGTTTGCGATTTAGAGAGCCGTGCAAAGGCAGCTAGTGTAGTGTCTCATAGAAGTACAGAATGGTGTCTATAGGAGTATAGAATACAGAGAGACAGTGTATTGTCTCAGTAAACTATAGGATCATAGAATACAGAGAGACAGAGTAGTGTCTCAGTAAACTATAGGATCATAGAATACAGAGAGACAGTGTAGTGTCTCAGTAAACTATAGGATCATAGAATACAGAGAGACAGTGTAGTCTCTCAGTAGACTATAGGATCATAGAATACAGAGAGACAGTGTAGTGTCTCAGTAGACTATAGGATCATAGAATACAGAGAGACAGTGTAGTGTCTCAGTAGACTATAGGATCATAGAATACAGAGAGACAGTGTAGTGTCTCAGTAGACTATAGGATCATAGAATACAGAGAGACAGTGTAGTGTCTCAGTAAACTATAGGATCACAGAATACAGAGAGACAGGGTAGTGTCTCAGTAGACTATAGGATCATAGAATACAGAGAGACAGTGTACCCTTTTCTTTTTTCTTTTTTTTTTGTGTGGAACGTCCTTGCTGTAGAGGCTGGTACTCCGGATTGTTCTTGTGGTGTTAAGCATAATACACTGACATTTTTAGTTAATAATACAGACTCTGTACATTATGTTTACATTTAAACGGCACCTTAGTGCATTGCATATAGTTTCTCGACTGGTACTTCTAAGAAAATAAAATGTTACTTGGTGCACACTATATGCTCTAAAGAAAGTAATTTATTTGAACGTCATATTTCTCTCCTCACCTCGCCTTTTTTTTTTTTTATATAACTGACTCCAATCTTCTAATCTTAAGGGTTACATTCCCTAGTTATCTGTTTCACCCAATCAAGAGCATCAACGTTGCCATGTGGAGGCACAGGTCCAGCATTCTAAATTTGCAATGAGTCACTTTTGAACTAGCCTAAATATTCAAGGGTTCCAGCAATAATGCTGAAGTAGATATACTACATTGGCCTTTGAAATGTAGTCGAGTAGAAGTAAAAGTATTGACAACTGGAACTACTCTAGTGCAGTACAAATGGAGAACCTCAAAATGCACTCAAGTAAGACACTTGAGTAAAAGTACTTTGTGACCTTCCACCACTGAGGTGGTTATCTTCCTTGCTTGCATTCCTAAGTAGGACAAAATCACTAAACAAAAGTGCTCACAGAGCAGACTACAGTATCCACTGACATGTACTTGGGTCAAAGTACCAAAAACAAACGCTGGTATCAGAGTGGAGTGAAAACCCATAGTTAGAAATGTAAAACAAGCAGCCTGTCTCCGCTCACAATTTCTCAGACCTGACATGCACAATTTTCCCTTGAAAATATCAGATCCACCAGCTCGGATTGCTAGTAATGGAATAGCTAGTGAGCTTGTAGATCGGCAGTTTTAGCAGGGCTGAGGTGAAACTGCAGGCAGCTGTAAGGGCTATTTAAGGTAACTACCTCAGGGCTGTACTTAAGCAAAATACTGGACTTCATGTACGTAAGACGACAGCATACATATAACGACAATAAACATGACAACGACATACATAAAGCGATAATAAACATGACAACAACATACATAAAACAACAATAGACATGACATTCGAATGTACTAATTTGAGCTTAGGCTATACGCTATCTTTTCCTTTGAACCCGGCGTAATTAAACTCGGGGCCGTTGCTGGGAGGATAAACTGTCCACCCAGCCAACCTAACGGGACATCATGGGGTATAGGGAGTTCAAAGCCTAATTTAAACCTAAACAAATGTATTATTTTTGATCAAGGCCGCATTTACAGTCCTTAACATCACCTCGCTCGGATGCCGGAGCTAAACATGTATTATTTTTGATCAAGGCCGCATTTACAGTCCTTAACATCACCTCGCTCGGATGCCGGAGCTAAACATGTATTATTTTTGATCAAGGCCGCATTTACAGTCCTTAACATCACCTCGCTCGGATGCCGGAGCTAAACATAGGCATACGCTATCTTTTCCTTTGAACCCGGCGTACACTCGGGGCCGTTGCTGGGAGGATAAACTGTCCACCCAGCCAACCTAACGGGACATCATGGGGTATAGGGAGTTCAAAGCCTAATTTAATACAAAGGTCATTCAATCTGCTGTTCAGTGGTGACTTCACATGCAAACAATCATTTTTACACATTATCTGTAACAATTGACCTAAATTTGGTATAATACAATTCACATATAGCACCGCGTATACCCTTCCTGGGGCCCCAAGGAATTGTAGCACATAGTGTATGGGCGAATTGTTATTTGGATCTTATGGATCCAGCGGTCGTCTGGACTGGACAGGGTCACGGTCGGGGTCACCAGCTGATGCGCCGTGTCAGACCTGTCACTCTTGGTTCAATAAACCCTAAAGTCCAGTTTATAGACGACATACACAGAAATTACCGTTCACATGCGCAAGGCATCTTTATTGATAAACACGGGAGACTCCCTTTATACTATGTGAATAAAAGAACAGCAAATTAATGATATTAAAACAATACGACCTGATATATCACAAAGGCAATTCGCTCCACATCTAGGTCTGCATGCAAACAAGCGTTCGGTTGAGCGCTTGGAGAATTCTCCCCTTCTTATCTTTAGCATTCAGTATATCAAAAACAGTGGATGGCACGTTCGGCCTTCTAATTGGAGTACAGCTACTGTGCTCCACACTCTATAAAGTAAAGGTTGACGGCCCAAGGTTCCACAATGGACCATCAGGCATCATGCAGTAGTATGTCGAAGAGCGGGTGCATGATGTAAAATGTGGTTCATCGCCTATTCTTTTTTCCATTTTTGGTAATCATGGCAAAAACGTCCTTAGTTTTTATCAGATTAAATTAAAGTGATCTTCGACACCCAGGACAAAGTATATTATGTAATCAGGAAAGATTCAATTTGGTACTGTGGAAGAAATTATATGGCTACTTATATCTAACCTTTATATATTTACCATCACTTATAATACTTCTACAATACATTATGATATTTGACAGCTTGTAAGAGCCTACAATAGCTATGGTACAGCCTATCTTGTTATGGTTCAGTTTGTCCTTGAAGCAGCTACAGTATAACTATGATCTCTGCCCTGTGCTATTGGTAGAACTACTGTACCACTGACAATGAGTGTTATTGTACTTCTCCCCATGATATCATGTACATAAAGCATAAATCCTCACCACCTAGAATATTGTCTCGACTCCTATGTGCCTCATCGATTGCTGATTGCTCCAGACAATACTGTAGATATTTCAGATATCAAGAGGACATGGGGTTTGCAACATGAAGATATTCATTTGGTATACAGTGTAGCTAGTAGTACTTCTAGCTACAGTATAATGTAGTACTAGCTTCATGCTCATGTTTATTATTTTTGTTTGTTTGTTTGTTGCCATTTTGCATCTTGTAAACTCCTGATGGGGAAAAAGAGAAAGCTTCTGCTGTTGAGTACTTAAGGATACTGTTTTACCATTATGACAAATCCACAGAAATCAGACATGGAGAGGGACTTTGGAGAGGAAGGGGGAATGGATAGTACAGAGGGAATGAGAAAACAACGGATGCAGAGCAGCTGGACCATTGCGTGTGCATGTGTGTTTGAGTGTGCGTGTGAGCGCGCCCTTTTGCATTGGAAAATGTGCTGTCTTGACTGTTATCACTTTCAGCCAGAGCCACATTAAACAGCAACAGCTGAGCTGTAATGTTCAGCCACTGCGGCAGAAACCTTGCTTTGTAATTACCATCCACCTGGGGAAGAAAGATACCCCCCCATTCCTCCCCAGGTGTGACAACAACACTTCCTCATTTTAACAGAACTGCTCTAACTTGCCTGTTCTCTGCCAAGACCCCTTCCCCTTTCCTCTTCCACATCACTAATGTTGCGTCACGTCAGCAGCCATTTGTTACCCGAGTCATTAAATCTCTATTAGTGTACACGAATGACAATCAAGTCGACAGCGTTAATGATTCTATCATAATTAGGGGCTGGTCGTTGGAACGGACATCATTTGTATTCACACGCACACACACGCACACACACACACACACACACACACACACACACACACACACACACACACACACACACACACACACACACACACACACACACACACACACACACACACACACACACACACGGTTCAGTCTGCATGAGCGTGGCATAGAGCAAGGGTGGGAGTGGTCAGTGTTTTATTGCGAGGGCCCACCGGGCCGTGATGTAAAAGGGAGAGCTTATTTACCTTGTGATAGGCAGTGGTGGAAAGTAACTAAGTACATTTACTCAAGTACTGTACTTAAGTGCAATTTTGAGGTATTTCTTTTACTTTACTGGAGTATTTTCAATTTTCATTAATTTTACTTCTGCTCCACTACATCTCAGATGAAAATATTGTAGTTTTTCTCCACTACAATTATTTGACAACTTTACGTTACTAGATAAACCCACTCCAGCCCTATGTCGGCCATTTGAAAATAGAAGATCTACAAGCTCACAATGCGTCGCCATGCGACGCATTGTGAGCTTGTAGATCGTCTATTTTCAAAATATTTTGTATACATTTTGAACTTATGAAATGGGACATTCAGCACAATGAGTACTTTTACTTTTGGTACTTTAAGTACATTTTGATGCCGATACTTTTGTACTTTCACTCAGTAGTACATTTTTAATACGGGACTCCTACTTAGTAACAGAGTATATCTACATTGCAGTGTTGATACTTTTACTGTAAGTAAAACGTGTGAGTACTTCTTCCATCACTGTTATTTACCTTGAGATAGGTAAATGGAGAACGCCAGGTGGGCCCCTGATGGCCACCAGGCACCTGCCTGCGTGTGATTAGTGTGACTGATGAGGAACAAAACATCAAGGTGACTCAGAGAGAGAGAGAGACCTGTGGCTGATGATCGCTATCTTCAGTGCGCGTCAGCGCTGGTCTTTCAGACGTTAGAGGCGAATGGCGGGGTAATGTGTATGCGCATGTTTGCGCCTGGGAGCATCTGTGTGTGTGTGTGTGTGTGTGTGTGTGTGTGTGTGTGTGTGTGTGTGTGTGTGTGTGTGTGTGTGTGTGTGTGTGTGTGTGTGTGTGTGTGTGTGTGTGTGTGTGTGTGTGTGTAGCCTCGGGTACCTACTGTATGCATTGTTTTTTTGTTTTTTTTTAACAAAACAATGCCTGGGTAGTGCACCTGTGTATGTGGTTGCCTTTGTAGATCAGTGGTTCTCAACCCTTTCAGGCCGTAATAATCACATTTGAACTCCCCCCCTGACAAGCACTTTTGTTTGACTCAGTTCCACAGATAAAAATTGTGAAAATAGATCTACAATTTTTTCCTCTTTCTTATATTATTTGTCAATTTGGCCAACGTTTGACCAGTTTCTATAGTGTAGTTTGTTGATTACTTTTGATGCAGTAATGGTCTTTTTTCTTTGCTTAAGCTTTCTTCTTTTTTTAGGTACTAAAAATGTCTTAAAAGTCGCCACTTCACTGTCATCTGGGGACTTACCCCCAAAATCATAGATAGCTTCATAGACCCCCCTGGGGGTCCCGACCCACAGATTGAGAACCACTGATGTAGACGGTGTTGGGACTCATTGTCCTCAGTACTACAACCCAAAAGGTTCCCCGAGTCAATTGTTTTCTAAAGCCTGGCCTGGAGAGACACATCTGCCAAAAGAACATCTAAAATGTCGCTGCTCACTTGGCAGGCAGATGTGTCTCCACAGTCCAGCTGCATTGTATGTGTGTTCTTCACTTCAAGTTTCTAAATGAAGAGCGAGTGTGTGCGTGGGTTTGGCTATAAGATCTTTTCGTTTCGATTAAACTCCATCTGTGCTTCTGATCTCAGCCTGCTCCAAGCGTTCTCTCTGCTAAACCCTTAAACTCTTCACAAAACACTTCTCTGAGATGCACAGAAGGTTACTTCAGAACTAAGTACTTTCTTTCCTTTATTTAACCAGGAAGTCCCGTGGAGGGGCGAGAGCTCTTTTACAAGGGAGACCTGGCCAGACAGCAGCAACTAAAATAAAAATAACGGTGCATCGTACATAGGGAAAAAAACACATAGGAATAGTGGGCTACATAACATAGTGTACTATGAGTAGAAGAGCATATATTCTATGGGGACCCAGTCTAAAAGAAAACGCTAGTCCTGCAAAGAATTCTGTACACCAAGTGAAACCAGGGTATCTGAAAGGGTATGATCTTGTATCCCATTCCATGCTGAAGGAAGAAGTCTTTACTATACTCTAGATGTAAAGATTGAATACATTTGTTGTGGAAGTATTAAGCATGGGTTGGAAAAATACCCTGAAAGTAATCAAGAATGTTTTATGGTTTCACTCAATACCTCTAATTATAATGTTATTATAGTTTTGTGCCCACATTGACTGATTATAAAGATTGCACTTAATTAAATCCATGTTATTCCTATGAACTATGCCGTTCTCAAATAGCAAGTCGTTTTTGCCGGTCTCTGTGGTATAATTATACTATATAAACGACCCAATGAACTAGTCTTCCGAGATTCAGCTACAAATTACATGCGTACGTTATCGTTGGATTAGTCCGGATGGCTGGCTGTTTGATTGCTTATCTTTTGTCTCTATGGCAACGCAAGACCACAATGTAGGATGTAATTACAGGGTGCTGCTACTGTACATGTCATGTCTTTTATTCCATCTGTTTGTCCACCTGCTCTGTCCTGTTTTCTACCCATTCCTGTTCAAATTGATTAAAGCACTGCTTCCCGACCAGTGGTGGAAAAAGCACTCGCATGTTTTACTTACTGTAAGTAAAAGTATCAATACTGCAATGTAGATGTACGCTGTTACAAGTAGAAGTCCCGTATTCAAAATTTACTTGAGTAAAAGTACAAAAGTATTGGTATCAAAATGTACTTGAAGTACCAAAAGTAGAAAGTTCTCACTATGCAGAATGTCCCATTTCACAAGTTTTCAGATGTATACAAATATTTTGAAAATAGCAGATCTACAAGCTCACAATGCGAGCTTGTAGATCGCCTATTTTCAAATGGCCGAAATGCATATAGGGCTGAAGTGGGTAATGTATGTTTTGTAATAATAATCAAAATCTACAAAGTAACTAGTAACTAGTTACTTTGTAGTTTTCAAATAATTGTAGTGGAGTAAACGTTTTTGCCTCTGAGATTAAGTACTGAATTGTAGATACCTCAAAATTGTACTTAAGTAGGCTACTGTACTTGAGTTAATGTACTATAGTTACTTTCCACCACTGCATACTGTTGTGTGCCTAACTTATTACTTGAAGTTAGTGCAGCCTGAATTGAATCATTGTACAAAGAAAGCTTCGTGTCTTTTGGTTCGTTTATTTAATGACCGCTCCTCACAAACACCGGTCTCAATCATAACAACAGGTTACATCATATTGTGTGTCCCTATACATTTCAGTTACCTGTTCCTGGTCATGTGACCTGGCTAACCAATACATGACATCCCCCTTTTCCTTGGAAATAAACTTGTACCTTGAACAACCTCTGTACTGACCCTTAGAACCAAATACAACAAAAATCAAACAATGCATAATACTTTTTTTTTCAAACAATGCACAATACACTATTTTTTTTTTTTTTTTGCACAGTGCAATTCAGCTCAGGTCAGCACAAAGTCACTGAGCCTTTCAGGTGGCTTTGTCACCCTTTGAGGTCTGGCCTTTGGCACCTCTGACATCTGAGTGTGTTGTGGTGTGTGAGTGACATTAGTCTGTGCATGTGTGTCCACGTCAAGTGCACTGTCCTCAGTCCACTGTGTCTCCTCCGGTGTGTCGTGTGCCCCCGTAGGCCTGTTGGTCACATATCTTTTCACATGTGTGGTGTTTCTCTGGTATCTTGCTCCTGTTGGTGATTCAACCACAACCTGATTCCCTGTCTTGCTCACAACTTTGTGTGGTGTTGCGTTGAATGGTGTGGTGAACTTGTCCACCTTGTCCTGCTGTATGAGCACGGTGTCTCCAATGTCCACCTTCGAGTACTGAGCTCCCCGTCGTTCATCCGCATATAGCTTTGCTTTTCCTTTTTGCTCTGCATCTCTATCACGTACTTCCAGTGATGCTGTGTATGATCCACAGAGATCTGGCAACTTTCCCCTCATCTTCCGGTTAAAGAGTAGCTCAGCAGGGCTCTTTCCAGTAGTAGCATGTTCTATGCTCCGGTACACAGTCACATACTTTCTCAGTTCACGTTTCCAGTCCAGTCCTTCTGCTTGAGCAATCCTTATTCTTTTCATCAGTGATGAATTCTGACGTTCAACTTCTCCATTTGCTTGAGCCCATTTCGGAGTTGTCTTCACGTGTGTGATTCCATTTGTTTCACAGTACTCCTTGAATAATTCAGACTTGAACTGGGGTCCTTGGTCCGATCTGCAGGAAACCGGAAGCCCATGTCTGCTAAAAATGGATTCCAGACTGTCAATGACCTTCTCTGCAGTTGTGGAAGTCATAATGTCATACTCATAGTAGCGACTGTAGTAATCTACCACCACAAGTATGGAGTGATTAGTTGGCAGTGGTCCTAGCAGATCTATGGCAACATCTTGCCAGGGACCATCTGGTAGGCTTGTAGATCTCAACGGTTCTGGTGGGTCAGGTCTGGCTACAATTTGACATCCATGACATGCCTTACAGTATTTCTCGGCTGCCTTCTCCATGCCAGGCCACCAAACCTTGGTTCTGAGATGCTGTTTGGTTCCCACTATTCCCAAATGTCCTTCATGAGCTAGTGTGAGTGCTCGTGCTTGCAGCCTCTGTGGTAGCACTATGCGTGTTCCTCGTAGCACTATGTATCCTATTACACACAACTCATTAACAATCGGTGCATATGGTTTACAATTATCAAAACATCCACTTGTTATTGCATCGCGTACCTCAATTAATTCTGGGTCAGTAGCAGAGGCTTCTTCTATCTCTCGTGTAGTAAGTGCTTTGGGTGTAGCACTCACTGCTACAAATCTAACATACTCTTCTGAGTCATGTCTGTGTACCTCCCTTTTTGCTGTGCTCCCCAGCAGCCGTGACAATGGGTCTGCTATGTTTTGTTTCCCAGGTACATATACAACTCTGAAATCATAGGGCTGTAATCTGAGAACCCATCTCTCTATGCGTGCACATGGTTTGGATCGAGGACCATATATGACCTCTAATGGCTTATGGTCAGTGACTAAATCAAACCTCCTGCCATACACATAAGGATGCAGTCTCTCACAAGCCCATACTAGAGCTAAAGCTTCACGCTCTGTCTGAGAGTACCTACGCTCACAGTCTGTCAAGCTGCGACTCACATAGCACACAGGTACCATCTCCCCCTGCTGTTTTTGCACTAGCACTGCCCCTACACCTACAGGACTGGCATCTGCTATCACCTTGGTTGGTGCTTCCTTGTCAAAGTAGGCTAGTGTAACAGTTTTGGCTAGCTCATCCTTTAAAATTTGAAATGCTTTTTTCTGTTCTGTCCCAAACTCAAATGGCACATCCTTTCTGGTCAGGCGTCGTAACGGCTCTGACAGTGTTGCAAAACCTGAAATAAATCTGGAACTGAATCCTACGAGACCCAAAAAACTTCTGACCTCTGAGGCATTCTCGGGTTCTCTGGCCTCTACTATAGCCCTAACCCTCTCCTCTGTTGGTCCTATGCCTTTCTGTGACAAAAGTATCCCCATGAAAATCAACCTGTCCATGTTGAATTGACACTTTTCTGGGTTTAGTGTTAACCCACAATCTGAGAGCCTCTTCATTACAGCATGTAAACTCCTGTCATGTGTTTCCTGGTCTCGTGCGTGCACTATCACATCATCTGAGATGTTCTCAACACCTTCAATGCCAGTTAATGCATTGGCTATCTCATGCTGGTATTGCTCACTGGCTGATGAGACACCAAAAATCAACCTTTTGTACCTGTACACTCCATTATGCACTGCAAAAGTGGTTATTTCTCTTGACTCTGGGGTCAGTTCCAACTGATGGTAGCCCCATTTAAGGTCTAGCTTGCTAAATATAGCTGAGCCATTCATGCCTTGCAAAATTTCATCCACAGTAGGAATAGGGTACCGTTCCCTTACAATTGCTTCATTGGCCCTTCTCATATCTAGACACATCCTGATATCTTTGTCAGGTTTTGGAATTATCACCACTGGGTTTACCCAAGGGGTGGGGCCTTCGACACTTTCCACTATGTCTAGATCAATTAATTCCTTTATTTTATTCTCTACAGCCTCCCTGAGATTGTATGGTATGCGTCTAAGTGGCTGTGCCACAGGCTTGACCTGTGGGTCTATGTACAGGCTAACCTGTTTGGTGTTTAATTTTCCTACACCCTTAAACACATCTGGATACTGCTGCCTGAGTGTGTCTTTGATGTCTGTAATCACAGAGACATTTTCGCCTATTTTCAACACTCCTAATTTCGTGGCTGTCTTTTTCCCCAGTAGTGGTTCACCATTACCCTTAATCACAATGAATTCTGCCTGTTCAGACCTGTTACCAATGGTGATTTCACATTCAAATATTCCCTTAATTGGCAGTGGTTCACTGGATGAGTATGGGTACAAATTCCTCTGCTCTTTTGGCACATAAGAATAGCATTTTATCTTTTCTGCCTTCAGTTTTTCCCATACATTTGCTCCCATCACATTGCTCTTAGCGCCTGAGTCAACCAACATTTCTACATTTACTCCCCCCACACAAAATGTAAGTTTGTCTGACATGTCATCCTCTTTTACATTAAATGCAAACTCTTTGTCATGTTCTACCTCCACAGTGTTGACATTTTGCTTATTTGATCCTCTTGTGCGGCACATCTTGGAGTAATGATCCTTCCCATTGCATTTGTGACATGTCTGTCCTCGTGCGGGGCATTTAGGATCCTTTGCCATGTGATCAGCATATCCACACCTGAAACATTTCCTCTCCGATGTGGCGCCTTCTTCTCTTTCCGGTGGTTTCCCTCTCGATGCTGAGTATTTCCCTCCTTTTTGCATGACGCGATGCACAGTCTCAGTGTCCCCCCTGTCTTCAGTCAGAGACATGGCTGCCATCTGTTCCTCAATTCTCTCACATTGTGAGGATAATTCCAATGTGCGGGCAAGTGTCAACGTATGCCCTTCCTCCAGTAATTTCCTGCGCACATATAGTGATGTACACTTATTCAGGATAGCGTCCCTTATCTGATTGTCATTGTCGGCTTGAAAAGCACAGTCCCTCGCAGTCCGTCTCAGGCGTGTAGCAAACTGTTGCACAGTCTCACCTGGTTCTTGGCACAATTTGTGAAACGTCTGGCGGGCAAACGCTGCGTTGACTTGGGGCACAAAGTACTTGTTCAGCGCTGTGACTGCCTCTGCGTAGTCCTTCGCCTCCCCGGTGTCCGGTAGAGTTGAAAATACATCCTGGACGTCTGGTCCTGCCAGGTGTAACAGTAGAGCTCTTCTCCTCTGCTTCACCACAGCCGTGGCATCAGCATCAACTATTAGTCCTTTTCCATCTGCAAATAATTCAAACGAAGTGAGCCATCGTGCCCATCTTGGTCCGAGTGTTGCTGGATCCGTGTAGCATGCAAACGGTTGAATTCCCGACTTTTCCATGTTGCTCGTTTAACTCCTTTTAACGTTCAACGTAGTCTTCAAACATTCACAATAATCCTCGTCGCCATTGTTGTGTGCCTAACTTATTACTTGAAGTTAGTGCAGCCTGAATTGAATCATTGTACAAAGAAAGCTTCGTGTCTTTTGGTTCGTTTATTTAATGACCGCTCCTCACAAACACCGGTCTCAATCATAACAACAGGTTACATCATATTGTGTGTCCCTATACATTTCAGTTACCTGTTCCTGGTCATGTGACCTGGCTAACCAATACATGACACATACATGCACACATTTTTGCTTATCTACAAGCATGGATTATGTCCATTGTGTTTCTGATGTGTTTTTGTTTGTCTTGGAGATTATTTATTTTTATCACATTATGCTGCTGTAACGAATGCCTCAATTTCCCTTCGGGGATTAATAAATATATCTCATCTCATCATCTCAAGCTGACAACGCGTCGCAGCTTGTGGAATGTTCTCTGAAAATGATTGAAAAAGAATTCTGAATGACAACACAATGTTGGACTACCTCCAAATCAATCTGGGAACCCATTTGTAAAAAAAAAACAATTTATTTCCTTCTTTTGTTTTTGCCTCTGGGGGCACCACCTCCTTTTTGTGTAGAAACAGGAACTCTGTTTGGCTCCTCCCCTTTCTTAGTGCACTTCCTCCCAGGTGCTTCTGTGTTTAATCCTACTAACAACAACACTACATGTTTAGAGCAGTGGTGCTGACAGATTCCGCTGTTTGCAGAATCTGTTAGCGGTGCTGTGTTGTAGGGCTGAGGGACATACTGTATGACTCCAAATCAATATCACTATTATTCCAAAGTTTTGCCTGAATTACAATTAAAGGTAGGGTAAGTGATTTGCTTTGGTTAAAAGTGTTAAATAGCTCTATATTCTGATAGTACTCATTGCTATAGAGTGTTTGTTCAGTAAAAGGAGTCTCCTTGTCTCTCCAGCTCTTTATAAAACAGAAAATGCATTTTCGTTTCAGTTTCAGTTTCATTTCCAATTTTATCCAATCAGGATAGAGAACTCAATCAGGATATAGATTAAACAAGTGAAATTGGAAGTGATGACACAGAGAAATGAGCAGGCAAAATTGGAACTGGAACACTATAAAAATGAAGCTTAAAAATGGGTACTTTCTCCTGATTGGCTGAGATTTTGACACCTACCGGAAAATGTATTTTCTGTTTATTAAAGAGCTGGAGAGACGGGGAGACTCCTGTTACTGAACAAACACTCTATAGCAATGATTACTATCAGAATATAGTGCTTTAACCTTTTAACAAAATACTTTTTGTTTTAACCAAAAAATATAATTTACCCTACCTTTAATGAACGATAATATTAAAAAATATATATATAATATATATAATACATAGTTGTGAGCTTGAAGATCGTTTTTTGTGCGCCACCACTGTACAATGAAGTGTAATACAGGGTTACGTGGTTAATCAGATTAATCGATTTAGTTGATTATAAATAGTATACTAGAATCATGTTGTGTAATTTCTTTGATATATAAGAAGTACAAAAATATGGCCTGTATATATAAAGAAAACTGCTTCTCGATTATTCGATTAACTACATAAGCAAGATTAAGTCGGTTATTGGTTCTAAATATCGGTTACGATATATTTGTGGTGTGTTGCCTTGCTGTATTTTAGCAGCTTTTTCCCGATTGACATGTGTGTGTTTTTGTTGCGGTTTCAGGGAGAGATAATATGCAGGTTATCTCCTCCTGCAGCTGTTCGTAGGAGTCAAAAGTCGTCTCAGGGAAA
Source organism: Gymnoscopelus microlampas (assembly GCF_963454915.1). Taxonomy (NCBI): domain Eukaryota; kingdom Metazoa; phylum Chordata; class Actinopteri; order Myctophiformes; family Myctophidae; genus Gymnoscopelus; species Gymnoscopelus microlampas. Next base: position 11,824,324 of record NC_139959.1, on the reverse strand, counting down.
GGCCAATGAATGCTGGATCATTCTGCACGTCTCCATGATGTGCCGTGAAGTATGAACAAGGCCCGCTTCACAGCACGACTAATCTGAGAAGCTCTAGATTAACATTTTTATCCGTAATCGCAGAAGTGGTAGCCCTGAAATTAACAAGCTGCCTCATGCTGCATCTCCTCATCCTTTATGTTTTTGTATTTTCCACCCACTTACCTCAGCCATAGATGCCCGCTTAATTCACAGCATTTAAAATGCCAGGATTTGTTAACAGATTACAGCCGCTGGCGCTCAGTTTGTGGACTCCAACCTTTGTCAACAAGAGTGCTATATAGGACTGCCAACTCATTAGAAATGTCTTCATTGCTGTCAGCTATCCTGTGTTATTTTTGGTTGGCTGATGTGAAATGGCACATACACGAACTGTACATGTGTGTATACTGCAGACACTGATAAACAGTATAATCTTCACACACGACTGTGGAGCAAATTATGCACCCATTGGTATACAGGGTGATGGCGTATAGATTAGCAAATAGGCTTCCTTTATCTAATAATGTGGTGGCTCTCACATAAGCACACTGTCACTTCTTCCCCCCTCTTCTTCTTCCCTTTCTTTTTTTCTATGGAAATAACGATACGATGGGAACTATGCACAAAAACGAGTTTCACCCACTTTTTACTTCTGTAAACCTGTGATGTGACAATAAAGCTGATTCTGATAGTCATTTGAAACACTTTTAAAGCTCCATTTTAAAACTGTTTGAACATTTTCCAAAACATTTTTGTAAGATCTTCAACACTTTTCAGAAATCGTCAAAATTGTTTTGGAAAATAGCCAATCTGCAAGCTCACAATGCATAAGGATGTCACACATTGTGAGGTTGTACATACATTGTACGTTGTACATGTGCTATTTTCAAAATGCTTTTGAAAAATGGTGCCCTACAGTATAATGTCATGCCCAAAATAAGTATGCCTCACTCTGGTTTACATCTCATATGAAAATTCAGGCATCGAGGTAAAAGAAAAACATTCACATTTAATTTCCAAAAACACTCTTTTCAAATTCATGTGAAAGCAACACATTTCTGGGGAAAGGTGTCAAGAAGGTTATTGCTGTTGAGCTCAGATTTCAAAACAATAATGAAGTGACATTGTCCTCACTATATGCATGTTGAATATGCATGATTCATTTTTCACTACTTTTCAGTATAAGCCATTAGGGCTGCTGCAACCATTGATTATTTTCTTAGACATTATTTTATCATTTCAAATAGTGTTGCACAATAGTGGCACACAACAGTCTCACACCAAAATAGCGAAAACATCCGATCTACAAGCTAAGTTGTGAGGTGACATGTTGTGAGCTTGTAGATCAGCTATTTTTACAAATTCTTTGAAAACATTTTAGGACATTTCTATTAGCCATTATTACATATATTTTTAAATAATCTTTTGAATCGATTAGTTCTATTAGCTGTTTCACCACCATTTCGCCTAGTGACCACTCTCTGTGCGTTCTGCACTGACCTCGGCATAACCTCCTGGCTTCTCTTACTGCGCTCCAGGCTAAATGAGTCAGTCGATGGAAAGGGCCTAACATGATCCATTTGAATCTCAATCATGGCTTCATGCTGGTTCTGGTGCTCTTATATGTAAAGACACGTTCTGGTGTATGATCATATGCTAATGAGCAACCTTAAGTGACCGGAATTAATCTGCTGGATCTTTATAGTGCAGTGGTTCTCAACCTGTGGGCCCGGGCCCACTAGTGAGCCGTGAGGATATTGCAAGTGGGTCCCCAAATAATTGGCAAAACACTAATACTGACTAGATTATGTAAAAGAAAAAGTGGTATGTTGGTATTTATTGCTTTAAAACCTTGAAAGATTATAGTTCACATTTGTCCTGGGCTTTCTTTGTTAATATTGGTGTCAGACTGCTGTCAGAGGCTTTTATGCATACGTACAGATAAAGGGCAGCAGAAAAAGCCAAGACCCCAGAGGTCGGGCCTGAAAACCAACTAATGGACACGGGGTAAGGGAGAGAGGTGTTGTGTTGAAAGATGAGAGAGATAGATATGAGAAAGAGAGAGAGATGGAGAGAGCGAGAACAGCTCCTTATTGATCAAGGCTATAGATTTGTGCAAAGATAGGTTTTATGATAGCGTGTTGATATATCAACAGGGCATTTTCATTGTGATACAGATAAATAGCAACTTATAGTATACTACATTACTTCCATTGATCTAAGCTAGAACCCAATCGATGTATTGATCATAGCGTGCTCTCAAAATGCACGCGGCCCACGCGTCTTACGCATCATTTGTTAAGTGGTCAGATGGGTGCGCTGCGAAGGCTTTTGAGATTTTCAAACCACTGTTCTAGAGAGGTCAGGTAACCAATGCCTATGCTTTCATAACGATGTGATTTAAAGCCTCTACACAGTATGTTGCTTGCGTGAGTATTTCCATAGTAGATTAACATTAAGCAGCCACTTGGTGGATGATTTACTTCTCAGAGCACAATGCCACGATTAAAGCCAAAGGAACTGACCATGGGCCTGGACCGCTGGCATTGTGGTCCAGACACCTAGGCTTCAAAGTAGCCTGACAGCGTGTCGCGGGTTTGAGTCCCAATCCCGACGGCCTTTGCTGCATGTCACGCCCCATCTCTCTCACCATTTCCTGTCAGTTTACTATCCTATCAATAAAAGCACAAAGCCAAACAAAAAGCAACTGAGCATGTGGTGTATGTGTGCAGCTACCTTCCCACCCCACCTCTTGCACACTATTGATTATTGAAATACTACCCTTTCCATCAGAAACACTGGCACATGCACACATAATACAAAATAATCTTCAAATGCACAGACATGTGCACATGTACGCAGAGTATAAACAGCATAGAAAGAAAACCTGTTCAGAAAACATTTTGTGACAGATACGTGATTTTCCACTAATTGTGTTCTTTTAGAGGCTGCAAAACCTTAAGTCAAACAGCTTACAAAACAATTAACAGGGAATTAATGAGAAACAAGGGAAATCATGTTGGAATTTATAATAAATGCCAGGCAATGTACTTTGCATAACTGCCCCGGGAATGTCATTACTACACTCAACTACACAGTGACATTAGGTTATGATCTGTAAAATAATTCCTTCACGGTGAAGGGTTTTATGATTGCATTTGTCCTGGGCTTTCTCTGCTAATATTGTTCTCAGACTGCTGTCAGAAGCTTTTATACATAGCCTAGATTTGTGCAAAGTTTTATAATAGCTTGTTGATATATTAACAACACAGGGTCAGTATCATCAGCGTGCCTCACCATTCCTCTTCATGATAATTACAACATATCCGTGGCCTGGAGTAACATTTTCTCTTCAAAGGGATGTAGGATGATTCTATTTAAATGAAAGAAAATAGCTTTTGAGTGAAGAGTTGGCGTTGACATGCTTTTCTGTCTAAAACGTCAAATGATAAAGACATTCTGAACATTCACATTTTACAAGCTGTCATTTCCCCCCCCCCTCTTTTAGCAGAGGAGACAAAATGGAGAGATTGCCTCCAGGATTGCCATTGTTCTCTTGACAGTCACTGTGCTGTAAAGGGAGGCTGTTACTTGTGGGTTCTGAGTTGTCACTGCATATGCCATAGGCTTAATCCAAGGTTTCACAAACTTTTCAGGTCGTGACCCCCCAAAATAATCATATTTGAACTGGGGACCCCCCCCCACCCTGACAAGCACTTGGAATTGTAGGAGTTGAGGCATTACATTTAGTTTGACTCGATTCCACAGACAAATATTGTGAAAATAGCCGAACTACAAGCTAAAAATCCTTAGTTATTAAAAATATGTGGTTTAAGGCCAAAACATATGTGGCTGAAGGCCACATGTTTGTATGACGAAGTAGGGCATTCATTTACAAAAAAGAGAAAAAAGACATACGGAGATAAAAGGTTTCTGCCTGACATCAACGATTTGTTTGTTGGATTTACCTATAAACTCCCTGTCTGCCCAATACACAAACCCACTGTTGTATGCCTGTTTGTAATAATACTTTGTGCTTTGAAACACAGTGCAGCCTAAAACCTAGATTTTCGTGGATATATTTTAGTCCTAGTCGTAGGAGAAAATGTTTAGTGCACAATAAACGCCAGTGTAGTGTTATGGAAAAGTTATTCGTATTGTCTTCTTAGATAAGCTCTCTTTAATACTCTGCCTAGGTACAAGACGTCATCTTTCTGTCTGGGTTGGAAGGCAAATCAGGAAGGTCCATAAGAGCCATACCAGCTCTGTGGCCTTGTGGCTATGGAGTGTCTGCCCCGAGACTGGAAGGTCTGGATTCAATCCCCTGTCTGAGTCATACAAAAATTAAAAATTAAAATGGTACCCAATGCCTCCCTGCTTGCCACTCAGCATCATTGGGTTAAGTCCCTGCGACATACAAGCGTCATATCCAGACAGTGGTACTTTACTTAAGTACAATTTTTACTTCACTTGAGTATTTCCAATTTTCAATACTTTCACTTCTACTCCATACTACACCTCAGAGGCAAATATTATACTTTTACTCCACTACAATTATTTGAAAACTTTAGTTACTAGTTACTTTGTAGATTTTGATTATCATTACAAGACATGCATTAACCACTTCAGCCCGATATAATACTTTAGCTATTTTCAAATATTTTATGCATTTGAAAACTTGTGAAATGGGCACAATGAGTGCTTTCTACTTTTGGTATATTAATTATATTTTGATACGAACACTTTTGTACTTTTACTCAAGTCAATTTAGAATTCCGGACTCTTACTTGAAACAGTATTTCTACATTGCAGATTGATACTTTTTCTTAAGTAAAACATGTGAGTACTTACATCAAGCTGCCTTATGCTACAGAAACAGGAGATAGACTGAGAGTCCGGGCCACATTAATCGGGCAGCGTTGGTTCCCAAGGCTCCTCACTAAACCCGTACGGTTGTACGACAAATTATAAAATGAGGCTTTAGCGACGCGTTGTGAGCTTGTAGATCTGCTATTTTCAAATGGCCGAAATGTAAATAGGGCTGAAGCGGTTGATGGTTTTGTAATAATAATCCAAATCAAAGTATCTAGTAACTAAAGTTTTCAAATAATTGTAGAGTAAAAAGTATAATATTTGCCTCTGAGATGCAGTGGAGTAGTAAAGTAAAACTACTGAAAATTGGAAATACTCCAGTAAAGTAAAAGTCCCTCAAAATTGTGCTCAAAGTACAGTGCTTGAGTAAATGTACTTAGTTACTTTTCACCACTGCGTGGCTAGACGTCAGCAGGGATACAGACAGACGTCAGCGGGCGTATAATAACCTCCCACATGACTCATACCCCAGTCTGATCTGATCTCTTGTTATGTTCATCCTCTCACTTTTGTCTCGTCTCTGCCAGAGAACCATGCACACATGTTTTGCATACGCATGGGGAGGTGTGACACACACACACACACACACACACACACACACACACACACACACACACACACACACACACACACACACACACACACACACACACACACCTTTTTTTATTGTCTCCCCTGCCTGCTGCTATCTCTCATTATGCTTGAGCCGAGCAGAACAGAACATGATCAACTGTAGTTGGAACAGAGCTGGTTGTTTTTTACAGGAGCAATAGACTCATATGTATTCCGTTCGGCTCCAGAAATAGCGGTACACATGCTTGGCTGCACTGCAGTCAGCCAAGGTGCTCTGATGGCAGCTGGCCTGTGTGGTCATATAATGAACAGGATCCTCCAGGTCAATCCCACAGAGGCTGGCAGAGAGACAGAGAGACAGAGAGACAGAGAGACAGAGAGAGAGACAGAGAGACAGAGATAATATGTATATGTCAGCTACACACACACAATGGCATATAGTCCCCCTCACACGCCTTCCTCAATATTTAAACACATGCTAAGCACACTGGCACACGACACTTTGCATATCAAGACTGCACACACAGAACATATGCACACTGTGTAAATGTACATATTCATACACACATACTGCACATTGTGCACACACAGATGGATCATATACTGCTCAAAGAAATGTTGGGAACACTTTGATCCCTTAATTAGTTTGAGTTTTCATGAACTGTGTACATACTGCTAACAAAAACTGCAGTGTATTTAGCAGTAGGAACTATGCATGCACACAGCGCCTCAAAGTGTGCAATGAAATTACTATATACTATTTCTTTCTTATTGTTATTGCTGCTGCAATGCAGAGGAACAACAAAGCGAAATAATTGTGCTCTTGTGTGTACTCTGTACATAAGATGTAGAGAGAGCGAGAGAGAGAGAGAGAGAGAGAGAGAGAGAGAGAGAGAGAGAGAGAGAGAGAGAGAGAGAGAGAGAGAGAGAGAGAGAGAGAGAGAGAGAGAGAGAGAGAGAGAGAGAGAGAGAGAGAGAGAGAGAGAGAGAGAGACAGAGAGAGAGAGAGACAGAGAGAGAGAGAGAGGGAGGAACAGATGGAGGGGAGGAGATCATCAGGGTCAACTTGACAACACAGTGCATTACATTAGCTTCACAGGGTCAGGACAGCAAATGCAGCCTGACAGAAATCTGAAGAGCTCTCTGAAAACGCTCCACATTATCATCCTGTGTACTTGGTCAGGGTTACCGTTTGAGTACCATGTTGATGTCAAAGGAACACAATTACACACTCCATGAAACCTTGAATTCATAGAGATGTTTATGTTTTTGTTTTGCCAATAATTTGATGACCGGCAGAGTCTCTGGTCTACGGAGTCTATTGACCAATGACCCGGTCATCAAATTATTGGTTATGCGACAAAAGCCCAAAAAATCTCTGTGAATTCGAGGCTTCATGGGGTGTGTATTTGGTAGAAAATAGTTTTTTTTTTTGGGTGAACTACTCCTTTAAGGTTAGTTTCTACATGGACTGCACTGTGTCGACACTGACGACACACATTCCTTCAGCCATCCACATGGAATGCAAACGGTTGACTGGCCAAGCTTCAAAAATTACTTAGTAGGGCATGAATGCGTTGCCAAAAACACATATTTACACAACGTTGTGCATGGGAACTGAACTCACCTGCCCACCCAAGAGCCTCAGACCTTCCCTGCTGTGACTGTCTCAGCATCAGACTGCTGCTAACACACTGCACAGGAAGGTGGTATAGGAAGCCACAACAGACAGTGGCACAGAGGGGAGCTTGGTTTGTTGTGCTTCACCACTGGGAGGGATTGGATGACAAGCCGGCAGTATCACTTTCCTTTCCTTTAGCCCAGTGGTTCTCAAAGTGGGGTCTGGGGATGACCCCCAGGGGTCCTTGAGGGGGTTCCAGGGGGTCCCCAGCAAAATGTGTTAAAGGCATAGTTCAGAAAAAAATTACTTTTTTCTATCGATTAGTCACCCCATGGAGACTTGAATTCATGGATATTTTTTTGTTTTTGTTGCATTCCTAAGCCTATAATTTGATGACCTGCAGCAGTTCTCCTACCGGAACTGCTGCCTGCCGGTCCGCTGGTCATGAAATAATTGGCTTAGGAATGCGACAAAAACAAAACAGTATCCATGAATTCAAGCCTCCATGGACTGACTAATCGATAGAAAAACATTTTTTTGGGGTGAACTATCCCTTTAATACAGCATCACAATCATTTTAACCCCTTTATCCATGGCTATTCAAAAATAGCAGATATACAAGCTCACAGTGGGTCACTTCGTGCCGCGCTGTGAGCTTGTAGATCTGCTATTTTTTTTAAATAAATTTCAAATCTTTGAACATTTGTTTTAAAAAAACTAACACAAATCTTTGCTACTGGGGGTCCCTGACACAAAACATTTTCAGATGGGGGTCCGCGGCCAAATACATAATCAATTTGGGGGTCCTTGGCATGAAAAAAGTTAGAAAACCACTGCTTTAGCTTGTACACAGTATCTGCTCACAATGTGTGACCTGATCATCATACCAGTCCCATTCTGAACAGATGATTACCTCGATCTACAAGCTAGCTTGTAGATCGGCTATTTTCACAATCTCTACATCTTTCTTATATTATTTGTAGGGCTGGGACTCGATTAAAACAATTAATCTAATTAATTAGAGGCTTTGTAATTAATTAATCTAAATTAATCGCATGTTTAATCGCATATCAATATTTGACCTGAGAAGCAATTTCTTTTCAGTTAAAACAGATTTTGGTATATGAGTGAATCAATGAGTGAATACATAATTTTAAGCAACAAAAAAGAGTTCTGCACACAACCGTGTTTTTATCCACGCTTCCATCAGAGAGTTTTTAAACATTTTAATCTAAATGTCCCATCCACTGGGCCAAGTAAAGCAGTCTGATCAGCTTCTTGTCCCATTGCGGGCACTGGGGTGTGTTGGCTGTTGGTTGGTGCACTGGTATGAAACTCGTCCAGTGAGAAGGTGCATAAACTAAGCGCGATTAAAATGCGATTAATTTTTTTAATCCCGTTAATTTTCTGTAATTAATTAATCTAAATTAATCAGTTAAAGTCCCAGCCCTAATTATTTGACAATTTGGCCAATGTCTGACCAATTGTTATAGTATTGTTTAATACATTTTGATGCAGTAACGGTCTTTCTTCTTTTCTTTCTTTCTTATATGAGGTATTAAATAGGTCTTAAGTCCTTAAATTGTCACTTCACTGTCATCTGGGGACCGACATGTTGAGAACCACTGCTCTATGGGAGACACCACCCATCACTTCATGGTCTATCTGTTTGGAGCAAGCAGGAGTTCACGGTTGATATTTGCCATCAATGATTCCCTCCATCTGGTAACATGAGATAATGGCTGCCAAGAGAGCCAGCCAATCAATAAAGACTTTTGAGTGATCCCTTGGTCGATGGCGTTTTCCACTAAATCGAGAGGAAGAGAGAACCTTTGAATAAAACTGGTTGAAGTGCCGCAGTGATAATGAGGCTCAGAATCTATAATAAAGAAAAGCCTACAATTGGTGTCATTTAGTCATTTTAATGCCGTGGCTCTACAGTAGGCAAGCAGTCTACAAGAGGGTCTGTTTGTCTGTCTCTGGAATGTTTTATTTTAAATTCTTTCACAAAACAGTACACATTCTCGAGCCCGACTACCTTTGCTGCGTGTCACTCCGTCTCTCTACACTGTACTTCATAAGGGAAAAGATCCCCCAAAATCCCTTTAAAAAAAAATAAGAGGAACTATTCATTTTTGAGTACTCGCAATGAGTCAGACATCCATGTTATTGCAATACATTTCGTAGCAACTCCAAGTGCCACCTCTATCGATTTAATTTTGTGCCTTTAGATTTGCACTGATGGTGACATTTGTGTGTCTCTCTGGAGCCAATCTTGCAAACCACTTTACTGATCAGTGTCAAATTTCTTCTGCACACTATCAGTAGGCCAATGAAGTACCTACCTACGACCTCTACTCTTGGTAAGGTTTATTTAATAATTGAAGTCAGTAGGGTTTGAAGCAGGCGTATAAGTCCGATACTGCCTACAGCAGAGCCTTCGTCCTACATAGTTAGCCTTATTTATTCATTTTTTGCAGCCACACCACGCTGAGTTCTCTACGAACTTGGCAGCAAGAGTGTCCATGATAAACTCATTGAAAACATGTCCCTGGTTCTGGTGACACATATCATCCTTCCAATGAAAGAGACATTTTGCAATTAGTTATTTCATGCATTGACTTACAGTACAGGATTCCCATGATGCCACATTGTAACATATTGGAAAAATGTCTCCTCATGCATTAGGACAATATCAGTCACCAGAAGCATGGGCGTGCGTTTTCAATAACGACAACATGCAGTTTCAAGATGAATGGGCTATATATAGCTTGAAGAACCGAATAAAACAGGGCCCCACTTGAACTCAATGGATGCGGCTGCAATGTTCTATTTGGTGAATGGCCAAGTGCCGCGTGTCATTTTAGCGTTGGCTATAGCCGATATACAAGCTCACAGCACGTTACTTCGTGCCACACTGTACATCTGCTATTTCTGAAAAACTTTAAGTGTGAGAACTATACTTTACTGATTTAGAAGGCATTTGTATAATCTGCCTCAGGTCTTAATGAAAGTGCTGTAAAAAGTACTCTGCACCATTATATGTGAGCACATATAATACCCAAACACAGGTTTTTTCAATTAACTACTACTCAAATTAGCTGTAGAAATTGAAAGCATTACATCAATGCAAGTGTACACCACAATTAAAATGTATAATACCCAAACACTATAAGGTTTGGCAATCAAGACTAACAAAGTTTCACTGATTAAAAAATATTTTTCAAGATATGAGTACCAGTGACTGAACCTGAAGGTTTTGTTGAAGCGCAGCTGGCCCTCAATAAAGGGAAAACAACACAACCTTAACAAGTCAAATGAAGGATAAACAAGACAAATTAGCTGCTCATACCCATTGGGTGCATTTAATAAGTTAAGTTACAAGTGAGAACACAACACATTGAAGGAAAAACTTCCAGCCAACGGCCAACCGGAAGACAAGAGTGGACCATCTTATTCCTCCCCCTCCTCATCATCATCTGCCCCGGCACTGTCAGCGCCCACCTCTTCGTAGTCCTTCTCCAGGGCGGCCATGTCCTCTCTAGCCTCAGAGAACTCTCCCTCCTCCATCCCCTCGCCGACATACCAGTGGACGAAGGCCCTCTTGGCGTACATCAGGTCAAACTTGTGGTTAAGGCGTGCCCAGGCCTCAGCTATGGCGGTGGTGTTGCTGAGCATGCACACAGCCCTCTGGACCTTGGCCAGGTCTCCTCCAGGAACCACCGTGGGAGGCTGGTAGTTGATGCCCACCTTGAAGCCTGTGGGGCACCAGTCCACAAACTGGATGGTGCGTCGGGTCTTGATTGCGGCGATGGCAGAGTTGACGTCTTTGGGCACCACGTCTCCACGGTAGAGCAGACAGCAGGCCATGTATTTACCACGACGGGGATCGCACTTCACCATCTGACTGTCCGTCTCGAAGCAGGAGTTGGTGATCTGGGCGACCGTCAGCTGCTCATGATAAGCCTTCTCTGCGGAGATGACCGGGGCATAGGTGGTCAGAGGGAAGTGGATACGAGGGTACGGCACCAAGTTGGTCTGGAACTCCGTCAGGTCGACGTTCAGGGCGCCGTCAAAGCGAAGGGAGGCGGTGATCGAAGACACAATTTGACTGATGAGCCTGTTGAGGTTGATGTAGGACGGCCTCTCCACGTCCAGGTTCCGCCGACAGATGTCAAAGATGGCCTCGTTGTCCACCATGAAGGCACAGTCCGAGTGTTCCAGGGTGGTGTGGGTGGTCAGGATGGAGTTGTAGGGCTCCACTACAGCCGTGGACACCTGGGGAGCCGGGTAGACAGCAAACTCGAGTTTGGACTTCTTCCCATAGTCAACAGAGAGCCTCTCCATCAGCAGGGAAGCAAAGCCAGAGCCTGTGCCACCGCCAAAGCTGTGGAAGATGAGAAACCCTTGGAGGCCAGTGCACTGTTCAGACTGAAAAAAAAAAAAGTTGCCCAATCAGTTCAAGCTAAATTTAAGCAGTTTGCTAAGAAAAGTCAAAGGCCCTTGTTTGTCTTAATGTCTATTATTGTAGGTCTTTAAATGTCTCGATGAATTGAATACACAGAACCACAATGGAACCAAGCCCCTAGGGCTTTTTGTGTCATCCTTTTAGCAATCATTGTAATGTCGTACCACTGTACAAGTTGCAACTGTTAAAAGTATTCAAGCAAACCTCACCAGCTTGCGAATTCTCTCCATGACCAGGTCAATGACCTCCTTGCCGATGGTGTAGTGTCCGCGGGCATAGTTGTTGGCTGCGTCCTCCTTTCCTGTGATCAACTGTTCAGGGTGGAACAGCTGGCGGTACGCTCCTGAGCGCACCTCATCTGTGAATAGAAGGTTTAAAAGGAAATGGTTGACAATTAGCACTTTGATTTTCCTCCAAGTTTTGATTAAAGTTGCAAAGGGATAGGTAAATGGGTTAACTGACCAATGACAGAGGGTTCCAGGTCAACAAAGACCGCTCGGGGGACATGCTTTCCTGCTCCCGTCTCGCTGAAGAATGTACTGAAGGAGTCGCCACCTACAACGGTCTTATCACTGGGCATCCGACCGTCAGGCTGGATGCCATGCTCCAGACAGTACAGCTCCCAGCAAGAATTGCCGATCTGGACTCCAGCTTGGCCAACATGTATTGAGAGACACTCACGCTGCATAGGAAGAGAGGTTGGGGGGTTGGGCGTAATGTTAATTGCACTGCAAGTGAATGAGAACTCAAAATTGGTGGTAAGACAAAATGGTAACAGGATTAGGTGGGCACTAAGGAAGAGTGGGCACCTCTGTGTTAAATTGGCCATTTTTTCAAAAATGTTAAAATAAAATTATTAGAACATGCTTAAACATTCAACAAGGTCTAATAGTTCTACAATTGCTACAAAACCTGTATATCCAGTCATTTTGGGCCACAAACAAGAAGTTGAAGGATAAAATGAAGTCTGATAATGATGTACCGTGCATGTTATCATGTATACTTTACTTAAAAAAAAAAAAAAAAAAAAATTATATATATATATATATATATATATATATATATATATATATATATATATATATATATATATATATATATATATATATATATATATATATATATATATATATATATATAATTTTTTTTACATTTTGGACAAAATAGCCAATTTTACATCTAGGTGCCCAGATGTCCCTAGTGCCCACATATCCTGTATCCGACAACAGTTTGTCTACAGGGGCCAGGGCAGGCTACATGACTGGGGAAGAAAAGCAGTTGTGGAAAGCAGGCCTGCCATTTCCAGCAGCTTTATGCCTTTGGAAAGCGGTGGAACCAATTTTGCAGGGATGAAGGCCCAACCTTAAGCACAAGTAGGCCTAGGGTTTGATTTGGGGCCTCTGCTTTTGGTATCCCACCCCTCGGTAGTTAATAGACAGTGGGGATGCGTTTTATCCCTGCTTCTAGTGACTAGAAGCAGGGATAAAACGCATCTAGAATCTAGTCAGACTGCATGCAGTCTCTTTTAGGGAAATGTAGTCTGTCTGATAATCACAATTTAACAACCCAATTAAAAATGTACATTAACCGCAAAAACCCTGGTGTCCCCATTTTGGGCTAATGTGTACAGCAATTATAGCTGCCCACAATGGGTGATAATCCAAAAAAGAATCACAAAACTCAGTAAGGCATTTAAAAAAATATATAGATATTACTATTTGAATTAGTAAAAAGACCCGGACTGGATCCACAGCTCTGGATAATATGGATCCTTCATAATATGGTGTTTAGGGGGCGTTACCCATGGGCGTTGCCTAATTTAAGATCAAGTGGGATTCATCATTCAGCACACCTGGGTAAGAACAGATTTGGATGTTAAGAACAGGTTGATAAATCCCAGGTAGGTGGGCTTTTCTTACTTTGTTCTTAACAGACAGTTAAGAGAAAATATACAGTAAGAGACAATATGATAAAGAGAAATTTAAGATAACATTGCTGTTCTGAGCTTGTGCCATTTTGACCTACAAGCTATTGGCAACCAGTGGAATTCAGAATGTACTGGAGTAAAAGTACAAAAGTATTGGTATCAAAATGTACTTAGTACTCATCGCAAAGAGACACATTGTGAGCTTGTAGATCAGCCATTTTCAAATGGCTGAAATGTATATGGGAAGTGGTTAACGTAGGTTTTGTAATAATCAAAAATCTACAAAGTAACAGTAGTACAATGGAAGTACAATAATTGCCTCTGAAATGTAGTGGAGTAGAAGTAAAAGTACAGAAAATTGGAAATGCAGTACTCCAGTAAAGTCAAAATACCGCAGTAGTTACTTTACACCACTGCCCATGAACATGCAGTTCATTTTAAGGGTCTTGGTTTGGGGGGAGGGGGGGGGTATGAAAATATGGTCATGCAAACCCCCTACAGCAGAAGAAAGAAGTGCTGCATGGATCACACAGGGTAAAAACAAGCCAGGTTGTCTTGTTTGATCTATATAGATGCCTGGCCTATGCATCATTAGTTTTGGACATCGATAAAGCAGCGATTTACTCACCATTTTGTCTGTGGTTTTCGGTTATACTCGAATAGCAAACAGACAGTGTTGTTCCTCACTTGAGAAGTTGAAATGTAACTTTCTTCCTTCCCACAGATAGACACGCTCCTTGATTGCTAACTAATGGCCCTCTTTTTATAGTACACTGATTGGCTGGGGAGCTTCTCTGTAGTCATCAGCCATTGGTTGATAGGGAATTGGAGAGTAAACAGGGTGGTTTGTGAAAAACCCTCAATCTAGAAACTAAGGGGATAAAAACTAATCATGATGGTTTCTTTCTTGTGACATCTTCAAATTGAATGTTTAAGCTATTCCTTCAGCTTTTAAGTAGGACTTTTGTTGCTTATGGTAAATGCCTGGACTGCATTTTATCGCGCCCTTCAAAGTGCTTTGCAACGTATTTCACATTCACACATCAACAGCAGAGGAAACCATGCAACAACCAACCCTGATCAATCTGATCATTTTCATTGCGTATTTATTAGCAAGCAAATAGATGTTAATGCCAGTACTTGCCCATCTAACTCTCACCCTGTGGTGGGCAAAGCCTCTTGTTGACTGTACATGTCATGATGTGATTTGTTTACTATGGCCCGGCCCGCACACCTACGTGGCACTGCCGATCCAACTGATATGTCCATATATGGAGATCTCTGTATCTGTCAGTCCTTGTCCCTTTATGCCCATATATGGAGTTCCCTGATGTCATCAGTATATGCCCATATATGGGCATGCCCCCTTTTGTGCCCATATATGGAGCTGACTGATTTGTTTTACAACTGATGCCATGAGACACATTGAGGGTAGACAACACACTCCATTGGGCGTAGCACATTGGGAACTCCTTATATGGTTATGGCTGAGTCATGCTGACATGAACTCCCTAAGCTCATGTCATATGATATTATATTTTAATATAGGATAAATCAATAGGCCTATATAGTGCCTATGTGAAGAACAACTCTGAGCAAACATCATAATTACATTATTTATTTTTAGCGGCGCTAGCCGCTCTATACCTTTAGGTATAGAGCGGATATTAGCCCTCTATACCTGGCTTTTGCGTCAACGTTCTGATTGGTCAGGCTCGCCAAGGTTCTGATTGGTCAGGCCCGTCAACGTTCTGATTGGTCAGGCTCGCCAAGGTTCTGATTGGTCAGGTCCGTCAACGTTCTGATTGGTCAGGTTCGCCAAGGTTCTGATTGGTCAGGTCCGTCAACGTTCTGATTGGTCAGGCTCGCCAAGGTTCTGATTGGTCAGGTCCGTCAACGTTCTGATTGGTCAGGCTCGCCAAGGTTCTGATTGGTCAGGTCCGTCAACGTTCTGATTGGTCAGGCTCGCCAAGGTTCTGATTGGTCAGGTCCGTCAACATTCTGATTGGTCAGGTCCGTCAACGTTCTGATTGGTCACTATTCATGACATCATAGTGATGTCATGAATAGTAACATAGTGATGTCATGAATAGTGACCAATCAGAACGTTGACGTACCTGACCAATCAGAACGTTGACGGACCTGACCAATCAGAACCTTGGCGAGCCTGACCAATCAGAACGTTGACGCAAAAGCCAGGTATAGAGGGCTAATATCCGCTCTATACCTAAAGGTATATCTGCTACAAAAAGCTACGAAGATAGAAGCTGATAGAGTGGGTACCTAAAGTTTATTTTTTAGGTACCCACTCTATCAGCTATGACAGATCAGTTTTTGCCACTTACCTTGGAATGCATTTGGTGATTCGCTTCCAATGGCACTATTTAGTGCCACTGGAAGCCTTTTAATATTGTTTCTCTAGTAGAAACACATATCTATGACAAAATATATCAAAGGCGCCGCTACCTTCACACAGGTGTGATTTTTTAAGATCTATTTAGTTGTTCTATTTGAACATTTTGGTAAAAGTAACTAAAACTTACTTTAAAATTAAGGTAATAAGTAATATGATTGGATAAAATTGGTATCCCGTCCTGAAAATACATTTTCTGTTTAATTAAAGAGCTGGTAGTAGTACTATCAGAATATAGAGCTATTTAACACTTATTTTAACAAAACATATCACTTACCCTACCTTTAAAACCAACTGCTGACTCTCCAGCATCACTGTAGGCTACCATTACTTTGTGCTTATGCCACATTTAAAAGTCACGCCTCAACCGTTTTCACAAACATATCGCCACACGACCATTATTCACACCAACGTGGGGTACGAGTGCTGCTGAAATTGCTTCTATTTTGTCTTTCTTTTTTTTTCTATTTAGCTGCAACTTGTCATTTAAAAGACAACCTTTTTTGTGATTAGTAGTTTATTAGATTTTTGCCCGAAGGGCTGACACAGAACAACACAAGATAACAAATGACAAAATAAAAATAGGTTACCGACCTACGAAACTCACACAGTCAATACAGTGAACATGGAGATTTTTTTAAAATAAATTTAATTAAAAAGAGAAAAAAGGAGGGAGGGAGGCTATGCTATCCATAAAATAGAACCACCTGTGAACAAGCAAGGATATACAGTATACCTATATCTGGTATACATAGGGGAGCCAAGCCAGTAGTCTGTCATTACGAGCCATTGATATAATGAAGAAAACTTCAGATGGAACTGGTCTATTCTGCCCTTCATAGAGAAGGATACGTGTTCATATGATGCTGTCCTATTACGTAAATTATACCAATCTATGACTGATGGTACATGAGCTGACTTCCATAGTTGGACCAGCAGTCTCCTACCCAGCATTATAGCTGTTTGGACCCATTCCACATATGTAAAAGATTGCGATCATGTACTGCTATCCAAAAGTCCTGTACCTTATTGGGGCACTCCAACCCCAGTATAAGTTAAACACAAGCTTGATTGAATTATATCAGCAGGCATAGAGAAACTGACCAAAATGTCCCTATTTTTGGGGGACAATTAAGATGTGTTAGCATACATACTACTGTATCTACTCTCCCTTGCTATTTACATAAGGTGCTGTATTGTCTTCCTCCCTGGCACAACCATGATGTTCTTATGCTTTGAGCAGTACAGGACTACCCTATTATTACCTTAATAATTAGTCTCACACATTATATCTATCTATCATCGTATAATGTTTTACGTGGATTAAGATTATGTCCGTGCAGAATGTACTGTATCATAGTGAGTTTGAGTCAGAATTATTGAGGGTTATTGTTAATATGGAGATAATATTTACAGACTGATATTTACAGTACATTAGCATAAGCATTACAAAAAAAGCATTACAGTTGTCTCCAAAATGTCATGTCTAACTTGTCCCTTTTATCTGTCTTGTCACGTACTGTCACCTCATTCTCTGTCGTTTGTTAACCTTTAAGAATGACATGCTCATAATTATCAGAGCAGCTTGTTTCATATCCTGGCCTTTGTGTGTTTACAGAGATAAATAACTAGGCCGCTTCAAGTCAATATCCTGCAATCTCTTGTGACAGTGAGTCTTAGACAGTGAGATTACTAGTACTACTATGATCTAATTCCCTTGGAGAAAATGGCATTTTCTGTGTCACAGAGTGCAGCAGACCTCTCTAAAGGCATAATGACAAATTCAGGCAATGTAATGGAATAAAAAAAGGGGAAAATAGCAACTGGAAAGGTTCTTCATCAGTCTGAGGTAGAGCGCACGCTCCAGACATCACAGCACAGAAAAAAAGTATTGTTTGAATTTTGCCCAATAGTGTGCGAACGCTATTTTGTTATCTTTAGTATTGTTCTTCGCTCAGCACCTGCCCAATTGTGGGGTTTAGATGATGTGCATGTCCTCCTCCTTTTTCAACTGAAAAGGTGTGCTCAGCAGA
The DNA here is from genome assembly GCF_963454915.1 of Gymnoscopelus microlampas. Classification (NCBI taxonomy): domain Eukaryota; kingdom Metazoa; phylum Chordata; class Actinopteri; order Myctophiformes; family Myctophidae; genus Gymnoscopelus; species Gymnoscopelus microlampas. The sequence continues at coordinate 11,806,396 of NC_139959.1, read as the reverse complement.
GAGCAAATCTCCCCCAGGAGGCATATACAGTAATACCTCTCTCCCAGTGGTGTAGGGGAGGGGTAGCAAGCGATGCATCTCGGGGGTGCCCCAGCGCTGGAGGGCCCCTTGCATATTTTGACAAACGTTTGGTATTTCAAAAGTGCGTGTGTTTGTGTGCGTGTGTGAGAGTGCGCATGGGCGTGCTTGCCCCTGTGTTTGCATGGATATGCTAGTAGCCTTGGGCACATTTGCAGGACAAACTGTAAGTTAACTCAAAACTACTAATTACTCAACTCAACCAAAACTACAGTAGCAAAAGAATACAGACCTGCTCCAAACAGTAACAACATGGCAACACAAATAACGTGTCTTCTTCACAACATCTTTTGGGGTTTTCAGCCGGGAAGCGACTGACGCGCATAGTAATTAATGTTCAATGAGAGGCAAGCGGAGCGGGCAGTAGTGAGGTGCGGGCAATTTGACAGGCGGAGCGACAAGCAGACGCACTCCCGCGTTTGTGCTCATTTCATGCACACTGGCACACACCCACCGCGAGAGCTGGATTGCAGTTTTTTTTAAATGTGACGCACAGTAGTACAATGATTTGTTCCAGCTGAACCAGGCGTAGATCACCCGCTGTTTGCTCGCGGAGCGATTGTCTGTGTATTCACAAGGCGTGCAGTGCGACCCCGCTGATCCAAGCGAGAACGCAGGCGTCGTGACGCTCCCTGTCTGAAAAGCGTTTATTTCTCCATGCAAACACGTTTCTGCCACTGCATTGGAGAGTTTCCTCCTCACTAGAAAATGAGGTTGCCACCCGGCTGGGCTAGTTGAATATGTGCGGATGTTAAAGGAGCACTCCCATTTTCAACCTTTTCTTCATATAATTGGTCCCCACTTATGATGACCATTTTGATTTTGAATACTTTATTAGTCAGAAATGTAAACAGCACAAGGTACAGTCAGACATTTAGGCTAAATGGCATTACACAAAAAAAGTCCTGGGGACTTGTTTCCATTGTGGTCCTATGTATGTATTCAATTCAGTAGTGAATTAGTGAGGACCAATGATATGAAGATAAGGATGAACATGGGTGTGAAGTGCTCCTTTAAGCTGTCGTAATGTGTGGTATTCTGTCACGTGTATAAATGTATACGTACATTGGAGTTAACCTAATGTCGCTTGCACCAGAGAACTTCAATGTCTACGATTGGAAGTCCCAATACATCCTATAAGCTGGAAGGACGACTACGCTGCTATCTTAGAAACTAAGTCTGGGAAGTCTGTTTGATGTCGCCAGCATCTTAAAGGGGTCAGAAAACACTGAAATATTCTTTTTGCTTAACAGTTTTTCATTTCTGCCCCGATTTCATCATCCCATCCCCAAGCATAGTGTGGCCCCTGTCGCTGCCAGTGGTGGAAAAAATACTGAGATGTTTTACTTAAGTAAAAGTATCAATTCCATAACGTAGAAATACTCTGTTACAAGTAAACGTCTCGTATTCAGAATGTAGGCTATTTTAGTAAAAGTACAAAAGTATTGGCATCAAAACGTACTTAAAGTACAAAAAGTAAAAGTACTCATGACACTGTCCCATTTCAAAATCTATAAAACTCTTTTGAAAATAGACGCCTTGCGATGTGACACGTTGTGAGCTTGTAGAACGGCTATTTTCATATAGCCAAAGTATATGGCTGAAGTGGTTAATGCATGTTTTCTAATAATCCAACTCTACAAAGTAACTAGTAACTCGATATTTCAAATAATTGTAGTGGAGTAAAAAGTACAATATTTGCCTCTGACATATAGTGGAGTAGAAGAAAAAGTGCAGAAAATTGGAAATACTCAAATAAAGTAAAAAATACCTCAAAATTGTACTTAAGTACAGTACTTGAGTACATGTACTTAGTTACTTTCCAACACTGGTCACTGCCTACCTCTAGCGTTGTCCTGTATATATATGGTGTAGCCAACCACATGTCCCCTCTCATTCACTGGCCACTTCTTTTCACCTGACAGCAAGGAGTTTCACTAGGAGAGCATATTACCCACTTGACATTACCTCCACACAGTGCGTATGTTGAACTGCCAGTGTATCGGGTGCTAAATCACAATGCTTTTTTTCCCCCCGAGGATGAAAATCCTCCGTCATGGTATGTGTCATGGTCTCTACCTACCGGTAATCAGTTATGCAGGTAGTGATAATCCCTCCGCCTGCTCCCTTTCCCATTTCATTGGACCGGTTGGTAAAACTTTCTATGTAAAGCTCATGTCTATAAAGCATTGCAATCTGCTTATAACAGTGTATAATTATAGTTATACGTACTCATAAATACTCATAACATTATGAAGCACTTTGTAATGACTTATAAGGTCAAGCATATATGTAGTACACAGACAGACAGACAGACAGACAGACAGACAGACAGACAGACAGACAGACAGACAGACAGACAGACAGACAGACAGACAGACAGACAGACAGACACGTGGAATTCCCATTGAGATACAAGATCTCTTTTATAAAGGAGCCCTGAAATCATTAGAGTTGTAAGCACTCACACATACCCATAATGCTTTATAACAGTAATCATAACATTCTAATCACAAGAGAATGCATTATAAAATTATTATAATGTAGTGTATCTATGCTAATAATAATGCGCTGATTGATCCTGGAAATAAATAACAAATTCTGAGTGTCGAGCAATTATGATACTTGACCTTAGAGCTTATAACTATAATTATACAGTGTTGTAAGCAGATTATAATACATTATAACTATGTTCATAAATGCATTATATACATGGGCGTTATAGAAAGTGTTACCCTTCTGGTAAGCTCTGATAGGGTGTCAGAGAGAGGAAATTAAACTGGGATTTTATCAAATCTCAAGGAGCTTGTTGAAATGGAATGGATTTGTTCTGACTAAAGCCGCCAGCCATGCCTGAATGAATCAAGGGAGTGCACATTTGCTAGAGTCACCCCTTTTCACTATATAGACCAGAACAGAAGTATGGCTTGCTAGGCAAAAATTGGCCTTGGTTTGCGTGATGAACAGCGTGATGAACAGCGTGATGATGAAAGTCTAAATATGCCAACATCAGCATACTGTATTCTGCAGTGGTGTAAAGTAAGCCTTGCTGAGCCCTGAGGCCCATATGGCAGGAGCCTATCTCCTGTTTCCTTAGCATGAGGCAGCTTGATGTACAATTAAGTACACCCCCTGGACATGACACTAGTATGTCACAGGAACTTACCCCCAATCCAACCCTTGATGCTAAGTGCGAAGTAGGGAGGCATAGACCATATTCACACAGCGGCCATATTGCCATTAAGTCAATGAAATGCCACCCCAGTTGCCACCCCAGTTGCCACAGCAACGCAATGTTAAATTCCAAAATGGCCACCGTGTGAATATGGACTATTGGGTCCCATTTTGAGAGTCTTTGGTATGACCCAGCTGGGGATTGAACCCTGACCTCCCAGTCTCAGGGCGGACACTCTAAAAGTAGACTGAAAGAACGAGCCCAATCGATGGTCTTGAAGGGCGGAGCCAAACCCAGGCGCTGGATTCCAGCGCCTGGGTTTGGAGCACTCTGATTGGTTAGGAGATAACAAGGTCCTAAGACCAGCGTTCCTGCAAGGTTCTCCCAGGCTTTTTTTCTTTTGAAACAAAAAAAAAGGCATGGGTTTCCGAGGCTACTCTAAAAGTAACTAAGTACATGCACTCAACTACTGTACTTTTCAAGGAATCTTTAATTTACTGGAGTATTTAAAATGTTCTGTACTTTTACTTCTACTCTCAGAGGCAAATATTATGCTTTTACTGCACTACAATTATTTGAAAACTTTAGTTACTAGTTCCTTTGTAGATTTTAGAGTAGAAAATTTGAGTGCTTTTTCCACCACTGAATTTATGCTTAGTTGCATAGCTGTGGTCTTGCACCGAAAACAGCCGATCTACAAGCTCTCAACGCATTGCACTGTGATATATTATGAGCTTGTAGATCTGCTATTTTGTGGTGCAAGACACAGATGCTTATAACTAAGCATAAATCAGGCTTAATATCAGCCATGCGATGTGATTATGAAGTGTTGAAGGGCTTTGATTTAGGCGTGTGTTTGACATAAGGCCTTGCCATTCAGTGCAATCCATCATCTTCATCTAATAAATCACCACAACCTTTTCTAAGTGACACCGCTGGACGTTTGGAATTGGACGACATCACGCCGCTCCTATGTAGATGATGATATATTCTCTCTATCAAATAATAATGGATCCTCCTCCTCTGATAACCTGTCCTCATTTGATTTTATACTGTAATCACTGGCGTCTATCACAGTTGTCACAGACCTCTGCTGTGAAGGGATCGGCTGGTCGGGGGATGGATGGGCCATCGGCCTCTGGGTCCTGCATCTGTCAGAGGAGTGAATTTACTGTGTCAGGCTTTTTGAAATGATGAATTTTATTCGATACCCAGACAGTTTGTATTGTCACACGCCGGTATAACTCCACAAAAGGGCTCTGAGGGGAGCACGCTTTGAGCTGCGCGGATTTACATCCTGGTGGTTGAGATTGATTTTGTGACGCCGTTTGTTCACCTCAGTAGACTCATTGCTGGTGAGCTCAGTCTGACTCTCCCGTTGATCAATTTCAGCTACAGTATATTACTGTATAACTGATGAGTCTATAAGCTTAAGGTTTTAACCCATTAAGACCTGAGGCTGATTCTACAAATGCCTCCTGAATCAGTAGTTATCACGCTTTCAAGATTTTTTCAAAAAAGTTCAAACTAGCAGATGTACAAGCTCAAAAAAAGTACACCGAACAGTATACAATTTGCACTTTAGGCGTTTTAGCAGACACATTTATCCAGAGCTACTTACAAAGACTAAATGGTACATACTGTATCAAGCAAGCAGTCAAGAGTGAAAACAATCAAATAAGGCAATTAGCTAGTTGTCTAAGTAATAACATATTATCTCAAACAAACTGTGCACCTGTGGACAATAGACTTCAGTCGTTCTCTGTTAATGAGTCAACATTAGCCTGGTATTGGCTCGATAAGCAATATTACCACTAGTGCATACACAGTAGTGAAAACCACATTATATACTACAGCAGTGCCAGCTGGCATAAAGGTCTCTAATAGTGCCGTTTCTGTCCTATTTCTTAAACTACAGCCTGTAATGGTCAAGTAGAACAGGGATGATTTATGCTCTCTATTCAGGCTTGTATGTATACTAATACATGCTGCATCTCAGTCTATTGCAGCATGTCCTCATACTCGCCATAAACGCATGATGGATGGCTGAGCACAAAATAGTGACACAGTTAATTCTCACTTGTAGAATATAATGGTAACTGCGGCCCTGCAATAACAATAAACACCTATTTATGTCTCTACATGTATATATTGATATATTTGTCTGTATATGTTTCTCTCTCTCTCCCTCTCTCTCTCATTATACCGAAGATAGATATTGGGGGCAGAATATTACACCAAAACAATATCCATCTATGCGGCACATTATTGGAACAACATAATGATGGCCACCACAGCTCTGGCCGTGATCGGTGTATGGTTAAATTGCTGTTTGGGTGCAGAGAATATGACCTTGAGAAAGTGCACATGTATTATGTATCAGCTGCACTCGCACTCGCACACACACACACACACACACACACACACACACACACACACACACACACACACACACACACACACACACACACACACACACACACACACACACACACACACACACACACACACACACACACACACACACACACACACACACACACACACACACACACACACACACACACACACACAAACAGACCCACGGTTGTATTATTCCTCCCTGTTCGATCAGTAGTCCAGAGCAGCAGTAATGTAGAGGTTAGAGGTAGGCCTGTGGTTTTCAAACCTTTTGTGCCAAAGTGCAAAATGGGCGAGTAAAAATCGCAAGGCACACCTGTATTCATATAACAAAAATAGCCAATCAACATGTTCACAATGCATCGCATTGTGACGCATTGTGAGCTTGACGCCGGGTTGAAATACGATACGATACGATAATACTTTATTGTCAGTTCACACTGAAATTTGTCTTGCGACCCAGCAGCCATGTATGCAACAATAAACAGTTCACACATTTGACATGACACAAGAAAAACAAAACACAATACAAAATACATACATAAAGACATACAAAGACAAGAGCAATGTCCACCTCTCAGCCTACCCTTGGCCTATAAATCCTGATTAAATCCTGAAAGTGGTTTAAATATATTCTTTTAGTGTATAGAATTTGCCTCTGTATCGGGCAATGAGTGTAGGCCTACTGATAGATATAAAGGACTTTTTGTATCGTTGTATACAGCACATTGCAATAATAATGGGTGGTTTTGCCACAAAGTCCCAAGGCATACTTGGACCTGTCTCATGCCACACCAGTGTGTCTTGGCACACCGTTTGGGAACCACTGATAATCAAAACTAGTGATGGCCACAGCTTAATCACACACTCTGATACAAGGCACGCTGGACAAGACCTAGCCGGTTGAGTGAATAGACGGAAGTACTGGAATTTGCCGGGAGTACCGCCCAAGGAAATGACGTTGACGCTTTACAAATTTGTTTACATTGTCTGTGAACGAAACGAGGGTCGAGATTGGTCGAAAAAGATTGTTTCCGGGGGAAATAGGCACGACGGAAGGGCTTGACAACGTGTCGTCACCACGGGGGTCAACCTGTTTATCCCCCACCAAGATGTCCGCCGCTCCAAATGACACTTGTTAACGCCCCCTTCGGGATTTTTTGCTACGCACTATAGACACTCTCTGCTTTAGGTCGTGACCAGGCTTTTCTCTTCATGAGTAAATGCTAGGAACGAGGCTAGATACAAGGTCACACCACTTCAGGGAAAACTAGATTTTATTACTGTGTCAGATGGTCCATAAGGAAATAAAAGATGTCAAAGTTATGAGAGGCAGTGCGGTGCAGAATATTTGATTCATACATTTTATATTGCTTTGTTGAATGGTATAATAAAGTGTGATATGTCCTATTTACAGCCTGTGGGGCGTTGAGGTCTTTAATGTGACAAAACAGAAATGGTTGCTGTGTTCACAAGGCGTAGAGTTGCCCTGGTCCATTCCCTAAAGGGGACTCGTCATCCGACCTATTATCGGACGATGGTGACGGGAATGAAGGCTCCTCATCCACCTGTGTGAAGTGCAGCAAAGAACACAAGCTTACTGTCAGCCCAGGGGGGCTCTCAGCTCAGGATGTCATTGAGCTAACAACTCTCAGGCTCAAGCCTGATACGACCAATGTCGACCATAGTTGAAAATTAGTTATTTTCAGGGAACGATGCTGTCGCACAACTGATATTATATATGCCTGATTTATACCTGATTGCACGCCGTATATAATTTTTATGTTAAAAAATCATTTTAAGAATTGAAAAAATATATATATATTTTTTTGATTTGATTAAAGTTTCTATTTGAGAAGGTTTTTTATATCTTCATATAATTGGTCCTCACTAATGCTCATTATAAGATGGCTTCAAAGGCGCGCTCAACTCAAAGAACTTGAGCTTGAGGTCAAACTCGGCGCATATTTTATATCCAACAAAGGAACCAGCCGCACTCGTGAACAAAGTAATGTCTTTAATAAGCCGCAGCAGCAATTAATAACGGACACGTTTTGTCCTGAAATGTTGACGAAGGCCAACGGGTTGAAACACGTCCGTCATTAATTGCTGCCGTGGCTCATTAAAGACCTTTAAACTTTGTTCGTGAGTGCGGATGGTTCCTTTGTTCATTAAAGATATACCACCATTTCTGTCTACTCGCTCTCGCTTTCTTATAGGTGGGCTGTGGACAGTTCAGAAACCTGTCTTGCCTACCAGTGACATCATCGTTAGGCAGGTTTGGTAAATTCAAACAAGATTTTGAATTTATGCAAGAAAATTAATTCTAAATTGATGCAAGAACAATGGGGTTCTATTTCAGCATGCTAACCTTCCAGGAAGAGAAAGAAAGGTTGTAGATTCTATTGTCTTGGAATCCCTGTCGATGATGTCTTTGGTACATAGGTTACTGAACTGTCCGTAGCCCACCTATGAGACACAGCGGGAGTAGACAGAAATGGGGCTATTTTACAATGAGCTACTGAGGACAAATGATATGAAGATAAGGTTGAAAATGAGTGAAGTGCTCCTTTAATATTAAACTTAATTATATCAAAAGGACGTATCTTTTAATCATACAATGAACAGATAAACAAATAAATATAAAATACACACATAAACTGAACTTAATTTTATGAAACCCCTTAAGCCCTACTCAATAATAATGATTTAAAAAAAGCCAATTTACAATTTAGGCATTTAACACTAACAGACGCTTTTATCCAGAGCAGAACCGTAATAGAATACAAAGAGACAGCATAGTGCCTCAGGGAACTATTGGATCACAGCATTGTTTAAACAATATCATATCAAAATAATAATCTGTACATTGCAACTATAGGATACCTGGTGAACAATGGACCTAGCATCTACATGTTGCTGACACATTGCTTGTAGACCTGCTATTTTTGAACAAAATCAAAACTTTCCGCCAATCACGTACCCAAGAAAGAAAAATAGGGACACCAGGGCTTGGGGATCCAATTATGTTATGTGCAGCCCCAGACCCAGAGGGGGGGGGGGGGGGGGGGGGAGAGAGAGAGAGAGAGAGAGAGAGAGAGAGAGAGAGAGAGAGAGAGAGAGAGAGAGAGAGAGAGAGAGAGAGAGAGAGAGAGAGAGAGAGAGAGAGAGAGAGAGAGAGAGAGAGAGAGAGAGAGAGAGAGAGAGAGAGAGAGAGAGAGAGAGAGAGAGAGAGAGAGAGAGAGAGAGAGAGAGAGAGAGAGAGAGAGAGAGAGAGAGAGAGAGAGAGGACCTCATTGGAAACAAGACCGCAAGGACTTTTTTGAACGGACCTTTTAGACAAAGTATTTTAAATGCAACTGTGCTGTTTTACATTTTTGCCTAATAAAATATTCAATCAATCAATCAATCAAAGCATGAAAGTGGTTAGAAATCGCCAATACCTATGTCATTAAAAAAAATCACACCCTGTGTGAAGAGAGTGGTGCCTTTGATGAGCCCCGTATTGATGTTGTCATCAATGTTTGTTTATTGGACATACATACTGTACATACATACATACGGACGGACGGACAAAGTCAGATATAGGAGTGGTTGGCACCACTCAAAAAGTCAAATAATGGCCGATGGGGATCTATTGTAGAAGTAATCTCTCTCACCCAGCGAAATAATTGATGTTGTGTATGAGTTTAAGTGATGTTTGATATTACAGTATGTGATGTGATATAGATTTTTTAGACACATCTAACACTACAGATGATGCATTCAGCACATTATTATTGAGTTATCTGATACATGAAAAATTAAATAGTCATATATTACAGTCATACTTACGACCAGTATGGCTTATGTGGTACAGCATGCATTCTTCCAACGTATAAAACATGCACATGCACTCACACAACCGATCTATAAATATCTACTTATCAGTTAATAAAAGATAACCAATGAGGCAAATCATAATTATATCATATTACAGCCAGCTCCTTGCACCTCCTATTATGATAAATCATGGCAAGTGTCCATTTAGCAGACTCAAGCTTGTGTGTGAGCTAGATCTAGAATTAGCTCAACGAATGCATGGTTTCACAGGAAACCATCAGATTTGGCATTTCGCAACTACTGCTGGGGCTTGGGGATCCAATTATGTTATGTGCAGACCCAGACCCAGTGAGGGGATGGAGGGAGAGAGAGGGAGAGGGAGAGAGAGAGAGTTGCACG